>NC_056748.1:1076850539-1076980539 GCF_019279795.1 Protopterus annectens
CATAAATAGCATTTATAACTGAAACAAATACAAAAAGTTACTGAATATGAATGACCATGTACATTCCTCTCAAATGACCAGATTTTCACCGAATGTCCATACTTTTGCCTCATATTTTTGTCTGTTCTGCATAAAATTTGTGGTATTCTGGCAAATCATTGATTACTGAAGCCACTAACTAATGACAAGACGTTTGAATTTCAGATATCATATCCTTTAGAAATTGCATACTGAAGCAAGGCCTGTTATTTGTGCCACCATCTAAGTTTATAAGAGCAATATTTAAAATCTCTCCCGATTTTGGGTCTTTGTCCCTCCATTATTTGTGGTTTTCTCCAGATTTCTTGTGCTAAGTAATTGAAAGGTATGACCGTGTATAATGTGTGAAAGAAAGCTACAATTGCTTGTGCTTGCTACAAACAATTTCATTGCTGGCAAAGTTGCTGAACTTCAGTGGTTAGCAAATAAAACACAGTGAAGAATTTCCACTGTAAGTTTGCCAAAATAGAAATGTATTAACGGGGATACATTGTACTATAAGTAAGTATCCCCCATTTCCCGTATCACTGCATGTGTGCCTAATAACTGCAGTTCACTTGACTTTTGCAAAGTTGTTTATAACCATCCCTGCAGTATGGGTAGCTGTTCTCCGACAATCTATTTCACCCAATGGGTCTCATTGGTTTTACCTGACATCACCTCAGTCAGACAACTTTTTTGCTAACATTGTTCTCAGACCGCTAATTGCATTCCAAGATAATCTAGACTGTTCCACTGAGTGCATGACATCAGTCAGAGAATAATTATACTTTTGATGCAATTTTTTAGCAGTAGGCCCACAGACATAACTCTTTTTTTCAGTGGCAACTTTTTTTTCTGTTTTTGCACATCTGTTGCCTGTCTGCCTTTAGATCATCAGCTCCCTCTTAGCTAGTTAGCCCATTCATTCCCCATTCTCAGGGTGAGGGCTGAGCTGAATGGGATATCATTAAGGCAACCTTCTGTGATGGCCTTACCACCCTGCATGATACCAGCAATGTCTTTTGATGTTGATTTGTAAAGTTCATCACTGTTGCACTTCCCCTCACTTACACAAAGGGCTAATGGCAGGAAGATCCCTGACACACACACACACACACACACACACACACACACACACACACACACACACACACACACACACACACACACACACACTGAAGGCATAGTAAGTGTAGATCAGTGTGTATGTGTACCTTTAAAAAGCTTTCTAGGGGCTTGCACAAGTTTATAAATACTGAGCATGTGCGAGCCTGACTGCCATTTTGTAGTAAGCATTTGAGATGTAAGCATGCGTGTGTAGTCTGTCAGTTAATCAGTTTGTTTACATTTTGAAAAGCTGCTGTCCATCTTGCTGTGTTTCTGTGTAATAAAGCAGGTAAATGAACTACCCTGTCTGTTCATCTTTAATGGGAAACAAGACTAGTGACAATAAGGTAGTTTCCCGGGTATCCTCCACGGATCTCTACACATGCTTGTATGCTGTTGGTTTATGCACTCCCTCCCTATCTTCCTCCCCAGAATGGGCAATTTAACAACTTCCATATTAATGCTGTCAAGTTCCTGAGCCACTGATTAAAGGTGGGTCACATGGGCAGTAGTTGTGGCTCTTTTGCAGGATTTTTTCAGTGGTAACTTGCGGATATTATACATCTTTGGTATGGCAATGAGAGTCCCACTGTGAGCAAAAATTCTGAGACTCAAACCCTGGATTAGAACATGCAGGACTCAAACTCTGAATTAGAACATGCAGGACTCAAACTCTGAATTAGAACATGCAGGACTCAAACTCTGAATTAGAACATGCAGGACTCAAACTCTGAATTAGAACATGCAGGACTCAAACTCTGAATTAGAACATGCAGGACTCAAACTCTGAATTAGAACATGCAGGGTGCAGCACGTTACCTTCTTTCGCTCTCTACTGCTTTAACAGACTTCTTGCTACTATGAAAATATTAAGATTACTCAAACACATGAATGTCATAAATATCTTACTCTGGTAGCATGTCAGTAATGTATAAAATTAGGTGCATTATGGACAGACACTGAAAAAAGCATGTCAATTGTGAAAGGTAAAGGCTTTTATTTGCTATTCGTATAATGCAAACATGTGCTTTGGTTGAAAAGTGATCTCAGAGTCACAAAATATACAAGTACAGACAAACCCAAAACTGCAGATGAAAGTTCATTAGCAACTTAAGGCCTTAATTGCTTTTCCTAAATATCCAAACAGTTTATGTAATGAGATTTTGTTAAGACAGCACTAGAATATGAAATAAACTATGTGATTTGTAAAAATGTTCAGACTGGCAAAGGGAAGAAGAGAAGAAAGAAAAGTGAAATTAAGGAAGTAAAGACGACAAAGTTTAATTTTATTTTAGGTGTAAGAGACCTAAATGACAGGTGCACATATGAGACAGTAATGAGTACATGCAGGCTCTCACAGACAAAGTGTAAAGAAATAATGACTGTGCCTGCTGGGGATCAACAGCTGAGATTTATGGAGCAATATAGTACGTTTTTACTGCAGGAAAAAAACAAATAAAGAGGTAAGAATTTCAGAAAACCTTCATGACATAAGAAATGAAATAATATCGTATCAATACATAACACATTTTGCAGAATGGACAGCATATTTTATACGCAATGATTGAGATCGTAAACTATACTAAGAAAGGCGAAGACAGACAAAACATTTTATTATTCAGAGACTCAGAGTGGCACTGCACATACCAGGTTGCAAAACAGATTAAATTAATGTTTCTGCTTGAAGCCTAAACATAAAAATAAATGACTGAATAAAACATGAAAACAACTGATTGAATAAATGGAATGTGACATAAGGATAGAAATTCCAGCTGTTATCTAATTTATGCTTGCTAATAGTACCATTACATTGCAAGTTCCATTTGTGTATTGTCTAAACATGGGCCTTTAGTACATGTGGAAGCCTATATGCTTTATTACTTGACTTTCTGAATGGATGAGGAGATGTGCATATAATGGACATGCTTTGACTGGTCATCTTTATTGACAAAAAGCAGATGGCAGGAACAAAAGCTTACATGTGCTGTTGAATTCAGAAGTACCCTGAGCTTAAAAAAAACAAATGTTTCTGCTTTGACTCCAGCATTTTAAGTATTACTTAACAATGAGCAGAAAGCAGTATGTGGCTATTTCACCAGAATGACTATAATGAATATTAATCAGCAGGAAAAAAAGGCAATGAGTGCACCATGAGCTGAAGTCAAAAGTAAAATAACAAGTAAATCCAAAAGGTCTTCTTTGTATTTAAAATCCTCGTTTATTACAAAAGATAAAACTGCAGGAGATAGCAAGTTGTAAGCGCTTTCGCGTTGTTACCCAACGCTTCATCAGACATGAAGAAAATGCTGAAACTTTCCTCTTATAAAGCATTAATTGTTATGATGTCATTAGTAATTGGAAGTTAAAATTTAAAGAAACAGACATACAAACATAAAATATAAAATATAAAATATAAAATGCATTCTGAGTTAAAACATTGTCTAGAGCAGAGAATATATTTTACATAAATGTATGTGTAGACATTAATGCTTCAGTGGCCTTGAAGCTAAGAAAGGCTTAAGAGTGAGCCTCTCATTAAGCCCAAATTTATGGGCTTGTAATTTGACAATCCACTTGCCTTCCCTTTCTTCACTTCTGTTCCTGTTTCTGTGTTTAGCTAGGGCGTTCAGAATGTTCTTAGATCCCTAAGAGAACGTATCAGAGAGCATATCTATGCCATATCCAAACGTAACATTCTGAACGCCCTAGCTAAACACACTGTGGAGTTAGGTGACGATCACACATTCAAATTCCAGGTTCTTGAATTGGTGCATACTGATGGGAGATTAGGTAACATAAGGAACAGAATTGAAGAAAGGGAAGGCAAGTGGATTGTCAAATTACAAGCCCATAAGTTTGGGCTTAATGAGCTCACTGCCTTTCTTAGCTTCAAGGCCACTGAAGCATTAATGTCTACACATACATTTATGTAAAATATATTCTCTGCTCTAGACAATGTTTTAACTCAGAATGCATTTTATATTTTATATTTTATATTTTATATTTTATGTTTGTATGTCTGTTTCTTTAAATTTTAACTTCCAATTACTAATGACATCATAACAATTAATGCTATAAGAGGAAAGTTTCAGCATTTTCTTTATGTCTGATGAGCGTTGTAACAGCGCTACAACTTGCTATCTCCTGCAGTTTTATCTTTGTAATAAACGAGCATTTTAAATACAAAGAAGACTGATTTACTTGTTATTTTACTTTGACTTCAGCTCATGGTGCACTCATGCCCTCCTGCTGATTTGTTGTTTCTGAGGAGAGTGCTTTACCTGGCAGTGTGTTTCCTTTTTGTTTTATAATGAATATTAATGCAACCTACTCTCATCTCTCTAATGAACAGATATGAAGTATATGCTGGCCTTAGTATGTATCTTAATATCATGAAGCTTGGCTTAGTCTGTATCCTGGTAACTCTGTACGTTGTAATACAATGAGGGTGACTATCAAGCTATCTTCACTCTTTTCTTTTGCACAGTTCATTTACAGTTCCCTTATTGTCTAACACTAACGTTTAAAGTTTTTTTATTGGGTCCCTCCTCTTCATCCAGACAACTGCCTTAATGCCCCATGATAATTTCTCTGAGTGTACCGCCTCCTCCAGTTCACCCCAGTCTACTATAGAGCTCTGTTTTAGTAGGGCAGATCTTAAAGGCAATGGGGTGGGGTGTTGGTGCTGTCATTCTATTAGCCAATTGGGGTTCTTATTACCTACTAAAGCTCCCCCCTTTGTGTCAGTGACCATGGTTTTGTCTCTGGGGTGGGTGTGCAATGGGAACATTGTCACATATTACCGCACCTCTGTAGCAGCTCAACCATGTCCACTATCTGCCCCCTCAGTGGACTATGCCTCCTTCCATACAATATCCCTAGCCTCCACCAGTGACTGTCACAGGAGACACCAATGTTACTGCCGTCCCTTTCAGGATCATAATGCCTATCCTTTCAGTTGACCATGCCGCTACTCAAACCTGGATCGACTAGGCCTAGTCAGGGCTTTGTCTCCTACTCTACTGGAGTGACAACAACACTAGCATTTAGAGTGAAATGCTAAGGATTCAGTGGATCTTCTGGTTTTGAAACTCTGTTCCAAGAGTATGAAGTAAAGCCAGACCTTATTATTTCAAAATTGTAAACATGCAATTTATTTCATTGTCAAAAGACTTTTGCTGGAGGGTTGCAACCCCCCTGACATTTACATGCTCTCAGTGTCTAAACATACCATCTGAGGTGTGCATCTTCTGAATAAAAGGAAAGGCTGTTTTTGTATACCCCTACATTCCCAAAATATGAGGGTACAGGAAGGTGTACTTCTTCAAAATAACTGTCATCCTGCTGAGTTTCTACTTTCAGCAGTTCATACTGTTGGCAGTCTGATTTTTTTTTGACAAAATACACAGTGCACATGCACACATACACATGTGTGTGTATCTGTGTATGAGTGTGTAGTATATATACAGCTTGATAGATATAGGTAGATATATGTCTATGTGCGTGTGTATGAGTGCACAGTATGTGTGCGTGCATGCATGAATTGTCATATACTAGGTGATTTTATGACAATCAGAGCAGTGACTATAGTCAGCCAATAATATTTATTGTCAAAAAGAATCAGGAAAAAATGCATCTGTTATCAAATAACTCAGTTTGTAGTCCAACATAAATAAATGTAACTTTCAGGCAGGCTTTTTAGTACAACAAGATTATTTATTTATTTGGTTATTAATTTATTGGGTGGCACAGTGGTGCAGCGGTTAACATTGTCACCTCACAGCAAGAGGTTCTCCGGTTCGATTCTCGGCTGGGGTGCCTTCTGTGTGGAGTTTGCATGTTCTCCCTGTGTTCGCGTGGGTTTCCTCCGGTTTCCTCCCACATTCCAAAGACATGCATCTGGAGCATTTCTCCCTGGGCCTCCGCTGAAAACAGGCTCTGTGGAACCTAGTCGGACTTTCACGGTCAACAAATGTTAAATAAATAAATAAATAAATAAAAATAAATTATTATATTTGATGACAAGGTAGATGGAATGGCTGACATATTCTTTTCATCCTTGATCCTGGCCAAAAAGGCAACGTAAAGTACAAACATAATATTTTTTTTAACAAATTAGATAGGTGTAGTAAAGATTGACATACATTTCATGCAAAATATTTAAAAAAGGTTGAGGAGTTTACAGTATGCATAGCTAACTTTTGTAATTTTTGCACTTAAATTATGTAAGAATTTGTAAGGAATTATTGGAACTGGTTGCACAACTTTGAGTCATGAGATGCAGGTCTTTAGCCCTTTTCTTTGTAACACCAATACTCATAATCTTTCAGCAGGATGTCTTTTCGTTTCCTTTTGAATTGGTCCAAAGTGGTTTATTTCCTACTTTTGTCAACATCTGCTTCCTAATGGCCAGTGCAAGCTTTAAAGTGCCCTTTCCCCTTTTGCAGCTTTATATTGGGGTTTAGTGATACTAAGGGGTTACAGTGTATTTTCCCCTATTGCAGCTTTATATTGAGGTTTAGTGCTACTAAGGGGTTACAGTGCTTTTTCCCCTATTGCAGCTTTATATTGGGGTTCAGTGATATTAAGAGGTTAAAGTGCCCTTTCTATTATTGCAGCTTTATATTGGGTTTTAGTGATACTAAGGGGTTACAGTGCTTTTTCCCCTATTGCAGCTTTATATTGGGGTTTAGTGATACTAAGGGGTTACAGTGCTTTTTCCCCTATTGTGGTTTTATATTGGGGTTTAGTGATACTAAGGGGTTACAGTGCTTTTTCCCCTATTGTGGTTTTATACTGGGGTTTAGTGATACTAAGGGGTTACAGTGTCCTTTCCCCTATTGCAGCTTTATATTGGGGTTTAGTGATACTAAGGGGTTCCAGTGCCTTTTCTGCCATTGTGGTTTTATATTAGGGTTTAGTGATACTAAGGGGTTACAGTGTATTTTCCCCTATTGCAGTTTTATTTGGGGGTTTAGTGATACTAAGGGGTTACAGTGTCTTTTCCCCTATTGAAGCTTTATATTGGGGTTTAGTGATACCAAGGGGATACAGTGCCCTTTCCCCTATTGCAGTTTTATATTGGGGTTTAGTGATACTAAGGGGTTACAGTACACTTCCCCTATTTTGGTTTTATATTGGGGTATAGTGATACTAAGGGGTTACAGTGCTTTTCCCCTATTGCTGTTTTATATTGGGGTTTATTGATACTAATGGGTTACAGTGAGTTATTCCCATTGCAGTTTTATATTGGGGTTTAGTGATACTAAGGGGTTACAATATCCTTTCCCCTATTGTGGTTTTATATTGGGGTTTAGTGATACTAAGGGGTTACAGTGCCCTTTCCCCTATTGCAGTTTTATATTGGGGTTTAATGATACTAAGGGGTTACAGTGAGTTTTCCCCATTGCAGTTTTATGTTGGGGTTTAGTGATCCTAAGGGGTTACGGTGCCCTTTCCCCTATTGCGGTTTTATATTGGGGTATAGTGATACTAAGGAGTTACAGTGCCCTTTCTGCTATTGTGGTTTTATGTTGGGGTTTATTGATACTAAGGGATTACAATGACTTTTCCTCTATTGCGGTTTTATATTGGGGTTTAGTGATGCTAAGGGGTTACAGTGCCCTTTCTGCTATTGTGGTTTTATATTGAGGTTTAGTGATACTAAGGGATTACAGTGACTTTTCCCCTATTGCGGTTTTCTATTGGGGTTTAGTGATACTAAGGAGTTACAGTGCACTGTCCCCTATTGCTGTTTTATATTGGGGTTTAGTGATACTAAGGGGTTACAGTGACTTTTCCCCTATTGCTGTTTTATATTGGGGTTTAGTGGTACTAAGGGGTTACAGTGCCCTATTGCAGCTTTATATTGGGGTATAGTGATACTAAGGGGTTCCAGTGACTTTTCCTCTTTTGTGGTTTTATATTGGGTTTATATTGGGTTTAGTGATACTAAGGGGTTACAGTGACTTTTCCCCTATTGCAGTTTTACATTGGTGTTTAGTCATACTAAGGGGTTACAGTGCCTGTTCCCCTATTGCAGCTTTATATTGGGGTTTTGTGATTCTAAGGTGTTACAGTGCCCTTTCCCCTATTGCAGCTTTATATTGGGGTTTAGTGATATTAAGGGGTTACAGTGCCTTTTCTGCCATTGTGGTTTTATATTGGGGTTTTGTGATACTAAGGGGTTACAGTGTCTTTTCCCCTATTGCAGTTTTATTTGTGAGTTTAGTGATACTAAGGGGTTACGGTGTCTTTTCCCCTATTGCAGCTTTATATCAGGGTTTGGTGATACTAAGGGGGAACAGTGCCCTTTCCCCTATTGCAGTTTTATATTGGGGTTTAGTGATACTAAGGGGTTAAAGTGCATTTCCCCTATTGTTGTTTTATATTGGGATATAGTGATACTAAGGGGTTACAGTGCTTTTCCCCTATTGCGGTTTTATATTGGGGTTTAGTGATACTAATGGATTACCGTGCCCTTTACTCTATTGCAGTTTTATATTGGGGTTTATTGATACTAATGGGTTACAGTGAGTTATCCCCATTGCAGTTTTATATTGGGGTTTAGTGATACTAAGGGATTACAATATCCTTTCCCCTATTGTGGTTTTATATTGGGGTTTAGTGATACTAATGGATTACAGTGCTCTTTCCTCTTTTGCGGTTTTATATTGGGGTTTAGTGATACTAAGGGGTTACAGTGCCCTTTCCCCTATTGCAGTTTTATATTGGGGTATAGTGATACTAAGGAGTTACAGTGCCCTTTCTGCTATTGTGGTTTTATATTGGGGTTTAGTGATACTAAGGGGTTACAATGACGTTTCCTCTATTGCAGTTTTATATTGGGGTTTAGTGATACTAAGGGGTTACAATATAATTTCCTCTATTGTGGTTTTATATTGGGGTTTACTGATACTGAGGGGTTACAGTGCCCTTTCCTCTATTGCAATTTTATATTGGGGTTTAGTGATACTAAGGGGTTACAGTGCCCTTTCCCCTATTGCAGTTTTATATTGGGGTTTAGTGATACTTAGGGGTTACAGTGAGTTTTCCCCATTGCAATTTTATATTGGGGTTTAGTGATACTAAGGGGTCACGGTGCCCTTTCCCCTATTGTGGTTTTATATTGGGATATATTGATACTAAGGAGTTACAGTGCCCTTTTTGCTATTGTGGTGTTATATTGGGGTTTAGTGTTACTAAGGGGTTACAATGACTTTTCCTCTATTGTGGTTTTATATTGGGGTTTAGTGATACTAAGGGGTTACAGTGCCCTTTCTGCTATTGTGGTTTTATATTGAGGATTAGTGGTACTAAGGGGTTACAGTGACTTTTCCCCTATTGCGGTTTTCTATTGGGGTTTAGTGATACTAAGGGGTTACAGTGCACTTTCCCCTGTTGCTGTTTTATAATGGGGTGTAGTGATACTAAGGGGTTATAGTGCACTCTCCCCTATTGCTGTTTTATATTGGGGTTTAGTGATACTAAGGGGTTACAGTGCCCATTCCCCTATTGCAGCTTTATATTGGGGTATAGTGATACTAAGGGGTTCCAGTGACTTTTCCCCTATTGCGGTTTTATATTGTTGTTTAGTGATACAAAAGGGGTTACAATGCACTTTCCCCTATTGCTGTTTATATTGGGGTTTAGTGATACTAAGGAGTTACAGTGACTTTTCCCCTATTGCTGTTTTATATCGAGGTTTAGTGATACTAAGGGGTCACTGTGCCCTTTCTGCTATTGTGGTTTTATATTGTGGTTTAGTGATACTAAGAAGTTACAATGACTTTTCCTCTACTGCAGTTTTATATTGGGGTTTACTGATACTAAGCGGTTACAGTGCACTTTCCCCTATTGCTGTTTTATATTGGGGTTTAGTCATACTAAGGGGTTACAGCGCCCATTCCCCTATTGCCATTTTATTTTAGGGTTTAGTGATACTAAGGGGTTACTGTGTCTTTTCCCCTATTGCAGCTTTATATTGGGATACTAAGGGGTTACATTGTCTTTTCCCTTATTGCAGCTTTATATTGGGGTTTAGTGATTCTAAGGGGTTACGGTGTCTTTTCCCCTATTGCAGTTTTATATTGGGGTTTAGTGATATTAAGGGATTACAGTACCCTTTCTGCTATTGTGGTTTTATATTGGGGTTTAGTGATACTCAGGGGTTACAAGTTGATCATCTGTTAGAGAATAAGTTTGTTGGATGATGTGCAGTTCACTTTTACTTGAGAACAATGTCACAGCTTGACAAGTTTACTTTCAGTGAGGTGAAGACCAAAGCTGCCTTTTCATTGACTGATACATATTTAAAATGTTCTGAGAATTGGCAATGGTCAGTTTGCTGGTCTGCAAGTAGGACACATCTGCAAATTTTGTTAATTTGTGCTAGAGAGGAAAGTTGTTCAAGTGAGTCCATATTCAATTTTGTGAATTGGTAAATTCCTTAAGACACAATGAGCACAGGGAATGAGGTCATGTCATGTCTTATAGGACAACATTAATATTGTTAGGATGCATTGTGAAAGGTACTGATGTAGTTCGTTTCTGAACAGCATTCTAACAAGATAAAGCAGTACTTACAGAGGAACTTTGACAGCTGTGTTATTGTCTTCTGAGTTGCAGCTACAATGAACAACACAAGAGATCCACCATTTACCCAGGCATTAATAAATCCATCTAGATTCTCCTCCTACAGATTGGTGCCTTCTCTTATAGGGATAACTTCTGGATTGCTACCCTTCTGCTGTCCAGTAGATGGAACTCAGACTGCAGTCCCTCCAGGACCATCCTAAGCTCCATATGTTACAAATCTGCTGTGTATTAAGACATTCTGCTTCAAATAACACCATGCTCAGGTGTCCCTCATTAACATCTCTTCTTGTTTTGGGGTTCTTCAAGGGACCATATACTATGGTGTCTGACCATTCTAAGTTAGTGCACTAAAAGGAGATGACCAACATTATGCTACATCACCCCACTTGAGTATGGAGCCATTTTTTAAAGCCTTAGATGGTTAACTATACCGTGAGGCAGCTTATCTGCCTTCATATGGCTGCTATAGCTGTATTCAATGCAGTACCTTAAAGCTAAAAAGCTGAAGGATCAGTGCCTACCAAGACAGCTTTGGGTTAGTTAATAGTATCACAATAGCGATTGAATAAGGACATGATCTGTGATCAGGATAATCTTTGTTCTCAAGAGCCAAATCTTCAGGGGAATGAAAGCCTACTCCATGGATCAACACGCTATATAGTTCGCTATCATTTCACAATGTTGCTAAGTTTCCTATTATAGGCCATTGTCTTTTTCACCTTCTACAACTACTTGAAACAAAACTGCACCTATGTCTACCTCTGTGACACATGTATGTACTTGAAATTGAATTGAAAATTCAAGAGCCTTGAGTTGGAGTTCCTGGCATTAAATACTCTTAAGTTGTTTATCATATTTCTCAACCTTACCTGTCATTGTGCCCTCTCTTTGGTCAGATCAGTCAGGGAGCAAGCCATACTATCAAAATCAGGAAAACATTTGGTAAAAGTTAACCAGGTCCAACACAGTTTTCACTTGATAGTTAGTGGCTGGTGTAGCCTAATTCTACATTTTCCATGTTTTTAGATTGTTGTTTCACAAGCCGTCAGCCTATTACATACCCTGAATAATGGGTTTCTAGTACCCTTAACTTGGTCTTTGCTGAACAAGTCATCAATCCAGAATGAAGCAGGTAATTTAAAATGGCTTGGAAGTTGGATATATTGCTGTCCAAATTTTTAGAAAATGTTACAACATCCTTGTAGACTGCTGCATATCTGTGTGAGGTCTGAGTATTTCATCCATCGGCTTCTGAAATGTTGAAGGTGGTCCTTGGAGACCCAAATTTTAACCCTTATAAAAGAGCCAGCCATGCATGGAAAATACAATTTTTCTTTAGCATCTCTGACTTGTGAGACTTACCAACTGTCTTTGTTTAAAAAAAAATACAAAGAAACCTAACATTGCCATTGTTTCTCAATAAGTTCATTCACTCAGGGAACAAAAGATAAAATAAATGTATATTTGCACTTTTGCTTCCTGATGTCATTGCAAATCCTTTTGACCAATCAGGCTTGGATAATACAATGTGACTGTTCCACTCGTGCTGGGATTCATCTATGGCCTCCGGTTTAAGTTTGTCTTTTGCTTCATCCTTAACTGACTGGCAATGGAACTCTGGGATTCCAAAAACTCTTTTACAGTGACTGCTCAGAATAACAGCCCCATAGAAATAGTATCACATACTAAATGGATCAGTGTCATAATTGATGAAAATCTAAAATTTGATATCCATATCCAAACTAATATAAAAAAAACTCACCAAAAACTAGGTGTCCTGTATAGACACAATCATTACCTTACCCCCTCCACCAGACACACCCTTACCTTCTTCCCTCTCTTATGTAAGGTGCCCCCCCCCCCCCCATTCACTAATCTTCAGCTAGGCTTACAGGCCAAGTTGGAAGCCTATTACAATAAAATCTCCACATTTGCGCCAGCTCCAGAAACTCATGGCAACACTGTCTCTCTCTCCACTCCCGGAAATGGCTTGAACTTCCTAACTACCTCAAACTCCTTGGACTTACTACTGCTAAAAGCTCATATTCAAACCTTCTAGTTGTCTTTCTCTGTCCACCTCTTTAACTCCATACATTCCCAACCGCTATCTAAGATCAGGAAAAACCACAATCTTCTAAACATATATAAGCCTCGTCGACCCCCTGGCCACCCACTATTATCCTGCTCCCTGGCTAAACTCTGGAATTCTCTCCCTACCTCCCTTTGAAATACTCAGATCCACTCAAATTTCAAAACTCTTCTCCAGTCTCACCTCCTTTCAAAGTGGGACTGTTTCTGTACCCCTACCACATAAACTCTTTAACACCATCTCCCATGCACTATATACCTCAACCTTCTATCTAGGATTAGAAGTGTTATGTCTTTTTTAACAAATTGTATATTATCTCTGTATTTGTCACTGTTCTACTACTTTATTTACTTCTGTATAACTATTGTAAATTTGTCGATATCCTGTGGAGCTCCCCCCCCCGGGGCTCCACTGAAAACGGGCTCTTCTAGGCCCAGTGGACTATCCCGGTCATCAAACTGTAATAAATGAATAAATGCTTTCTCTCCAGGCACAGTTTTTTTATGTTGTGCAGAATTAGAAGAATCTTAGCAGCCAACTCGGAGAATATTTCTTTATTTCAGAGTACAAATTATTTAACGTACTCCTCCTCTGACACCAATTGCGACTCCCCTATGTTAGCTTCAAGACATACTGTAGGAGCATTATATTATCCTGCAAACATAGTTATTACAAAAATGTTGGCAGATGTTTTTCTTTTCATGATTTCTAAACATTTTTGAGGTGTAAACTGTATGGTCTCCCTTTTTCTAGCTGACTCACATTCTAATTCAATTCACTTTCTCCCTCTTATTTTGCTAGGATCTTGTTTTCTGCATTATTTATTAATATATTATCATGGAACTTATAAACAAAGACATTGGCAACCTTCAAACACTGCACCTGGGTTCGTAAAGGGCTGATCTTGTCTCCTGAACCTGACTGACTTCTTCGAATCAGTTTCCAGAGCTGCGGATGAGGGTAACGCGGTCAACACAGCCTATCTGGACCTCGCAAAGGCCTTCGACACCATTCCCCACTCTGGAATCATAGATGAACTCATTAAGCTGGGCATAAATCCCTACATCACTCGATGGGTTGCCAACTGGCTTACTGACAGAACCCAGACTGTAAAAGTAGCCGACTCCAAATCCAGCTCCAGACAAGTGACAAGTGGAGTACCTCAGGGTTCAGTCCTGGGACCGCTCTTGTTTGGCATCTACTTCTCTGAAGTACAGGCCAACACTAAGGGACTCTGGATAACAAAGTTTGCAGATGACTGCAAACTGGGAGCCATTATTGAATCCCCAAATGATGTGGATATTCTACAAAAGGGGCCTTACAGAAACAGATGCTTGGTGCCAGAGCCATGGGCTCAGGCTTAATGCCAAGAAATGTTTAGTTATCCCCTTTGGAAAAAACATGTACCCATGAATTACTGCATAGGTGGCAGTACACTAAACAACGAAAGTGTGATGAGAGACTTGGGGACACAGGTGGACAGTGGTCTTACCTTTGATAACCACATTGCCACAACAGTCAGGAAATCCTTCTATGTGGCACACCTCATCACTAAGGACTTTTCATCCAGAAAAAAGCAGGTCATTGTCCCACTGTACTCATCCCTCATTAGACCCATTATAAAGTACAACACCCCATTTGGTATGTACCTCACAAGACATCTGCAGCAGCTGGAAAGGCCGCAGAAATGCCTCATTAAAAGAATCACAGGCCTAAAGCAGATGCCCTATGCTGACCGTCTTAAAAAAACTCCAGCTATACTCTGTGGCATATCGTCTACTCAGAGGCGATCTCTGCTTAACATACAAGGCCATGTCAAATCCTGAGCTGTTGGACATACTCCACTTAAAGAAATCCCAATCCCTCAGAGCCACATGCTCCATGGATCTAAACCTTGTCATCACAATGAACAAAACATGCTGGAGGGATAGGTTCCTGACCCAGAGACTCCCCAGACTCTGGAATAGACTTCCCAAACATGTCATCACAGCACCTTCTTGGCCATCTTCAAAAGGAACCTTGACGATTGGATGGCAGGAAATTCACCCCGAGGGATCATGTCAGTCACCCTGCTAGACAGGAGTCCAGGAAAGTAAATATTGTGGGAAGAAATTTCCTGGGAATTGTTTGGCTAGGCTTGTATAGGCCCTAGGGCCGATAGCCTAGTACCAACCTATGAACCTATAAGCATCTTACCTAATGTTTTCAACTCTTTCCCTATGCACTTTATTTCATGCCTTAAACTCTTCCAGACTAGTATTTGTGTTACTTTTCTGTTATTCCCGCCGAACTATCTCCATTTGTTTTTCCACTAGAGGCATCATAGTTTTTAACACATCCTACAAGTCTGAAAAAATACTGTACTGTGCATTTAAAGTTGGTGCTTTCTTTCTTCCAAGTTTCTTTTGCTATATCATGCAAGCTTTGGGGATGTCTGCCATGGACCATTTCAAATGGCATGGATCCAATTGAGGATTGAGAAGATGCACTGCGTGTAATCATGGGTTTTCCTAACTACCTCTGTAGTATTTTGTAGAATAGACATTAACATATTGCTAAAGCATTTAGTTTGATTGCCTGACTAAAGGAGATATACAGATGTCCACAAATGTTTTATTTTAAAATACTGGGAAAGTTAATGCATCACACTGGACATGGAAGTGGCGCCTTGTTTAGTAAACATCTTTGAAGAATTCATGTCTTAGTGAAAAAGATTACTAGTTCTTTCTCTATGGACTTTTTGCAGGGCTACTGCCTTAGGAAATGACATTGCACAATCAATAATTAACAAGATATATTGATGACTATTTTTCAGTTTTATAACTGGACCCACCATGTCCATTGATATACATTCAAAAGCAGTATCTTCAGTGGACAGAGGTATCAGAGTATTCGTACATCCTGGGCTGGATGCAGTCCGTTGGTACCCAGAACAGGCAGCATACAGTTACTATATGTTATTCATAATAGAAGGTCAATAAAATCTAGTCAATCCCTTGCCTTTGTTTGGTTCATTGCTATAGGACTATTTAAACTGTTCAATATGATTTCTGGAATTAAAATCTTTCTATGTTTATGCTGACTGTCTATCTAGTCTTTCTGTGTAGCGGATACATTTTAAGGTTAAAGAAGGGGGTATATATTTTAAGAGTAAAGAAGGGGGTATATATTTTAAGATTAAAGAAGGGGGTATATATTTTAAGATTAAAGAAGAGGGTATATATTTTAAGATTAAAGAAGGGGGTATATATTTTAAGATTAAAGAAGGGGGTATATATTTTAAGATTAAAGAAGAGGGTATATATTTTAAGATTAAAGAAGGGGGTATATATTTTAAGATTAAAGAAGGGGGTATATATTGGGCCTGATCTTTTCCTTTGGTGTCTCATCTACTCTTTTTATGTTCTCTGTTCTCTTAAATACTGCTTATAGTGTAATCCTACCACTGAGCTTTCTTCAAATAATTTTATGGTACCATAACTAGTGGACATCAAATTGTGTCCTCTCTCATTTAAATATCAGGAGTATTGCACAAGTAAAATCACTAGAAAATGGGCCTAAGCAAAAGCTCACCGGTAAGCAGGAGTCTACTTTGAATGATTTTACAATGTGAGGCATATGGCAGTATAATATGAAGAATCTAGCTAGATGTTAACATAAAATACTCATCTGTTCTGTGCTGGAGAGTGGCTGTGGAATTCCTTTGCCATTTCACATTACACTCCCCTCACACATGTACACTATGTAATCCTTACGCTTTCTTTAAAGACCAATTACCTAAGTGACCACGCTGTCTGTTACTTTGACCATTGGCTTACCCTGTCTAAACTGGTTACCTAATACAACAACTTGGAGAAAAATAGCTAGAAATCCAAACAAATACCAATGAAAACATTAGCTGCAAAACAGATCCAAAAATAGGCACTGCTAAGCTTGTGCCAAGCACAATATAGCTTTTCATCTGTGTGTAACAGACTTCATCACAATCTAGAATACATACATCAAGTGTTACTTTTAAATTATTCTCCCCAGCCTATCATATCTTTATTTTAAAATACAACATAAAAATGTTTTATTCCTAGAAAGCACACAAAAACACAGGATAGAATGCTAATATTTATTAGCCCTGTTTTTTAGCACTGAAACTAGGGACAAATTGTCATTAATCCCCGGGTAGTATGTGTGGCATCCAACTTTACTTGCCAGCACAGCTCCCTTACCTCTAGTTGATCTTTCCATGCCCCCCACCCCCTTGGGTTAGGTGCCACATTCTCTAATATACAAAATAAAATCCCTTTGTGGTTAGAACAGATAATGGAGTGTCTATATAAAGCATTGGTAGTGTTTTTCGCCACTGTTTCATACCCATGTTCATAAATTCACTTTTTAAGACACCAGTCGGTCTGCCTGACAGATTTGGAGTCTGCTACTTTCACAGTGTGGGTTCTGTCAGTGAGCCAGTTGGCAACCCATCTTGTGACATAGGGATTTATACCTAGTTTAGTGAAGTTATCTATAATTCCAGAGTGAGGGATGGTGTCAAAAGCCTTGGCGAGATCTAAATAGGGTGTGTTAAACACCTTACCCTCATCTATGGCTTTGATGACTGCTTCAAAGAAGTCTATTAGGTATAGGAGACATGATCTGCCTTTTTCAAACCCGAACTGGGTGGGGTCCAGAGTTTGGAGATTACCAATGTCTTTGTTTATAAGTTCCATGATGATACATTCCATGGCCTTGCAGACCAGGCTCATCAGGCTAATGGAGCAGTAGTTCCCAGTGTAAGTGGTGGATCCCCCTTTGTGGAGTGGGATAACCATCGCTGTACACCATTCAGTGGACCCAAAGCCTGAGGTGACGCTATGATTGACATGGTACTTAGGTAGGATGACAGTTCATTCTGTAGTTCTTGTAGAATGCAGCCTGGCATGTTGTCAGGTCCTAGGGATGCTGTGTTCTTGGCTTTGGAATTTGTGGTTTTTACCTGTGCAGCCATAGTTACAGGAACTTTGCATTCTTCCTGTATAAAGATGGGCCCTTTAATGGGTGAGAGGGGGGTAAAGTTTATTTATTTTTTTATTTTATTTTACATTTGTTGACCGGGCTAGTCTGGCTGGATATATTTCCATTTTCAGTAGAGGCCCGAGGAGAAAAGCTCCACAGAAGTAAAAAATCTATACATACATAAAAATCAACATAGATAACAATAAGCCATTTAGAAAACAGGTTAGTAAAAAACAGCAAAATCTTCAAAACTCTTCTAATAAGTTAGTATAACATTAATTAATTACTACCACACACAGAGAAATTCCAAATAACATCATACAGGAAATAAGAATAATTGGAGATAAGGATACAAAGATAATAAGTAATGAAAGTGGAACAATAAGAGTGGGGTAGGGAAAATAAAGGATTAGAGGCGAAGAAAGCAGGTAGAGAAAGTTAACAGGGAAAGAAGCAGGGAGAGGATGAAAAGGGAGACGAGAAAAGCTTAGTGGAGAATAGAGTGAAACAAGAGTAAGAGAGATAGTTTAAGATAAGTAGTAATAGTGGAAAGTTAATCAGGTTTACAACAGGAACAAAGCCATTGATTTTGGAAGTGTTGTTTAATGTTTTGTTTGAAAAGAGGCAGAGAGGAAATCATTGTTATGTTAGTAGGTAACAAATTCCATTTTGTACCTACAGAATTGGTGAATAGGGAGTTACCAGCAGTGTTATTAGATTTTATAGAAGTAGTCAAGACTTTACTCGAAGAGCGGAGAGAGTTAAGATTGTTATAGGGGATTATGAGTTGGGAGAGTACAGGAGTGTTTTTTGGTTGGTACAGTATTTTATGGGCCAGAATGAGTTGATGGATAGCGAGATAGTTTTGAATTTCAAGCCAGCCTAGTTGTTTCAGGTTAAGACAATGATGGGTTCTGTAGGGGTTACCAGTAGCAAAGCGAGCAATGCTATTGTAGCATGTGGCTAATTTGTTAAGGTTGTTTTTCTTGAGGTTGGTAAAGATGGGTGAGGCATAAAGAAGAGTAGAAATAAGATGGGAGTGAGCGATCCTAGTTCTAGTAGCTGGTGTAAGAAATGGTCTAATTCGATACAAGGATCCTATTTTTCTGTTGACTAGTTTTATAGAGTTGTTAATATGTTGGTCAAAAGAGAGATTATTATCAATGGTAATACCTAACAGTTTAGTTGTAGAGTCAGGTGAGATGAAAGTAGCACTGTTAGAGGAGATATTAAAGTTTAAGGGGGAGGTCCTGGAAGTGGGGGTAAAGAGAAGAAGTTTAGTTTTTTTGGCATTTAGTAAGAGGAGACGACTGGAGAACCATGTTTCCACGGTATTAAAGACATTTTGGGTAAGAGAGATCAGTTCTGGGGTAGAAGATGCAGAGCAGATGTGTAGAATCATCAGCATATTGAATGCATGTAGCTTGAGGGATTATTGTTTGAAGATCATTAATGAAGAGGGAGAAGAGAAGTGGGCCAAGAATAGAGCCTTGTGGAACTCCGATAGAAACAGGCAAAAGAGAAGAAATGTGGTTATCCCATAGAACTGCCTGTTTTCTATTTGTGAGATAGGAATTAAACCATTTAATGGCTGAGGAATCAAAAGAGAGAGATTCAAGAGTCTTAAGTAATAAAGTGTGGTTGACCATATCAAATGCTTTAGAGAGGTCAATGAAGAGGGCAGAAGAGAGTAAGTTGTTGTTACGGTTCTGATTAATAGTGTCTACAAAGGAAAGCAAGGCAGTAGTAGTACTATGATGTGGTCTAAAACCATGTTGACAGTCTGCTATAATATTGTGAAGAGAGAGATATTGTACAAGTTGATGATGAATACATTTTTCCAGAATTTTTGCCAAGGGTGAGAGGAGAGCAATAGGTCTATAGTTAGAATAGTCAGTGGAATTTCCACCTTTATGAAGTGGGATGATATGAAGTTAAGTTAGTTAAGTTAGTTATGAAGTTATAAAGTTAGCACTGAACCTATCTGCCAGGATGTTGGCAATATCAGTTGGTTCTGTATATTTAGTGCCATTGTGCTGTAAGTCAGAGCAGATCTGAGTGTTGCCATTGAGATTCTCGACATAGATTTAGAATGCTTTGTGGTTCTCTTTAGAAACAGTGGCAATTTTGTTTTTGTAACTAGCTTTGGCGGATTTTATGAGGGATCTCAGCTTCTTACTAAAGCTGACCAGGGATTTCCTCCAATCATGGGATTTTACTCTTTTTTGCAGCAGTTTCTTTCTTCTGTTGTAGAGTTTTTTTTATGGCAGGGGACCACCAGATTGGCTTCCTTTTTTTGGAGAATAACATCTTGGTTCTGTTAGGGATAGCATGATCCATGCACTTGTCTAAGTGCTTATAAAGTGCATTTGTGTAGGATTCAGCAGTCGTACCTCTATTGTCCATCTGCATGGTTGTCGTGAAGTTTGCCACTTCTGTTTTAAGAAGCGTGAAGTTGGCTTTGCAGATTTTTTTTTACAGTGGTTTCCATAATGGAGGGTGGGGCAGGATGTGGATGTCTAGGGTGATTAGCTTGTGGTTGGATCTGACCAATGAGGAATTGACCTCTGGTGTGGAACACCGGTCGCCCATGTTTGTAATGACCAGGTCAAGGATATTGCTGCCCCTGAAGGGGGAGTGGATAAGATGATCCAAGGTGTTGGAATTTGTGAATTCCAGAAAACATTGAGCAAAAGTGTTGGTACATGAGTCGTTTTCCCAGTTAATGGTAGGGTAGTTGAAATGCCCATTATTAGGGTTTTATGTTGTACCCTAATATTTTCCTGTGTATTAAGAAATGAGGAGTGGGAATCCTGGGGCATGGTGTGGGATCTGTAGCAAGCTACAATTTGGACTGCAGTCTTGCTCAGAGTTAGTTGCACTTGGATAATCTCAGATGCATTATGCTGAGCAACTAGCCTGAAGGTGTGGATATCCTTAATGAATATGTACACGCCTCCGCCTTTAGTGTTTCAGTCCAGGTTAGGTGTGATATAAATTATAGCCTGGTAATGCAGGGGTGCTCTCTGGAGCCTTGAACCAGGTCTCTGTCACTGCACATATGTTGATGTTCTCCATTTTAAGGAGTGCCTCAAGTGAGTGCATTTTGAGGTTTAGACTTCCAGCATTGAGTAGCATTACCCTCAGATTTTTCTTGCTTGTACCTGTTACGGTGGTGAATTTGTCATTTGAACCTTGCCTAAAAAAGGCAATAAAAGGTGGCAAGAGTCTTAGCCAGTATCCGGAATCCCAAGGGTGACAGATGCAGGCCATCTCTGGCAAAGCATCGTGGTCTGTCAGTCATGTCATCCCAGGCAGACAGATACTGGATCCCCTTAGAATGACACCAGAAGCTTAGCCAATTTTGAAGTCAGTCATTTTGTCCTTGTACTATGGTATCATTCTGGGTGATGGCAGGATGCTACTCAGGTCTAGGGTCATACCTGCCTGAGCTACAAGATCGGAGATCCATATCTCTTTTCATGTAGTCCAGGGAGGTACGTCTCAAGTCATTCACACCAACATGGACAATGACAGAGTCATATTTGTACTTGTTGTGGAGTGACCTGAGTGTGTGCATTATGTGGTGGATCCTGGCACTCGACAGGCAGCTGACAGTAACTTTCTCCTTGTTTAGCCTGGTGAGTGGAATATCAGTGTGCCTGACTATAGAGTCACCTCTAACTAGAGTGTTGGGTACGTTGTTATGCCTTATGGGCTGTGGTTTGGTGGCACACTGAGTTTGTGGGCTATGTGTCATTTGGGTTGTGTTGGGGGGTAGAGGTTGCTTGCGTTTCTGCTTTGGAGGTCTGTGTTGCTTGGGCAGATTTTTATTGAGAGCATTGATGAATGTAGGTGTGTGTTTTGTGTTTGTATGTGTGTGCTTTGGTGGTGTAGGTTTTGAGAGACTATGTGATGAGTGTGGTGTGGTGCAAGTGTTTATCCTCTCCTCTTGAAGGTCTAGTCCAGTCTTGGATGAAGAGAGCTTTGCTTCCAGTTTGGCTATATAAGTGCTCTCTCAGAGGTTGTAGTGTTGGGTGATAAGAGGAGAGGGTTGTCTGTGTACATGAGACAATTGCTGCATTGCCCCAAGATGCCCAGATTCATCAGATAGACAGGAGAAAACACCGGGAGCTGACCCATAGACATCCCTGGATAGGTGCTTATTTCTTAAGTACTAAAAACTGTTTTCCTCTAGACAAGTGAGGAAGGTTGAGTGCTGTAGCAATTTGTAGATTATTCAGATCTTATGATGAGTTCTGAACAAGTGCTGAGCTCAAAGAAATAGATTTGAGTGCTAAAACTAAAAAATTTGCTAGTTCTAAGGGAAAATTTGAAGAGCAGACTTTATGGAGCCAGGAATATTTTAACCCTAGCTAAGCGGCAATGCATAAAGTGTATTTTTTTAATGTAACAATAGCAAATGAACAAACTAATTTAAACCAATTAACCAGTAAAAAGCTAAAAACTGATCCCCGTTCCAGCAGTCTTCATTCAGATAAGTTATAACTTCACACTCCTTTTACTAGGGTGCAGGAGGAACTTCTCCAGAAAAAGATGGCCTGGATTAGTGCTCAAGTTATACAAACAAAGCTAGATTCAGCAGGTCTAAATCTAGTCTTGTGCTACAGCAAACAAAGTGTACCAATTTCAGAAAGAAACAGTTCAAATAAGCAGGCACAATAAGTCTTTAACCAGAAACTTCCAGCTCAGAAGGGCAGAATCTACTCTCTCCTCCCACAACAGTGCAGGCCACACCTTCTTAATGTAAAATAACTGGCCCTAAACCCAAGTGCTTAAACCAGAACTAATACACTTTTAGGATAACAGACACTAAGCCTTCAGTCAGCAACTCCTAACTTAGAAGGATGTAAGCTACCTGTTCTACCACAACAGTGAAGACCACAGACCTTTTTAATGTAAAACAACTGGTCTGAAGCCCAAGTGTTTAAACCAAAGGCTTAGAATAACAGTTACAATTTAATCAGGCTACTAACAAGCAGTAATAAGTAAGGATATTGTTACATAATTTAGCGATATTCATAGAGGACAGGAAGTCTTCCACAGACGTTAAGAGCCTAACATGTGTGTGGACAAAGTACTACATTTTTGACCTTAGATGTCTTGGTTGCCTGTAGCACTGAAGGAGAATATTAAGAGATGGACACTTATGCAGTTGCTGAAGATTCTTGTGAGCTATATTTAGTTTACTAAGACTAAGGTAGTTGGGAAGCTCAATCCATTTGAGTTGTTTCAGTGTAATACAGTGAAAGGGGGTTGTCTTATGGATTAGTTGCAAACTTGACTATTTCCTTGTAACATTGTTCAATTTTTGATAGGTGTGTTTTTTTTTTCTTTATTGTTGCCTAGCCAGAAGCTGTGTTTAGTTGGGGAAAATAAATTATTTTGAAGATATTCCAGTGATTCCAGTAAATTTTCAAAGAACTTAGTGGGAGAAGCAATTGGATTATAGTTTGATAATTCAGTAGATTTGCCTCCTTTATGTAAACATAAGTTAAAGTTTGTTCTCCACATGAGTTGGATGTGAGTTTCCAAAACTGATTTCATTACCAGTTTGCACACTTGACAGGAGCAGCACATCAGCTGCTATTTTAATGTATTCTGCTGAAAATCTGTCCTGACAGCCACTAAAGTGGTTGATTTGATTTTTAATTTGTGAAAAAAGTTTTTTGATAGTTTTTTGATAGCTAAGGTGGGGACACATTTAAAAGTGTACCTAGGGATGTTGGCAGCTAAATAAAATACAGAGGATAGGATGTGTCTCAGGAGAGGTTTTGGATTGTTTGGTTGAGATTGCTGCAAATTCGGTTAGTAGTTTTGTCTTCTCTGACTGTATTCGTTTAGTTTGGTCAAATAAGTTATGGCACTGTTCGAAGTCTGATTGAGTTGGAATTGAACAGCAGGTTTGCTGCGGTTCGTCTGTCCACTTCAGTTTTTTTACTGAGCAAGTCGGGGAGCTCTTTTTGCTCTTATCACGGCTTGATTATGTCATATAGTGAAAAGTGTTTCATTGAATTTATTCTTTGCCTTAATTTATGTAAGTAATTCTAGTACATTCCAACTGCAAAGTCTTTGTGAAGTTCAGAAAGAATATGAAAGTATCTTTGCTAAGATTAGACAGATTCCTTATTAGGTTGTAGCAGCAGGGTTTTAATATTTTTACAGGTTTCTTATGGCATAATTGGGATGGTTGTCACGTGACCTTAAGTATCAGTAAATGTGTTTGCCTAAAATAAGTTTCTGGGATGTTTTGCTAGAATCCAGTTGAGGATTATTTCCTTTTGGAAGGTTTGTTGCACATTGTGAAAGTATGGAAAAGTTGGGTAAAGCCATATAAGTTTAGGTAGTAAGATGGATTGCTTGTATCTGTGCATGAGCAGTTTATGTTAAGGTCTCCTAAATGTACAGTCCTTTGGGTCATGCTGTTAGATATCCAGGGTAGAATTACTTTGACTGTTGGATTGTTGTTGTTTGGAATAATGTAGAGGTCTATAATACACAGACTTCTATGTGAATCTATTTTAAGAAAGGATATAAGTCCTTCAGCTTTGTCAAATGCAGGGATTTTTCTTGTAGATAAGGATAGGTCCAAGTTGTTAGAGTACATAAAAGATAAATTCTGGGTCTCTGGTGCTTCCTGTAACTCTAGGAAATGTTATGCGCTAGTAGCAAGAAATCATTATCCTTTGTGTTAGGTCTGAAACAAATTTCTGTCAGGACAGTGTATCTGGTAACTGATAAGCTATCTGGCTATAGATTTATGCCATTTTGTTACAGAAACTTCTAATGTCTATCTATTCTATCTGGACACTAACTAAACAGGATTCTTTAGTTAGATAAAAGAGGTGATGCAGAGGCAGGGGGATTTAGGATTGTAGGCGTAGTTCAGTTAATTTAAATGAGTCTGGATACGTGGTTATTGATGAGATGTGGTAGGTTTTAACAGGCTAGGACATAATGTGAGGAAGGTAGAATGAGTTGGGGTACATTGTCTCTGTGCTGCAGAAACGTACTATGTTTCATGAGTAACATAAGAGAGAAAGCATGAGTGGTGGGATGCGAGATGAGAAACACACAGATGTGACAGAAGTACCATGTTCAATCATAGCCTCACTTCAGGCTTTGTGCCCGCTGAATGGCACACAGAAATGGTTATCCCATTCCACAAGGGGGGAGCCGCCATGGATCCCGGGAACTACTGCCCCATTAGCCTGACCAGCCTGGTCTGCAAGGCCATGGAACGTATCATCATGGAACTTATAAACAAAGACATTGGAGATCCCCAAACTCTGGACCCCACACAGTTCGGGTTTGTAAAAGGCAGATCATGTCTCCTAAACCTGATAGACTTCTTTGAAGCAGCCACCAAAGCCATAGACGAGGGTAAGGTGGTTCACACAGCCTATCTAGATCTTGCCAAGGCTTTCAACACCATCCCCCACTCTAGAATTATAGATAAACTCACTAAACTAGGTATAAATCTCTATGTCACAAGATGGGTTGTCAACTGGCTCACTGACAGAACCCACATTGTAAAAGTAGCAGACTCCAAATCTGACTTCAGACCAGTGACAAGTGGAGTACCACAGGGTTCAGTCCTGGGTCCTCTCCTGTTTGGTATCTGGTAACACAGAATGAAGTTCACAGATGACTGCAAACTAGGAGCCATAATCGAAACTTCTGACAATGTGGACAACCTACAAAAGGGCCTCACTGAGACAGATGCCTGGTGTCAAAGCCATGGCCTCAAGCTCAATGCCAAAAAGTGCATTGTCATCTCTTTTGGTAAAAACTCTATACCTCTGAACTACCACATAGGCGGTAGTCTACTTACCATCGAAAGTGTGATTGGAGACCTTGGGACACAGGTGGACAGTAGTCTCTCCTTTGATAATCACATCACCACAGTAGTCTGGAAATCCTTCTACGTGGCACACCTCATCACAAAAGGTTTCTCATCCAGGAAAAAAGAGGTCATTGTTCCCCTCTACTCATCATTCTTTAGACCCATTATACAGTACAACGCCCCTTTTGGTATGTATCTCACAAGACATCTACAACAAGTGGAAAGGCCGCAGAAGTACCTCACAAAGAGTATTACCAGCCTCAAACAGATGCCCTACACAGACCATCTCAAAAAAATCCAGCTTAACTCCATCGCATATCACCTACTCAGAGGCGATCTCTGCCTAACATACAAAGCTATGTCAAACCCAGAGCTGTTGGACATGCTCCACTTAAAGAAATCCCAATCCCTCCGAGCTACACACTCTAGGGACCTAAACCTTGTCACCACAATAAATAGAGCATGCTGTAGGGATAGATTCCTGTCCCAGAGACTTTCCATACTTTGGAACAAACTACCTATCTACATCAAACAAAGCTCCTCATTAGCACTCTTCAAGAAAAATCTTGATGATTGAATGGGAAATAGGAAATTTACCCCGGGCATCACTTCTGTGGCTCTGCTCGATAGTGGCACAGGAAAATAATTTTCTTGGGTGACGAATGCCAGGGTACCTTTTTGGCTAGGCTTATATAGGCCCCAGGGCCGATAGCCTAGTACCTACCTATGAGACAGATTACATAACTAACATGCTTTAAAGTTTCTCTTATATCATACTATAAAACTAGTTGGTCCTGTCTTTGTTCACACATTCCTTGCTAGTTCATCCTACAGAACTATGTAGCCAGTTACCTTCAGTCTATATAATGAATCTATCATGACCTCTGTTTTGTAGAGCATTTCATTGGATTTGTATTTACTAGGCAAATGTTGCCTTTCTAAATGTTTGTACTGTGAAAACGTGTGCAATATAGTGTATATTGTTTCTTTCTGTGGCACATTTCCTTCCTGGGCCTCCATTGTAAAAGCGTACTTTTCCCAGTCTGAGTTACAAAGTCAACAAAAAGAAAATAATAAAATAAGTAAATTAAGATCTAGACATGGCTGATGTAGAGGTCAGCCAAGCCAATATTTCTGTTATTATTCTGATATGCTGTAGAGACTGTATTTCCATCTAAAAATATAGGCACAGGCTTTTCCCATTAATCTATTTCATCCTCTGTGAAGGGCAACTCCTGAAGATCATTTTGCTCTGTTAGAGGTAATATCTGTTTCCCTTTTTCTTTCTCAAGGGTGGTTTTATCTGCTTTTACCTTAGAGTGTTGCTTTGGTTTTTCGCTGCCCATATGCTAGTTGAATTTGAGGTAGAGGCTTTTAATTAGCAACTGCGCAGAACATGGGCTTTTAAGATTTGAATCAAGAAAAAAATCCTCATCTTGAGGTACAAATGAGAGGGAAGACTGCATCCTACCCACCCCCTTTGAGGACTGCTTCCTCAACTACACTACCTTGCTGATAAAGTTACCTTTACCATGTGGACAGTCCCCCCACACCTTACCATGTGGACAGTCCCCCCACACCTTACCATGTGGAAAGTAGCACACACTATATATCTCAACCTCTGAGAGTCACAAGCATGGATAAAGCCACTGTAATGGGAAGCAATGCCCCAAAATTGAACACAGCTTTAAATTTTGGTCTTATAATTTTGAAATGTTGCTAGTAACTCATTTAATAATGGGAGAGAAAAGCTTAAAACTCTGCACAGTTTGGTTTCCTCTTTTTGCTCAGTAAGAGACTTACCTGTGCCTTCCTCAGTTACAGACAATCTTTCCTGTAGTGTATTCCTAACTTGGGGCTTCTGTCTGTCAGTTTCTAATTTGACTTTTATTTCTTTAACCTCTTGTAGTGGGGACCATAACAGCAGTCATCTTTTGGAAAAAAAGCTGCAGTTTTTGTCCACTGTTAACACCAGTGTAGTATGTAGAGTGGCTTGTGACAAACAAAACAATCACTGTAGTCAGCCTTCTAATTTATAACTTATATTTATTGACAAATAAATAAGTACAGAAAAGAAATGTAGTTCTTGTCAAAGAAGTCAGTCTGCAGCCCAACATAAATTCAGTTTAAGCAGGCTTTTTCACAGTAGAGCAAACTTTTTTACTGAAGTAACACATTTCTTTGCAAACATTTCTCTGGCAGACTACCTGGCAAAACAGAACAATATTCACATAAATCTCTAGAAAGCAAAGGAGTTCTGTCTCCATTTCCAACAACAGGGTGCCACAAAACAGACGCACATTTTCCTCTGGCAGTAATATGTCCATCTGGCTTCTACTGTCAAGGGTCAGGCCTCTTCCACAGGAAGACACCCTCCTTTGCTCTGGCAAAACATGTGATTATTTTTCCGCAACATACTTTCAAATTTGTGATGATTGACTATGTAGATTTGGGATGGGGGGGGGTCATATAATGACTTTTTGCAGTTCAGGGAACTGCAATGGCAGCTGAAACTAAATGCAGTTACCCCTCCTAGACTGAATGATCAATGTTCCATTCAGAGTCTGTTAAAACTAAAAGCCAGTACCGAATATTAAACCATTGCTGTTTCTTATGTGGTAACATACAGCATATATTTTAGAACATTTTTTCTAGTTGAACACATTCCTTAATTTTTAGCATGGTATTTTGTACAAAACCATACATAAAAACAAAAACAATGTTTTATTTGTTTATATGTTATGTATTTTTAACTTTTTGTATAGATAATCTCATGCAGGGTTTTACTGTACTATATCTTTAAATGTGGAATGAACGTTTGTAGCTGTCCAAACAGGTGTTTTTGAATAGTATATAAGGTGGCTGTTCAAATTATGTTTTATTCTGATGAAGTCTTTTGCACTGTCAAGATGAAAGTATTAAATTAAAATACGTTGGTGTGGTTCCAGTTTTGTGGTTATTCATAATTTACTAGTTAAATAATATATCATATTGAGTAAGCATCTTTCACTAACAAGCATTCCAAAATGTTCAGTTACAAAGCAAGTATATGAGACACTTCTTTCACAAACATGTTAATGATATTAATATGGGTCACACAGATAACTAATGCACAAAAGTAAAACTATGTCAAGGCAAGCGTATTAAACAATGCATGTAGCATGCAATATTAGGAACAAAATAGCAGTATAAAATACAATTGCACGGAAAATGGATGTGGCATTAGTCATTTAAATGCATTCACTTTTTTGTTAAACATTGCAGTTATGCATATTGGTCTATATTAGCACATATATTTTTACAGGGTTTGTAGCAATATATAGAAAGGGCATGTCTTTGTCAGTGCTGTTAAACAAAAAAATACTATATTTGGCAATTCTGTTTTAATTGTGTAAAACATACTACATTTCTTTAACAAAAGAAAGATGGATTGCAACAAAACCAGTAGTACTTAAGGCCAGAGGTGTTTATAAATATCCCTTAGTGAAAAATGTTCTCAATTTTAAGTAGAAATCATGTATATAAAGAGAAAGTGTGCAGCAGTGATCGCTGTATTAATCTTGTAGAGAATGTCCTGTTAAGTGTACAGTTGCAAGGAATGACAACAAACATTAATGAGTTATAGTCTAGAATGGTTAATTTACATATCATTATGGCCTATTTCCTATTTTGACAGTATTATGCATTTCTGAAGGAAAGGAGCCGAGTTTATCTCCCAGCTAAGCTGACCTAATTGGCATAAAAATGTATACACTGTACTTTAACCTGGATATTTTAGCATTAAGTCTTAAAAATAGTGCTGGGTTTAATTATTCTGTTCATAATCATTTAAAATGCAGCACTTTTGTACAGTAACGTTAGAAGAATGGACTATAGTGTTAGCTAAATAGCAACACAATCCCACCGAGACATTTTGCTCATTACAGTTCTGAATAAATCTATTACTCTTGATGTATGCATTGATGAGAATCATGTTCTGTCAATTTTGTAATCTATACTAAAGGGACATACATAACACAGAGAAGAGGGAATAATGCCTCAGATATCTGAGTCACGCCTGTAGTGAAAAATAAATTGTCATTGATTTGACTTTGAATAATTTATGAAGTATTTTAAGTGCCGTATTTATCATAAATACTGCACAATACCAATTGAATCAAATGCAGTTGTCCTAAACTGTGCCCTTGACCTGAGCTGCAGGTAACTACCTGGAAACAGACACCTGCATTTTGAATTGCAAGGATCGCAAATCCCACAAGGGCAGGCAGAACTGAATAATGTAGGCTGGAATGTGTACAGCTACACTATGAAGCAGTAAATAAAAATGCAAAATAAATAAATAAATACAAAGCAGTACAGAATAGAAGCACAGTATTGCAATTTATTCTGTCTCACTTTATGGAGAACATTTTATTTCATGCTCCCACCCACCCTGTTAAAGCAAAATCCTTGACAGTGACAATGCATGGGACACCGCTTGTCCATCTATTCCTGGACACCACGGTGGATTGTTGAATTGCACTCAAACACACATAAACAGTAATGAATCCTACATTTTCTTATTTCTTGGTTGCAGATCTCATTAATGGCTCACTTCTATCACTGTTATTTCAGCCACTATAGTAACAAAATACAGATATATGCTTTTTGTTTTATTTCTATTGTTTGATTAAATTTGATTACTGAATGTATATAACTATACTGATCTACTTTATATTTATAACTTTACTGTACAAAATGTACTATTATAATTGCCTCTGTTTGCTTTTACTCTATATAAACATTTTATTTGAAGAACTTCTCCCTGGTTCCCAACTGAAAAGCAGCTAGGTCAAAGTTCAGTGGGTTATTCCAGCAAATGTCACTCACACACACTCATACACACACACACACACACACACTCATATACACACAACCACACACACACATACGCACACACACACACACACACACACACACACACACACACACACACACACACTCACACACACGCACACACTCCCACACATGTATGCATTGATGAGAATCATGTTCTGTCAATTTTGTAATCTATATATATATATATATATGTATATATATATATATATATATATATATATATATATATATATATATATATATATATATATACACACACACACACACACACACACACACACACACACACACACACACACATACATACACACACTCATATATGCGCACATACACACACACACACACACACACGCACATGCACACACACACGCACACACACACACACACACACACACACACACACACACACACACACACACACACACACACACACACACACACACACTACTTTGAGACTTGTTGATAGAAATGGTTGCATTAAAATACCAGTGTTTAAGTCAATTTTAAATAGCTGCTGTCAGACTTTGTACCGTTCTTCAATACCAGGTACAGGAGATTATGCCTTACATACGGAGGTCATCTCCATTCTAATCCCTAACTTACTCTGTGATGACACTATTCAGCATTCATAAGTTCAGAAGATTAATTTTCTGTAATCATTTTGTACTTAACAGTTGTTCTAACAATGATGGTAAGGAATCGTATACAAGGTTGTACTAACCCTGACTGCTTACGTACAAGGAGGAATAGTCATTGTTTCTGCAGTCATAAAATTATACATATAAATAATAATTTGTTCACTATATTGCTATTATCAAGACCTGATTTAAATATATAAGTATGTAAGTAATTTGTACACAGACGATAGCACTTCCACTTATTCATTATTATTTGTCACTTTTATTTCATAAATTCTGTTTTTCTCATTTGGCTGCCAGATGAGCAACACCAACGTACAGTAAATGTATTGCCATTTAGTGACGTGCACGAGTCACTGTACTATGCAATAAGAACTACTTTCTTTGTTTTTTTTTGAGCATTAAACTATCTTACTATTATGGCAATGTAAATCACAAAACAAAAAAGTAAAAGTCTTTTAACTTCATCATTTATTCAGAGAAAACAACTTAATTCACAATGGATTCATTAAGGATTAGTTTTAGAGTTATGCTATCTGCATTCCTGCTCCTTTTCACTGCTTTTTACACCTTTTTTGTTTAACAGTAAAACCACTATCATGTTAGAAGTGAAGGTAAAGGTTCAGGTGATAGAAGCCTCTAATGGGGTCTTCTAAATGCTGGAAAACTGACTTCCGAGGGTGGGTAAACTGTTACAGTCCAGAAATGATACGTCTGCTGAGCAGAGCAATTAAGCACTTGCTTAAGTGACATTAAGTATGAACAAAACTTTTGACATGCTTTCAGCAACACTTCAGTGTGATCCTTCGTTGAGCCCCTCCAGGTCTGATTAGTGATAACATATACTGATTTGTGACTCAGTAAAGCTGTATATGACAGTATGGGACAGAAGCACAAAAGCATGCTCAGTAACAACACTTTTTAAAACAGACCACCAGCGGACATTTAATGTGTTTGTTTGACACTACCCACCACCCCAGTTTACATTACACTTCCTAATATTGCTGAGGCCCTTTTGGTCTTGAAAAGCAAATGAACACTCTATGATCTTAAGTTCATTAATTGCTGAGAGATGTTTTTACACATGCAAGCCCTTTTACCACAAACAAGGCAATTCCACATTTGCACTGCAAGTCCAGCATTGTTCATACAACAAATAAAAACTACTGCGTTCAGTGTGTGTGACCATATCATGGCTACATATATTCAGCAGGCAGACATGACTGCACTAACTGTTAATATAGTAAGACTAGCTATATCTCATAGCAACTTCGCTGCTGAACAGAGCAGGGCAAACGATTAGAGACAGATTCAGCACTCACTGTGTGAATGGCAGACCCAGGATGCTTTATAAACTGTTCTGTTTTCTAAGGTAGAGGGAAGAAGGGACTTGTTTGCAGCAACCTGAGAAAATGACTGATAACAGCTGGTAAACTGTATCGGCTCTTCTGGGCATTAGAGAGTTGGAGAAAAAAAATCTAGTAGTAGTTTACAGAAGGCCGGCAGCACATAGAAAATTGAAATTGCAGAAACAGAACTGCATTATAATATTAATTTGGGAGACGTTTTGATGAATAATCTCAGTATTCAGTTTTGTTAATGAGGCAAAGGATGAGGGCACATTTAGTGAATGTCATCTGATTTAATGCAAGTGTAACAGAAAGGCTCTTAAAACTTCACAGGTTCATATGTTTGTACTCTGTCAAAAACACACAAATTTATTTGAGTATTAAGCATTGTGTATAGACTGATTTGTTTTGATTTGCTTTTACTGTTTATATTGTATTTAATCAGTCTCGGGCTGTCCGCACCTTGTTTTTTAAGGTTCATAGGTTTCTAGTTGACTATTACTCCAGTGGACTGTTTACAACCTACTGGCAGTCTCACGCTGAAATTCCAAAGACTTGGAATAATACCACAACCCCCAAAATAAAGTATTTGCACCAATATTTGACCCCTTTCCATAAGGGCTTGATGCGGCAGATAGGGGGTGTACTTTTTTCTTATTATTACCCATTGATTCATCCAGGTTATGCTTGAAAAGAGGCAGGGCTCTACTATGCTCTAATTTCAGGGGAATTTTTTTACATAAAAGAGACGCTGTCTGTGATAGTTGGCTTTCACTCCAGCAGATCCTATTTGTCACAGTGGACGTTTGTATCTCTTGAGTGGGTTTTATGATGTTATTAGTTTTGTAGACATGTAAGAAGTTGCATAGGACTAGAACTTTTGAAGCTCCTTAGGCAAGGCAGAGGTTACCTCTCAAGAGCTGGAAGGAAATAGAAAACGTGAAACCACTTTAAGGCAGTCGGAACAGCTCAGGAAGGACACGCCCTGATTAAAATGTTGTGGTCTCTCAAGCTCAGGTGAATTAAGAAGTTACCAAGGAGGGCATTGCGTTCCATTTTGGCCTGATAAGGTTGGAGTGAAGTAGGATATGCTAACTTCCTTTGACCAAGAAGACGCATCCTTGATGCTCAGTCTAGCTGATTGAGAACATTTCCTAACAGCAGCAGCCATGTGATGATCAAAAGACATTTCATTGTCTATGAAAATGTCCAGATCTCTAATGACCAAGTCAGTGTTTATGGGGACAGTGCTGGCAACTAACCTTGTAGATGACAATGTGCATCCAGTACTAATTGGCTGTACTCTGCTAGTAAGCCAGTTTGATACCTAGTGGGTAACACAAGGTTTTACATTTAAATGAATTAGCTTATCAGTTATGCCCAAATATGGAATGGTATCAAAGGCTTTGGCTAAGGCAAGGTATGCAGTGTGAAGTGACTGGCCTGAGGCTAATGCCTCAGTGACCTGTTCAAAAATGTCCAAGAGGCAGGATCTGCTTTTAACAAACCTGAAACTGATTTGGGTCCAGGGTTTGAAGACTGACTATGTCCTTGTTAATATGGTGCATAACAATGTGTTTCACTGATTTACATATACGTTTTGTGAATAATATTGGGTCTACAGTTGTCTGGATCAGTAGTGGGTCACCCTTTGTGGACCGATATGATTACAGCAGTTGTCCATAACTCTAGCACAAATCAATTTGCAAGGCTGAGGCTGAATAAGCATAAAATTGAATCTGCCGGACAATATGTGGTGCTAACAGGAAGACCGCATAGCAGATTATCAGGGTCCATGGAGATGGTGTTCTTAACTTTGGGGACATCACATCGGCCTTTCTTAGAAGTGATTAGGGTAAGTGATACAGGCATGCTAACGCCCTGTGGATAAACAGATGGTAATAGGGGAATAAAGTCTGAGCTGAATTTGTCTGCTAATACATTGGCAATGTCCTCAAGGAATGAGTCATGGGATGTGTTACTTTGAAGGTTCCTGATATGAAGAAGATTTTTTAGTTATCATTGAAGTGGGCAGCAGTTCTCAATTTGTACTTCCTCTTGGAGGTTATAATTTTGTTTCTCAGTGTTGATCATTTTGGATTAGTTTCTAACTGGTGGGAAGGTAAGTTTGCTATTACAGGCTTAACATCCCAGTTCGTTTAAACAGCAGAATGTCTCTTCAAATTCCTGGGGAAATATACCCTTTGAACTCACCTGAATTATAACACTTAAATGTGTTTACAGTGAAAGTTTGGTAAACAAAAGCACTGTTTCGTAGTTCATGCAAATATCTGCGGCTAGTGAAATTCACAGAGCTATTTATGAAGACAGATAAACCCATTATAAATGCAAGCATGATCTCTGACATTAAAATGTATTGTTTGGAATTTTTTTGTAAGGCTAGTAGGTCATAAGTTGAATACACCCTGCCAATACTGGCCCTTGCAATGTACTTTCTGCTTATAGAAGGACCCAGCAGGTTAGGCTCATAATGATTTACAACATGCCCATTCACTCACCTGTTACCCCACTTCTAATATATTCTTAAAATTCAAGGCTGCATGAACTTGCAGATGAGGAAATGTTTGGCTTTACCAGCAAGCAAAGTATTTTTATTACCCCAAGTTAGTGTAACTCTTAAGTGAGAATGCATTAGTAGCGGATGTCTTGAGGTATAGCTTTCCACACAGTGTGCGCCGTAAGATGGCTTCCTCCACCTGCAAAAACAGATATTATTGGTGCAGACAAATCTTTTTAAGTGCATTGGTACTGATAGTACTTGTGAACTGATCATGATCACCAACTTGGTTTCAGTTACTGAGATATATTTAGGTGCTATTTGGCAGAGTAAAATGCCATTCTCCCAGAGGTTAACAGTTTTTAATTAATACTGCATAGCTAATTGGCAGAATGCCAATACCCTCTTTTTTAACTGTCACTTCCAGGGACACATCTGACAGGTTCTGCGTTATTGCCAGAATCCCTTTCTGAAACACGTTAATTTTGTCCTGATAACACATTATAGCTTGAGGCACTGTAGCTGGAAACAAATCTGTGACAAAAGAGGAAAATGTGGCCAATATTAATATGAAACGTGAGAAAATATTTTGATTACAACTTGTCGGCATTTCCTCTCTATGAATACTGTGACAGATGAATGCTGTAGTAAGAGCCTTTCCTATAACTCTTGCAGGACTGCCACGTACAAGCCATTTCATCACATCTGACCAATTTTCACATGATTATGGAAAGAGGGTGAAACTATTACTCAGGTTATCTCACTGCTAATGCGTCAAGCTCAGCTGGCAGATGAACATATTATATTCAAATCAGCATGCTTTGAGGTGGAACAAACTTCTGGAAGCTATCGCAGTAAAGGTCTGCTATACAGTCCTAATTTTTCATGATGGATCTGAGAGGCAATTATTTGTCTGATCACTGTTTAAATTTATTTGCTAATATGATCTCCCTATAGTATTTTTGCTTTACAACTGATACATGTGTATTTCTGTTAATGACACTGAGATATTTTGAAAGAGGGAGTATCTGAAATCGTTGATATTCTACAGCAAAATGAAGAGTAATAAAAACAGCTTTGTGGCTTATTCCATTTCACACCTGTACCTGAAATTCTAAATTCATCTAGAAAAGAAATGCAAAATGTCAAAGGCAAGCACTTTCACTATTGCAGATGTAAGATTTAATGAAGGCTCATTGAAATTTCTGAAATGTTATCAACTTAGTGATAGTGATTTATAATTGAATAATTAAGCAAAAATCATCAGCTGTGAGTGGGTATATAGGTCCATAGGCTAGTACTAGGCTGACTGCCCTTGAGGGCCATTTTAAGCCTAGGGCATTACCCCATGTGAGACTCAAACCCTGCAACTTGTGCTTGTGAGGTAAACACCTTAACCATTATGCCAACCTCCCAACTCCCTGATATCAGGATTTACCCATGGTTGATGTGCTTTACCAGCTGTGGATGAAGTCTGGGTGATTAAACAAAGCTAGCCATGAGTAAATCTTTATACAAGCTTATCTACAAGCAGGAGTGGATTATTGCTTTTATACAATGAAATTATTTCAGAAAGAGATTGCTTAACTTTCTTAAATAATGGCTTTGTATGATGGCACTTCAGTCTTCTGTGGGTTTGCGTTCTCACAATTGAAAAATACATCAGTGCAGGGCAGGAGAAGCAATGGAGAACAGAAAATCTCTGTTGCTGTTTAAAAAGTCAGAATTTTACAATTGACAGTAGAAAATACAAAGAAAATCAGGTATGTTTCTGTTTCTATAGTTTTGCAGAACATGCCTGATTTTTCTTTTATTTTACTGTCCTCCAACATATGCAAATTGAAAGTTAAGCCACTCAGGGGTACTTCAGCGGCTGGATTTTATTGGTGTATGCTCGATTAAGAGTGGGTACACTGGTTAGGCTGTCCGAGCAATGTGCTCCTCTTTGAATAGCAATGAGCAGTCATTGAATAATGAGCATTTCTGTGTCATAAGTCAATACTTTAGAAAGTTAATATCAGCAATACAAAACATTACAACTCATAACTTCATGTGAAAATAGACACAAAAAGTGAAATGTCATTCTAGTAGGCAGGTTCTAGTTTCCTCTGTACACTATTTTATTTTTCTAATATCCTGAAACCATAGTTCTCTGCTACTATTTTGTGGTTTGTAGTCATAAGTGTAACCACATTAAATGGGCAAAGTCATTACTTTTGTGACAATAAAATAAACTATTGGGAATGAAAGTCAAGTTCTAACCTATAATATAAACTGATATCACAATAAATAAGTTTTTGTCGATTAAACCATCCAAGAGGAATATACAACAGCTAAGGATCTTCTGACACTGCTTTATTAATTTATAAAGTCAAGTTAATGCTAAAGTAAAGGTTCATTTACAGTGTGTAAGAAATGTAGTTATAACTATATCAGGAATATCTGGGATGTGCTCTTGCTTAAAATTAGTATAAATAAATAAAATAAAAGTTCACAGCTGATCTACAGAGTTAAAATATTACATCTTCTAACTGTATTATATTGAAGACAACCATTAGTTATCTGGGGGGGTGGGTTCCCTGGACTAGCTCATGTACATGGTTAGTACAAATACAAATCATTAGAAAACTAAATGATACATTACCAGGCAGATCTAGTCTTCTTGGAATGCAATATAGACTAAGGGATAACAGGATAGTGTCAGTTTGCCGAGGGGCAATAGCAAGGAAAGAGTGCATTTGTGAAAGTACAGACCACTATATATAGTACAACAGTGCTGTGTCATAAGGATATATATGGACCCTAGTTATGGAGCTTCTAGAATCAGATAAGGCCCACAATATACTTCACATCTGGATAACAACCCTAAGTACTTCTCAGAATGTGTCAAAGGCTGTAGTCCCCGCAGTACCAGTGATACTGTGAAATCAGCACAGAGGTAGAATGGGTATCACCAGACAGACCACACTCTTATTTCCACGCAACTTGTGGAATTTCTCATGTATTACAAATCGGGTTTAAGTGATGGAAGGACACCAAATATCAAAACTCAACCAGAATAGCTACCAGACCAAGAATAAAGAATCCCAGCTGCCTTATCCTATGTAAGGTAAGAATGGGCATTCAAATGTCCTGTGCACCCCAAGGTCATCTTTGGGAAGCCGTAAGTCTGCCGTATGCTATTGACAGTCACATGACAGGAATGCTTATCACAACACAAGCATGTGCAGCTGTCAGAACCCAAAGCATGTAGCCAATACCAGACATGGGAGGATACTGGCTATAAATGTAGAACTTATGCCAAACATCATTAAGTAGAAACAGAAGGTGTCCAGTAAACATTCCAGCTGCAGTGTTGTCATACGACTGCTAGCAAGGTAGTTGCAGAAGAGCAAGCAAAGATGATAAAGAGACACAAAGTACATTTTGTCATGCAAGCCCAGCAGGAATCCATGACTGCTGCTGTCTTACACACACAACACCATGGACCAAACATACAACACAGGATGACACAAAGGGGACCCAGGCCAGCTGCCATCAAACATACTCATATCACACTTAAATGTTCACACACATTTGACACAGCTTTTGTTCTCAGATGATATACAACACTGAAGAACCCCAGGCAGTGATTGTAGCAGCTGTGGAAAGGAGGATGAAGTGACTATCCAAGGATGTCCAGTCAAAGTAGGGGTGGAAGCGGCAGATTCACCAGTGCCTGATGAGTTATATGGAGGCCCAGTGTGTGAGGGAAGCCTAGGATCAGAGCTGAACAACTGTCAGGTCTGAACTAGTAACAAAATCCAAATAAACAAAAGAGGATTCTTGGTGATATTTGGTCAAGTGTAGCTTCACAGCACCATTTATGAACACTTGTTAACCTTTCAGTATAGTGTGAAAGGTAGCCATCCTGGTCTGTTGTAGGTATTGTTGTCCTGTTGAGAGAATACACACACACACACACACACACACACACACACACACACACACACACATAGTCACCTGATTATCAGAAAATGATATAAGCACAGGACACACAATTGTGCTAGAAAATGCACTCATGCATTTACACACACAAACACACACACACACACACACACACACACACACACACACACACACACACACACACACACACATACAGCTATACATCGGTGATGTCAGCAGCCAGTAGACAAGCTGCAGCAGTCATTCACACAAGCATTGTAAAACAGGATGTGCTCAGACAGTATCCCTGTGCAACACAACCAAAGCAAAAAGGTAGCGACACTAAAGGTGCCAGATGTCTGGCAATGTAAAAAATGCTCATTGCACTTCTACTGGACACAGCTGACCCACGGCCTCAGAAGTGCACTTACTGAGCAACTTATAAAGGTCATAATGGTACAGCAGGAAATGTGAGCTTTAGATATGTCCATCATAACATTCTATAGCGACATTCCACAGTTGTTCAATACTGGCTAACACCAGCCATATACATTAGATGATTCTGTGCCAGTGGTGCCATGATTCCACCCCCCCACAGCAAAGACACTGCCCCAGATATTATTACTGGGCACTGGATGGTCAGTGCTGTATCCCTGCCTCTGGAGTAAATACCGTAGCCATTGTCACTAACAAAAATTTATTGGGCATTTAATGCACATCGCCTTATACTTACCCCTACACATGGCACAAAAACTGCACCAGACATCACAGAACATATGTGGTTGGCAGATAATTCAGCATTTGCAACACCAAACATTGCTACGTATGTACAGGGGTGACCTATATATTTTATAACATCCAAGAATGCAGGCAGTCCCAACAGCAACTATGCTATTCAAATGCATCCTCTGTGTTCTGTCCATAGAATTTCTATTTCCAAAACCAAGGCACATGGTAAGTTCCCATTCTGTTAACTGCATCTGCAGAACTTTTATAGTCTGATAAGAGCAGATGCTATACATGTCGCACAAACAACGCTGAATGGTGGTGTGGGTCACCTATATGTCCAAATATAAACATGTTGCACAAAGAATGCTGAATAGTAGTGTGGGTCACCTATATGTCCAAATATAAACATGTCACACAAACAAAGCTGAATGGTGGTGTGGGTCACCTATATGTCCAAATATAAACATGTCGCACAAACAATGCTGAATGGTGGTGTGGGTCACCTATATGTCCAAATATAAACATGTTGCACAAAGAATGCTGAATAGTAGTGTGGGTCACCTATATGTCCAAATATAAACATGTCACACAAACAAAGCTGAATGGTGGTGTGGGTCACCTATATGCCCAAATATAAACATGTCACACAAACAATGCTGAATGGTGGGGTGGGTCACCTATATGTCCAAATATATCTGTATAGGGCATCTGTTAGAGGCTGGTAATCCTTTTTGTGAGGTATTTCTGTGGCCTTTCCAGTTGTTGTAGATGTCTTGTGAGGTACATACCAAAAGGGGTGTTGTACTCTATAATGGATCTAATGAGTGACAAGTAGAGGGGAACAATGACCTCTTTTTTCCTGGATGAGAAACCTTTTGTGATGAGGTGTGTCATGTAAAAGGATTTCCTGAATACAGTGGTGATGTGATTATCAAAGGAGAGACTACTGTCCACCTGTGTCCCAAGGTCTCCTATCACACTTTCAGTGTTAAGTAGACTATCACCTATGTGGTAGCTTATGGGCACAGAGTTTTTACCAAAGGGGATGACAATGCACTTTTTGGCATTGAGCTTGAGGCCATGGCTTTGACACCAAGCATTTGTCTCAGCGAGGTCCTTTTGTAGGATGTCCACATCATTAGGAGTTTCAATTATGGCTCCTAGTTTGCAGTCATCTGCAAACTTCATTAGCCAAAGACCTTCTGTGCTAGCCTGTACTTCAGAAAAGTAGATACCAAACAGGAGAGGACCCAGGACTGAACCCTGTGGTACTCTACTTGTCACTGGTCTGAGGTCAGATTTGGTGTCTGCTACTTTCACAGTGTGGGTTCTGTCAGTGAGCCAGTTGGCAACCAGTCTTGTGACATAGGGATTTATACCTAGTTTAGTGAGTTTATAATTCCAGAGTGGGGGATGGTGTCAAAAGCCTTGGCGATATCTAGATAGGCTGTGTGAACCACCTTACCCTCATCTACGGCTTTGGTGACTGCTCCAAAGAAGTCAATGAGGTTTAGGAGACATGATATGCCTTTTACAAACCCGAACTGGGTGGGGTCCAAAGTTTGGAGATTACCAATGCCTTTGTTTATAAGTTCCATGATGATACATGCCATGGCCTTGCAGACCAGGCTCGTTAGGTTAATGGGGCGGTAGTTCCCGGGATCCGTGGTGGCTCCTCCTTTGTGAAGTGGGATAAATATCACTGTGCGCCATTCAGTGGGTACAAAGCCTGAGGTGAGGCTATGACTGAACATGGTGCTTAGGTGAGTGCCAGTTCATTCTGCAGTTTATGTAGAACTCAGCCTGGGATGTTGTCAGGTCCCATGGTTGCTGTGTCCTTGGCTTTGGAGAGTGTGGTTTTTACCTGTGCAGTCGTGATTACAGGAACTTTGCATTCTTCTGGTATATAGATGGGCCCTTAAGGGGGTGAGGGGAGGTAAAGTTAGCACTGACTCTATCTGCCAGGATGTTGAATGATTTATCAGGGTACAAGGTCGGAAGATAACCTTGAAGGGTGGCTTTAACGCTAGTACTAAAGGGGTGGTATATATAGCTAAATGCCAACAATGCCCCTTTTTTATGTGGTAAAACTGAGAGATAATTAAAAGAAAGTATTTATGAACACCTACGTGATATTGCTAATTGTAAGGATACTAATGCTATGTATAAGCATATATTAAAGTTTCTGTCACATTGTTTTTTATTCTTTATTGTGAAGAGAGTTGACAAAAACCTGAGTGTAGGGGACCATGCAGCAAAATATTAGAAAAGTTGGAATTGTACTGGCAGTTTTTTTTTTCAATTTGTACAAATTCCTTGGACTTAAATGATTTTGCTAACTTGTATTTTAAGATTAGATTCCCTTAATTTCTATCATGTGGATGGGTTTAAAGTCTACTGTATATTATTTTAACTAGTTTGGTATGGAGATTTTTTAATTGTTTTAAATGAATTTGTGCACCTGGCTGGGTGAATTGTTTGCCAAATTTCATTGGTTGATTTGTATCATGTGCCTCTTGGGTATGTCAGGATATGACTAAGAAATGTTTTTACTTGTTCCGATGAAGTTGGTTTTCTAGGGACGAAAGTGCTTAACTGTGTATATTTGTGTATGAATTACACTAAACTGTGCTTTCGGGGTTTATGGTTCTTTTCTGAAGTTTGTTTTTTTACCTTGTTGAACACTGCTTTATGTTTGTATGAGTAATGTAAACATGTGCATAGTCATGATATTGTTAGCCAAAAGAGTTATCAATTAGCCTTTGCTTTCACTGTAGAGCAGCTAAGAATATTTTTACTTCTTAATCTTTATACAGTATGTGCTTTGTTTGTTCGTAATATCTTGATTAACCTTTATACAGTATGTGCTTTGTTTGTTCGTAATATCTTGATTAACCTTTATATAGTATGTGCTTTGTTTGTTCGTAATATCTTGATTAACCTTTATATAGTATGTGCTTTGTTTGTTCGTAATATCTTGATTAACCTTTATACAGTATGTGCTTTGTTCGTAATATCCTGATTAATCTTTATTTTATAACTAAGGAAATAGTGCAAAAAGCATATCTGACCTAATCTAAGGATATTATTTTTATCCTCTTGTAGTAAAACACAGTAGTTTATGTCCTTCTAAAAGGCAAAACATCCTTATATAATAAAATAATAGAGAATTTTCTGGATCTAAAGATTATCACACAGGACTCTATCCATTATCAGTAACAGCTTAAGATCACCTTGTTTCTCTTGCTCTGCATAATGAATCATATAGCATGGTATTAAAACAGTTTTATTTATTTAATGAATCATATAGCATGGTATTAAAACAGTTTTATTTATTTAATGAATCATATAGCATGGTATTAAAACTGTTTTATTTAATGAATCATATAGCATGGTATTAAAACAGTTTTATTTATTTAATGAATCATATAGCATGGTATTAAAACAGTTTTATTTATTTAATGAATCATATAGCATGGTATTAAAACAGTTTTATTTATTTAATGAATCATATAGCATGGTATTAAAACAGTTTTATTTATTTAATGAATCATATAGCATGGTATTAAAACAGTTTTATTTATCTAATGAATCACATAGCATGGTATTAAAACAGTTTTATTTATTTAATGAATCATATAGTATGGTATTAAAACAGTTTTATTTATTTAATGAATCATATAGCATGGTATTAAAACAGTTTTATTTATTTAGTGAATCATATAGCATAGTATTAAAACAGTTTTATTTATTTAGTGAATCATATAGCATGGTATTTAAACTGTTTTATTTATTTAATGGATCATATAGCATGGTATTAAAACTGTTTTATTTATTTAATTAATCATATAGCATGATATTAAAACAGTTTTATTTATTTATTACTTTATTTATCATTTTTATTTGTATTTGTTTTCTGGGGTAGAGCTCTGATCTCCATGGACCCCTTTTATGCTCAGCTCAGGTGTGATGTCTGGTTCCCTGCCTACAGCCATCTGCTTACTACATAATCCTTAAAACTTTAAAACTACCCTTCAAAACCTCTTGCTCTTCCTTTCTAATTGGATGTTTAACTGCTCTGTTTCCTCCTCTGCCATTACTTAATCTGTTCCACTGAACTTAGCCATTCCTTTTCTATGCCCAGCCTGTAATCTTTTTTTCTCATCTTCTGCACTAATTTAATTCTATCATCTACCACACTCCCTCCTTAAAGCTACCTCTGCTCTCCCCTCCTGTCTCTCCTAGACTACTACTACTACCTCCTATGTACTCTTCAGTAACATTTAGTGCATTCATTTTATGGTCCATTTCTTTCTGTATCTGACTATGCCTTATGGATATTGCTCAAACCAATATTGCATTGCTGTAAATATTATATCTATTCTCCAGTAATTATAATCCTTCTGCACCTGTTTGTTTACTCTGTATAAATATCATGCAAGTGCATTATATGTAACTATTCTATATTGTCTTCAAATCTATTATGTTTTGCTTATGTACACCTTGGAGCTTTTCTCCCCGGTCCTCCACTGAAAATGGGCTCTGTATGGCCCAGTGGACTTTCCCAGTAATCCAAATGCCAATTAATAAATAAATAAAGTGAGTTGCTCAGAGTCACATAGTTAGGCAATGTACACTGAAGGAATCAAACCTTGTACCATTTGACCACAGGGAACAGTTCCTTAATTCTCTAAACCAGCTGGCAGAGTGTTGCATGGCAACTTCAGAAATATCAGCTATAAAATTAGTGATATTAGAATAACCACAGCAGACAAGGAATATTTTGTAAAAAAACCACAATGAGATTTCTAAGCTGGTGTTCTAAATAAATTCCTACTACGGAGTTGCTGGATTGCTGTTTGTGGTTTTTTATAAAATTAGTGATGTTTATGGTGACCCCATAAAGAAAACATTGAATACATACCATTTCAAAATCATGACTTCATCATAACTGCTGTTAAACCACTAGGTTATTTCTCAAAGACACACCTCCCAGGTTTATGCATGTGTTTTATGACTGACCATGGCTACAGCCAAAGACCACAGTTACGCACTTAATATATGTCAAACATCTGAAAGTAAAGCATATGTATTTCTAAGTGTATAAGGGACAACATTTGCAAAAATATGCGCTGACACATTACCCAGAGTTTAAAAATTGTACAATATTATATGGTTTGGGTATAAAACAGAACATTCCTGGTTATCCGTTCGCATTATGCATTGATTAATTATGAAAACAAGAAACACCATAAAAATTAATGCTGTTGTGCAAGGTGAGATGTTAAATACATTATTTTTTTAATTTTACTTTGACAGTGTTTACTTTTTAAAAATAATTAAAATAATATTTAGATCAATGAACAGATCTATTAATGCCAGGAAAATGTCAAAGGCATATGTTGTTCACTTGACATTCTTGCTATGAATAGAGTAAGTTAAGTTTCACAAAAAGTCAAGAGCATTTGATTTTCTGTTCACTTTATTATTATTTACAGTATTTACTGAGTACAATTTTCTGTTCCATTGTGTTTCTTTTCAAAAATGAATCAGAGTAACATTTAGATCCATTAATGAATCTATAAATAATGCAAGAGGAATCTGTTGCTCTTTTTGATTATTTATGAATTTAATGTAGAAACATTGCCAGCATTGGCGAATACATGGCTGTCAGTCATGAGACTGAAATGGAGGGGTGGGGTTACTGCTGCGCATCCTGGGTGGTGTGTCTTTGAAAAATAATGCTTTGCTTCTCAGTTGTTATGAATAAGTAATTTGCAATATGGCACTTTAATCTTGTCTCCATATCAGTCTTTAATGTGTCATACATTTATTTATTTATTTATTTGAAGTTTGTTTGCCAGGATGGCCCATTGGAGTCCTGGGGAGAAAAGCTCTAGAGATACAATATATAAAATAACAGGTTGTTATAGTACAACAAGAGTACATGAAAACAAAAGTATATGATGATACAATTTAGAAGATAAAAACAGAAATTATATAACAATTAGTAAAAGTTTACAAGTATATAGTCTTACTGGGATGTTGCCTCTAAATGTTGCAGACTTACTGGCCAGGCCACCTCTCTGTTATACAATATGGGCAATTTACTTTTATAAGCTACATTAATATCTGGACAACATACAGGTAAGTCTCATCATAAGGCTTGTATGCCAGTGAGCTGGTTTGATTATGAGTCTATTAAAAACAAAAAAAAATTAAAAATTAAAGACTAGGTTTAGGACAGAAAACCAGCAAAAATCCACTGTAACAGATGTTAGGGTATAAAATGTCCATGTGTTCTACCCCCTAAGGTAGGTAGATAGATAGATAGATAGATAGATAGATAGATAGATAGATAGATAGATAGATAGATAGATAGATGAATAGATAGATATCTATATCTATATCAGTGTCTGTATATATATTAATAGATATGTATATAGAGAAAGAGAGATAAAATGCTTTGAAAATGTTGTTTTCTTTTCAGTCACTTTTCCTTTTTTATTTTGCAGTAATTTGGAAATACTCAGCTTACAGATACCTTTAAAAACGTCTACGTTACAGACGAACTTCAGCTTTATATTGCCTTTTTATTAACATTTTGTTGACCGCTACAGTCTCACTACACCATTAGCCTCTTTCCAGGGGAGACCCAATGTGAGAGTCATAGAAAGGGAAACTGGGTCAGGACACCGCAGAGGGTCCCCTGTTCATTTTCATAAATATCCTTCAAAGCTAAATGCCTAACGAGTGTTTTTCCATTTATACTTAAATATATCATCAGTTTTAGTCTAAACAAACGTTTTCCAAAGCAGAGAGACAGGAATAGTAATCAGTTTATTCAGATCTGTGAATACTATGGAGTGTGCATGTATTCGTTGTGCCTATGTGTGTTTTCTCTATGTACCTTGTTTTCTTAGATTTTATTTTACACTTGCTAACCAGCTGAGAGGACTGGTCCAGCACCATTTTCAGCCACAACCCTTGTCACATGGAAATGATGCCTGCATGGCAGTAAATGGCAGTGTTTGGCATTTGGTATTTCATTTAATCAGCAATAGTAGAAAAGTTTATATGCTGCAGCACAAAAAAATACACAAAATTATTAACTTAATTATTATTTTACAAATGATTAAGAATCCAAGGATTCTTTGACATATTAAGTATAGTTTAGCAGTAAATAAAAGTAATCTGTAAAAACTCAAGATAAAGTAAACAGTTTGGTTGGATACCCATGGATGAAGTGACATTTAGATGCAGAGACATACAGCTGTTGCAAATTTCCTGTAAACAAAGAGAAACACACATCATTATTATGCTTAATAAACAAGTGCATGTGAGTAGGAGAAGTAATGTGAGTTGTGCATGGAGTACAGAACATGTTTATATAAGTACAACTTGTAGAAGTGTGTTAGAGCACGGAGAAATTCATGCCTGCTGCTGCAGTCACAGCTTTAGATTGTGCTTTAGGTAATGTTGTTCAGGTACCATGCGTGGTCCTCACATAGTATGTGGCCATTGTGCGCTGCACTTCTACTGCCACTGACATACCCACTGAGCAACTGGCTGCCATACTGCCTGACATCCCTTGGTGCCTTGACGGCCGTGGACATTACTTTCCCCTTTACAAGGGGTTATTGAAGATGTGAACATGGTGTTGCATATGCTTATCTCTGCCAACAGGGAATTTGCAACAGCCATATGTCTCTGCAACTGAATGCCATTTCAACCATGTGCCCCCAGTCAAGTGTACAAAACAGCTTTCCCCCTAGGATTCTGTACCTGTAGAGTGTGTTAGTCAGTAATATCACTGGAAGAACATGTTTTGTAAAGTTAGCAGCACAACTCGTACCAGACTTAAAAGGTACTGAACAAAATTATAACATCTTTAGTATCTCAAAAATATGAGACATATATACACATGTACATATTAACATTAATATAGTGAATTCAGCTGTTTGCTGTATGTGCATCATTGAATATTATGAAAGATGAATTATTATTAGCAGTGAAGATGATGCCTGGTGTATTAGCCTGTATCTCTGAAGTAATCACACTTCGCTTCTTTTGCAAACTGGACCTTATGCTTTTTTCTAAATAGTATTAGGTTGTTGAGAATCCCTAGTTTATGAGACAAGGAATATTTATAAAAAAGCTCTTTATGTGCAGACTAATATAAAGTTAGTTCTTGACAGATGTATGCTCTTTTACCTTCTTAGTTTATAGTATGCGTTGATATTTTTAAGTGGGCACCAAATTGTTTGTGCAGTCATTTAAGGGTTAATATTGTGAGTGGAAAAGTGGCCCTGGCTGTGACTTTTAACCAGTTAGTTTTATTTAAAATTTGACAGTGATATTCAAAGGAATCAGATAAATGGATAAAACTGAGAATGATGTCTTCATTCATTTGCTGTACTATGTCAAAGAAAGAGAGAAAGAAGGTATGATAAGAAAGGGCCGGGTATAAACATTTATTTCCATATGCAGTAGATACGTTGCGTCACTTTCCTGGAAATAACTAATGATATAACAGTTTGCTTGATTTGAGGTCAGTATATACATCGAAGGAAAGATTTTGGTCTATTTCTATACAAAATTCTATACAAAGATATATTTGATGTGTCACATATGGTATGTAAATAGCAGTAGAGTCCATAAGAGGTGAAACATTTTTATTACTGTAATGAATAACATGACAGTATATTTTTTGGTGGGGGAGCGATTTAATAACCAACTTGTTTTTGACTAGCTACTTACAGACAGAGCATTAAAGTCTGTTTGTAATTCATTATTTCATGCCCTATCACTTTTCTTTGTTTCTGTATTAATAATAGCATCTTCTTACTGAGTGCGGGAATGCATGGCAGAATCCAGAACAGTCTATTAGTGCACCGACCTAAAGCCTGCTGCTTCTCTGACCACAATTACCTTGGTGGTAACATCTTCACTGACCAGTTCGTTACCCTGGTCAGCAGATGACACAAAATTAAAAAATCCTCAAGGACAATTGGTCAAATCCAAGATCCAGAAACTACATTGCATTAAAGTATTATGCAAAATGTACCAATTTGTTGAATAGGTGCTTTAGGGTCTGATGATGGTTCCTAAACTCCTGGGCCATTTGGTCAAGTTTTAAGTTAGATGTATCCCCAGGAGAAAAAGTCATCTACATCTATTGATTTGGAAGAAACAAGATGAAATAGCTAAAAAAGCTACTGGGAGAGTAATAGGGAACCTTGGGACATTCAGCACAAAGTATGTTATCCCAGTGGATTTAGTACTAAATAAAGCTGCTAGGAGAGTAATAGGGAACCTTGGGACATTCGGCACAAAGTATGTTATCCCAGTGGATTTAGTACTAAATAAAGCTGCTAGGAGAGTAATAGGGAACCTTGGGACATTCAGCACAAAGTATGTTATCCCAGTGGATTTAGTACTAAATAAAGCTACTGGGAGAGTAATAGGGAACCTTGGGACATTCAGCACAAAGTATGTTATCCCAGTGGATTTAGTACTAAATAAAGCTACTGGGAGAGTAATAGGGAACCTTGGGACATTCGGCACAAAGTATGTTATCCCAGTGGATTTAGTACTAAATAAAGCTACTAGGAGAGTAATAGGGAACCTTGGGACATTCGGCACAAAGTATGTTATCCCAGTGGATTTAGTACTAAATAAAGCTACTAGGAGAGTAATAGGGAACCTTGGGACATTCGGCACAAAGTATGTTATCCCAGTGGATTTAGTACTAAATAGCTAAGTTGTAAAAAGTCTTTATTACAACTTTGTTTATTTGAGGTTCTGCTTAATTATTAGTAATCAGCTTTGTCTTAATTCAACTGTCATTCTGTCTGCTGCCTGATGTAGCTGAGTAGAGTAATCGTTTGTCTTTTGTCATCTGTCAGGCATACCCAAGGCACGTTGGTAGTAAAAGGCTGTCTTTAATGAAAAATGATGTCCTCACGCTAGTGAGAACTATAAACATACCTCTCAGCCTTGGAACATTTAAAAATAATAGCACTGGAGTTTTAAAAATTATAGCAGGGTATCAAAAAGAGGAGTGATTTCTTATTTTTCAGAATAAAAAGTTTTTGGATAGTAGACTCTATATCATTAGTGATTGTGATTCTTTGTAGATATTTACTTCATTTAATCATTTATATATATATATATATATATATATATATATATATATATATATATATATAAAACCTTAAACATGTCAGATTTAATGAGGAAAATAAGTTTGCCTGAGAGAAACAAGGTTAAATCTGTGGGCCAATATAACAACAGTAGCATTCGAGATGTAGGGCTGGAGATTGGGTTTGAGCTGGGGTATCTCTGACCTCATTACTTTGCAAGAAAGAGTGCATTCTAATTTACATGTCATTTTCTTTTGGCTATTACCTTGGAATTATGTTTTCGATTTTTAATGCTGTGGGGGTGTTTATTGGAGGGAATATATTTTAGTAATTCTGCATAGAGCTTGCTTCCTTCTTCATGATAGCCATATTTTATTTTCTTTGATTTACCAAATATTTTCTTTTCCTTTATCTTTTACCCTTTTAGCCATTCTATGTGCAAAATATGAAGGCTTTTGGGCAGTTTTGTTACTTATATTTTTATTTGTTGTTCTCATTTGTTTGGCTGAAGTATTAATGTAATGATCTGATGATGTTTGGGTATTTTATGCATTAATGAAGGTTTTGAGTGTTAAAATTAATGGTGTATCTCCCCTGATATAGCCTTGGTTGTACATGTGCCTACATTGGAGGTTTCCAGCTGAGGTAACACTACCGAAGACATTTTTAACACTCTGAATCATGGGAAGTTAACTAGATGCGGTTATGTCTCAGAGCCTGATTCTTCAAGGAAGTGCAGACATTTTGTATTATTGCACTGTAATGGTTTGCCGGCTTTCCAGCTGTTAGCTTTAACTTAAATGTTATGCTGTTGCTTTTGCAGGGTTCAAAGACAGGTTTCACATTAGATTTTCATGTTTACTTCACTATAGTTTCACCTGAGAAACCAGTTATGCGATCTCCAAGAGCATTAAAATTGTCCACAGTATAATGTTAAGGGACATTCAGTTCTCATACCTTGATGACACTTCGGCTTCTCCTCTTAAATTATCTGTCCTTTCTAAGTGTCTTGTTTCTTAGATCTCAGACATGTGACTTGTCGATCTAGATACAGTGCCTAGCTTGGGGGCTGATATTTTGCTCACATTTCCCAGCGCTTTGGTTTTAACAACTAGATTTGACATGGGTTTTTCTCCATGTCTTGCTTTCAGTTATAATGCTCCTTCCTTTGGTTCCTTACCCCATTTCTGACCAGAAAGCTTTAATCAACGTTAACAGGTTTGATTCTCAATAATGACTAGCACTTGCCTGCCTTTTATACCAGGCTTCCAACATTTAAGATTCTTTTAGTTTCTCTCAAACAAATGTTTATGCAGCTCATGTTTAAGGTTTGCTTGCTTTGCACTCTTTTGGATGTTTATAAATGCTTTCTACATGGGTATCTCTGCACTTGGACTATTAGTTTATTGGAGGCTTTCCTAATGGAGTTAGCTCAATTTTAGAAAGAGCATACAGGTTTGCAGGCAATTAAGAGTAGAAACTTTCCTTAGTCAAAGTAAGGGGAATTATTTAACACTTTATAAATGGTAATTAATCAGACTAAAGTTTCATTATTATGAGGTTTCTCTCTTAGTACATTGGAAGATAAGCAGGAAGAGAAAATAAGTGCTTGTTTCTTTTCAAAAATTTAACTGACTAACCCATCCAATAAAATAAAATTATATTCTTTTAAAGAGACATTAGTTGCTATTTTATTTCTATCTTATTTTCAGTGACTTTTCCAAAATCTTTTCCAGTAAACTGGATCAAGATGAGATACTTCAAGCTCCAATGCCATTATCCAAATCTTAGTTGATGTCACTCCCAGGACTTCCGACTCTTAGTTATCCCATAGTGAAAGAAGGCCTTCTCAGATCCTTATCCAGAACTGCATCTAACAATGCTAATAGACTCCATAGCCTTCTTATGAAGATGTACAAGTCTCTTACATCTCAGGCTCTGAGGTTGTTTCTGCGAGCCTGAAATTCTGAATTGGAGAGGCCCTATCTCCTCCTAGATTACTCGCGTAATCAAGCCAGTGAATGATACATTATCCCATGATGGTTATATACCTTTTTCTTTTCTTAACATCCACTATAAATAGTTTATAAATGTCTTGGTAGCCAGATGAAACTGCATCTGCTGAGTGTAATGTTACACACTTCAGATAAATTATGTTTAATTAAAAATAGGCATATTTGGAGAAAATTACAGAGAATACTGTTGTGGATGGAAGGTAAGTATGTAGAAATTCACTTCTTATGTTGTTTTATCTTAGCTTTAGACTTGATTTTTTTTAATTATTTGATCTACTTTGTGAAGCTTCTGAAAATATTTTTAGAAATTCTAAAGTACCAGTTAAGATTGGATCCTATATTTTTAGCTCTGCTCTCATTAAGAATTGACTATGGCTGGTTTGGCCTTTGGCTTGTCTCAAAAACCAATAGTATCCAAACACGTAAGGCAACAAAAGCCAAAGTCACACAGCCAAAAATATGTCCAAAAAACTGTAATGTATCGAAATAATACAGGATTAAGTGCTTTTGTCTATAAACATAGACTTTATCAGAATCACTAAGCCATACTTTCTACAGCTTTTATAAATCCAACCATTCCTAGTCACATGACCATGAACACTCAATTAATTTGATTAATTTGGTTTGTCTCCTTTTTACCTTTGCTGTGGAACCTCTGGCTGCTGGTTAAGAGATGTCATTGCCACGATGCCAAAGAGGAATAATTGAATGGTTATCAAGTGCAAAATCATCTGTGCCTTGGTGATACACATCCCACTTCCCGGAGGGTACAATGTATCAGGCCAGGAATAAATTTGTAGATATCGTCCAGTTATTCATGTTATTCATAAAGGTCGTGAAGCTGTTACTGGATGTAACATGCAAAAGCAATCTGTTACAGGGATGGGATAACCATGCAGTCTGTTATAGGGACGGGATAACCATGCAGTCTGTTATAGGGACGGGATAACCATGCAATCTGTTACAGGGACGGGATAACCATGCAATCTGTTATAGGGATGGGATAACCATGCAATCTGTTATAGGGATGGGATAACCATGCAGTCTGTTACAGGAATGGGATAACCATGCAGTCTGTTACAGGAATGGGATAACCATGCAGTCTGTTACAGGGATGGGATAACCATGCAGTCTGTTACAGGAATGGGATAACCATGCAATCTGTTATAGGGATGGGATAACCATGCAATCTGTTATAGGGATGGGATAACCATGCAATCTGTTATAGGGATGGGATAACCATGCAGTCTGTTACAGGAATGGGATAACCATGCAGTCTGTTACAGGAATGGGATAACCATGCAGTCTGTTACAGGGATGGGATAACCATGCAGTCTGTTACAGGAATGGGATAACCATGCAATCTGTTATAGGGATGGGATAACCATGCAGTCTGTTACAGGAATGGGATAACCATGCAGTCTGTTACAGGGATGGGATAACCATGCAGTCTGTTACAGGAATGGGATAACCATGCAGTCTGTTACAGGGATGGGATAACCATGCAGTCTGTTACAGGGCCGGGATAACCATGCAGTCTGTTATAGGGATGGGATAACCATGCAGTCTGTTACAGGAATGGGATAACCATGCAGTCTGTTACAGGAATGGGATAACCATGCAGTCTGTTACAGGGATGGGATAACCATGCAATCTGTTACAGGAATGGGATAACCATGCAGTCTGTTACAGGAATGGGATAACCATGCAGTCTGTTACAGGGCCGGGATAACCATGCAGTCTGTTACAGGGACGGGATAACCATGCAGTCTGTTACAGGGCCGGGATAACCATGCAGTCTGTTACAGGGCCGGGATAACCATGCAGTCTGTTACAGGAATGGGATAACCATGCAATCTGTTACAGGGATGGGATAACCATGCAGTCTGTTACAGGAATGGGATAACCATGCAGTCTGTTACAGGGATGGGATAACCATGCAGTCTGTTACAGGGCCGGGATAACCATGCAGTCTGTTACAGGGCCGGGATAACCATGCAGTCTGTTACAGGGATGGGATAACCATGCAGTCTGTTACAGGGCCGGGATAACCATGCAGTCTGTTACAGGGATGGGATAACCATGCAGTCTGTTACAGGGATGGGATAACCATGCAGTCTGTTACAGGGCCGGGATAACCATGCAATCTGTTACAGGGATGGGGTAACCATGCAATCTGTTACAGGGATGGGATAACCATGCAATCTGTTACAGGGATGGGATAACCATGCAGTCTGTTACAGGGCCGGGATAACCATGCAGTCTGTTATAGGGATGGGATAACCATGCAATCTGTTACAGGGACGGGATAACCATGCAGTCTGTTACAGGGCCGGGATAACCATGCAGTCTGTTACAGGGATGGGATAACCATGCAGTCTGTTATAGGGATGGGATAACCATGCAGTCTGTTACAGGGATGGGATAACCATGCAGTCTGTTATAGGGATGGGATAACCATGCAATCTGTTACAGGGATGGGATAACCATGCAATCTGTTACAGGGATGGGGTAACCATGCAATCTGTTATAGGGACGGGATAACCATGCAGTCTGTTATAGGGATGGGATAACCATGCAATCTGTTACAGGGACGGGATAACCATGCAGTCTTTTACAGGGATGGGATAACCATGCAATCTGTTACAGGGATGGGATAACCATGCAATCTGTTACAGGGATGGGATAACCATGCAATCTGTTACAGGGACGGGATAACCATGCAGTCTTTTACAGGAATGGGATAACCATGCCATCTGTTACAGGGATGGGATAACCATGCAATCTGTTACAGGGATGGGGTAACCATTAGGTAACTGATCCATCCTCTAATGTGTTTTAGGTATGTCTTAGTGGTGGTTTAGACCCTTAATTTTCATACAGATGTAGAAGAGGTCCAGTAGGTTGGGGTCTCTGATGGTATGGATTACAAAACATACATGTTCTCATAGGAGTCTGTAAGAGATAGATAGGTGCCTTTCTATATGCACAATATGTATGGATACGTGCATGATGACACTGCACTGTATAACTGAGGTAATTAGGGCTGAGTTTCGAATGATGATATGTTCTTTTGACTTGAGTGAGATACCTTTAGAAATTAGTGGAGCTAGGCAGAAGGAACTCTTGAATACTGTTGCTAAATGGTGGTCAAAGGAAAGAAAAAGATGCTGACCCATGTGCCAAAGTCCCTCAATATTATGTCCAGTTATAGTTGGACATACTGACTATGCTTTACACTCTAGACAAAGCGTATTTAGCAAATGTAATAATGCTGCACTTTTTTGCATTCATTGTAAACCCTAGTTTACACCATTGATTTATAAAGGTTAGTTATTGCTTTAGGAATTGTATATCTTAAAGCTAACAGTCATCAAGAAAATTGTTTTAGATATAGGCCTGGTTTATATTATGGCATTCAGAAAAGTATAGTTTGGGTCACATCATAGATCCTTGATCTGCTCTACTATTGCCTTTCTTAATGTCTGCACTGGCACTTGTGAGTGTAATAATGTAATTTCTGTCTTGCTCCAATTTCCAATCCTCCTGACCACATCAGAGTCTACCTCGAGGTCTTCTAGATTGTTTACCATGTCAGTGTATGGAGTATAATGTCAAAGGGCTTGGTCAGGTCTAGATATACTGCACAGAATGAAAGACTCCAGCCATTGCCTCTGTGACCTCACTGAAGAAATGTACTTTAAATATACATGACCTAAGCCATTGTGAGTACACTTGCATAAGGTTATGAATATTTTAGTTTATGAAATCTAGGATAATGTGCCCCATGTTCCTGCAAATTAGGCTAGGTAGGCAGATGAGCCTGATAAGACCCTTTGTGAGAGAGCATTTCAAAAGATGTTCTCCATACCTGAGGGACATATTCTGTGGTCAGGCTTAAGATAAGTGCATGGAGAGTTCATGGAAGGCATGTCTGGGACCTCTTTATTATGATTCCGTGTTAATTGTGTGAAGCCATGGAACTAGTGTTTTTTTATTTTGAGAGTGGAGTCAAGACCCCCAAAGACCTTATTAATTGTGTTTGCCTTTTTGTTTTAGTCTGTCTATTAGATGCAAACACTCGGGAACCAAGTTCCACTGGGTTTTGGACCTTAGGGACTGTATAGAACTCAAGGATTTATGAAGTTTTATTGAATTGACTGTTTCTGGATTAAAGTTAGCACTATATCTGTCTGCAAGTAAATCTGTTATTCATATATACTTTTATGGTCAGAATAGGTAATTGATTTAGGATTATTTCATAATATTACTAGGCTGTTATTACTGAATTTTAATGGTGAGTGTGGAAGAGAGGTGAAGAAGAGAGTACAGGCAGGATGGAGTGGGTGGAGAAGAGTGTCAGGGGTGACAGTAAGAGTGAAAGGGAAGGTCTACAAGAGGGTAGTGAGACCAACTATATTATATGGGTTGGAGACAGTGGCATTGACAAAAAGGCAGGAGTCCGAGCTTGACATGGCAGAGTTGAAGATGTTAAGATTTGCACTGGGTGTGATGAGGATGGATAGGATTAGGAATAAGTATATTAGTGGGTCAGCCGAGGTTGGAAGGTTTGGAGACAAAGCCAGAGGCACACGATTACGTTGGTTTGGACATGTGCTGAGGAGGGATGCTGAGTATATTGGGGAAAAAGATGCTAAGGATGAAGCTGCCAGGTAACAGGAAAAGAGGAAGGCCTAAGATAAGGTTTATGGATGTGGTGAGAGAGGACATGCAGGTGGTTAGTGTGACAGAGCAAGATGCAGAGGACAGGAAGAAATGGAAACAGTTGGTCTGCTGTGGTAACCCCTAACGGGAACAGCCAAAAGAAGAAGAAGAAGATTACTCAATTTTCTATAATAATTGAAGGAAGACTTGTTGATATCCTTGGCTTCTGATGCTAGTGTTAATTCATGTTTAGCTTTGACCAAGCTAATGGTTAATTTTAATTCTTTGTTGATCTTTGGAAAAAAAACTTTCATGTGGAGAGCTTTCAATTTGCTATAAGACTTTAAAAGTATTTTTTCCATTAGTTAAAGAGCTTATTTATAGTGATGGACCACCAAGGTGGTTTCATTTTAAGCTTTCCATTATATTTGGTACTAATGGGGAGTGCCTGGTCTATACACATATTTATGCGTGAGTAGAACTCAGTTGTGTAATTGTCATCTGAAGGTACAAGTGGGCAGGTTAAATTGCATTTAAACTTAGCACAACATAACATTTATGTAGGCTTGAGTGACTAAAGTTCTAAAATTCAAAATTGTTTAGATCAGTGGCGATGAAACTTTAAGGGGAAGTTTATTAATTTGTGATATGACTTACAGAGAGGAGAAGATGGAACACCTGGGGCCTGTGTTGATAGGAAAGATGACCAGAATGTTTTGATTTCTAGTGAACTTCTAAACTATTTTTTCCAGGGAATTATCACTTGTTAATTCCAGTAATCAGTGAGAAGCCCCAAGTTCTGAGGTGTACATGTGCCAACTAATCGAAGTATAATTTAAATCTTACAGCATGAAGTATTTTTCATTAAAGGTAGTTCATTGAGTAACTTTAGGAGTTTCTCGTGGTGTTTTGGAGACATGCAGTCTATACACTGGTAATTTATCTTGGTAAGGGTATCTATACACTGGTAATTTATCTTGGTAAAGGTAGCTATACACCGGTAATTTATCTTGGTAAGGGTATCTATACACCGGTAATTTATCTTGGTAAGGGTATCTATACACTGGTAATTTATCTTGGTAAGGGTATCTATACACTGGTAATTTATCTTGGTAAGGGTATCTATACACTGGTAATTTATCTTGGTAAGGGTATCTATACACTGGTAATTTATCTTGGTAAGGGTATCTATACACCAGTAATTTATCTTGGTAAGGGTAGCTATACACTGGTAATTTATCTTGGTAAGGGTATCTATACACTGGTAATTTATCTTGGTAAGGGTATCTATACACCAGTAATTTATCTTGGTAAGGGTATCTATACACTGGTAATTTATCTTGGTAAGGGTATCTATACACCAGTAATTTATCTTGGTAAGGGTATCTATACACTGGTAATTTATCTTGGTAAGGGTATCTATACATTGGTAATTTATCTTGATAAGGGTATCTATACACTGGTAATTTATCTTGGTAAGGGTATCTATACTCTGGTAATTTATCTTGGTAAGGGTATCTATACACTGGTAATTTATCTTGGTAAGGGTATCTATACACTGGTAATTTATCTTGGTAAGGGTATTTACGGGTATTTTTTAGTTCACTGAGTTCAGTTTGTGGGTCTTGAGGAACATGTTCAGAGGTGATATGATCTCTTGACATATACAGAAATGTCCCCACATACCTTCAGTTCACTTCACTTAGTCGAGAAGTGTATGAAGACTTTAAAATAAAAGCTAATACTAGGAAATGCAGTAATGCCAGCTCATCAGTTAACTGTGCAGTATAACTCACAGCACAACTAGTGGCAGGTAACAGTGGCTGATGTAATAGGTGGATTATTTTGGAACAAGAGATTTATAGATTTGGTTAATTCTAATGGCATGTGAGCACGGGCAGTATTTTGTTCAGTCCAGTGCAGCCCAGCAAAATGGAGTGAAAAGATGTAAAATACACTGCAATTTAATTAGCAAACCAAAAAAAGATGCACTGACAGTCAGTTAACCTCCTTTTTTTCCTGGCTTAATGATCCATGCAAAGCCCCAGCAGGTTATTTCCACTTTTAAAGCAAACGCATATCTAAAGCAGACTTTTTTTACCAGTAAATACACAATTGGAATCAGTAGCTTAGCATTTTAAGTAATGCAATGGAACAAGTATTGTCAAATTCTTAACTTTAGAGGGACTGGGTGTAGGTAATGTCCAGTAGCAAGGACACTGAAGATGACCTTATTCTTCTGAATCCTGATCCTATTGTTGGCATCCTACTAAAAGGGGAAGAGCTACAGGGGCAATGCAGTGAAGTCCATTCTGCTCTCAGGGAATGTTTATCTCTCACAATTTCTTTAAATTTCATTATTAACATGGAAAGATGTCTACTTTAAATAATCGGATGTGTAGTACTTCCATATCCTTTGGTTACTTAGTCAAATGGTCAAGACTGGCTGTTAACTCTAGAGACAAGGAAGCACCTAATTAAGACCATTTTATACCCTAAGATGCTGTCACCTTTCAAACTCTTCCCTGACAGCGTTTTCCAGAAATCAGAAAGGGAAGTATGAGGCCACATGCCTCAGGGGTCTTAAACTTCAGTACCAGAAATGAAAGTGGTCTTCACGTTCTCAGCTTAGTAGTTGCACGCTAAGAGCCTTTGTTTAATGCTGGTATTTAATGGTGGCAGCAGCCTGACTGCTCTGCATACAACATCCTTAAATTTAACTCATTCAAGTCAGAATTGCAATAATTTCTGCCAAAATATGCCTCCTACCCTCAGCCGAGGCTCTTGTTTTCTCTGTCACTTATTTTTTTCAGTTTAGAATTATCACTCTTTTGCAACATGCCAAATTCTAGTTTTTGGGTTATTAAAATAGTTATTATGGCCAAGGACTCACAGGGTGTTAGTGCTTTATTGCTTTGCCCTTTTGATAGGACCCCCCCCCCCCCGTGGCCCCTGTGTCTGTTTTTTTTCCCTAAAGCTATGTGATTGCCTTTAGGCCTGCATGTATATTATCAGCTTCTCAATGGTAACTTTTTGTGCTTTTGTAGTATGGTATTGTCTGTTTCTGTTAATACCGGGCGACAGTCTCATACTTTGCCAGTCTGTCTTCTTCCTGATTGATTTTCCATTGCTATTCCCAGTTTTAATTCTCACCTTGCTGACATCTTCTTTCTTTACAGTTAATAAAATAGAGTATATTTGGTGAAACTTAATGTGAGCTACCATGTTGCTGATTATTGTTTTGCTCTGTTAAAACTAAATTTTAGCTGTTGAAATGATTTTGATATTTTTCTTGATCAAAATGGTTCCTAGATAAAGGTCTATAAAAGGTTTGTTAAGCCTAAATGCCACACATTTGAGTGATGATGTCTGATGCTTATAGAGAATGTGTTTTTCTTTACATTGTGCTACAGTATGTATTACTTTGCTCTTTTTTTAACTGCCTTACATATCCTGCAGTAAACCATAATAATGATATTTTACTATTCACCAGGAAAGCACGCGTCTATGTTTTAGTTTTAGCCGTGTAGTTGCATGTTAATATGTTCACCGACTCACATTTGCTATGTTTATTGGTCTGGATATATAGTGGGAGAAGACGGAAGTACTGTTATAAATTAACACTGTGATGATAAACGAGGCACTAAAAAGAAATAATCTGCCAAGATTTAAACATTTGTAGTCAAAGTGCTTAGAGTGCACATTGTAAATGCTTTAGATGCAACGGTATATCCTGTCTGCAATTGTGTTACTGTAAGTTCTTGTTTTGTTATTTCAGTGTAATACATTTAGCAGGGATTGAACTTAATAATTATTGATTTTTTGCAGCTACTAAAGTATTGTTTTCTTTAAATCTGATGTAAGACTGATTTTCTCTTGTGTTCAGTATATGTATTGGTGTTAAATGGCAGGATGAGAAATCCTACTTTAGTTGGGGGCTGACATATTCAGCTGCAGACTCCTTCCTGACCTCATCAACGTTATAGCATCTTGAAATATTTCACCACTAATAAAGCAAGCATCACTTGTATAGATCTAGTCATTCGATTGCCACAGAGATGCTATAGCGACTGATGCTACAGTACAGATGTGATGTATGAGAAATGGAACTATATACATGTCAACTGCCAAGCAATAATTTACTCTGAAATAAGTACAGACAGCCATGTCAATAAGGAATCCAAATATCTGTCTGGTCTGCCAAGAATTTCTTATTAATCAATGGGTTTGCTGTTCTGTGTCAATGTTCGTTCTTTTGCTACCACTCTGTCTTTTGCCACTGATGAGGTATTAAATAATTGTCATAGCCTTCATTACATTGTGGTCATGCTCGAAATCACAGAAAGTCTGAGAAATCAGTAACTTGTTCTTTATTCTTGTCTGCAGCGCACCACATCCTTTTCCTGTCACTCACTTGAATTGCTTTTCTGACACTTCTCATTTCAACTAATGCCTGTCATTCAAGACAACAACATAGAAGATCAAGCCAGAAAAGGAACACCTTGATCTACATACGACAATCTCCACTGGCCCTCTTTGCATGTCTCCTTATCTGACTTCCCTGTTGTGTAAAACCTCACGTGTTGTCCTGCGCTTTTCTGAAATATTTTACTACTTTTGATTCCCACACATCCCCTTCAAGGAGACCTTTAAATGATGTTTACCACGTGTATACTTCTTGATGTAAACTCAGTTAAATACTATAAATGTATTACATCTCTTCAACAAAGGATATTTTCAATCATTCCTCTTTAAATGACTTGAATTTATGCACAGACTCTGCAGATAGCAGTCTAAAACACCACACAAATGTCAACAATGGACCACCTTGGGGCATTGTGAAGCCTGACTCTACAAATGGTGAGAATTTCCACCCTTTGAAGGTCTATTTCCTTATAATGCCCGTTATAATTAAAAAACATTTTCTTTGTTTGTCTTTATGTTATACATTTATAGCATTTTTGTTTGTGATTCTTTTTTATCTGTTGCTTTTTGGAAAGTCCCTTGTATTGTTCCTTTATAATGCAATATTACATGCATTCTAGTTTTAGAACTAGTTAGAGATAGTGAATATGTATAAATGTTTCTGGGTCTGCATGATGTTTTTTGGTGTGTGTTTGTGTGTGTGTGTGTGTGTGTGTGTGTGTGTGTGTGTGTGTGTGTGTGTGTGTGTGTGTCTGTCTGTCTGTCTCTGGGATTGTGTGTGAATGTTTGTATGCATGCATTTGCTTGCACATGTGTGTGTGTGTGTGTGTGTGTGTGTGTGTGTGTGTGTGTGTGTGTGTGTGTGTATGTGTATGTGTGTGTGTTTGAAACTGTGCATGGAATCACTATAACCAGTCAATCTACTATGGTGTGGATTTTACTCCCAACAAATCTCACTTCCATTTAATTATTCTATGATGTCACTGGTATCACTGAAGACAGGTCATATTGCAGCTGCATATTTCTCAGCCTTCTGATTTCACACTCTCTGATGTCATACTCTGTACTGCTGCTGTCATTTTGATAAAACTATCAGTGAATAACTGAGCATAGAAAAGTCATATGGATCCCATATCCTGCCTGCCTGTATCATCTAATTTTTCTTGTTCTGGAGTTTCTTTTGTAAATTATTACTTCTACATAGTTAATTGTTTGTCTTAGCTGTCTGTTCTATTCTGTCCATTAGTACCCCATGTAAGTTCATTAGTACCCACCGTAAGTTCAACAAATCTTCTCCTCTATGTCATGGTGTGACTATCTCTGTTCTAACTAAATGCATTTTATGTCTTTCTTTAAATATAGCCGTGGGAACTAATGCAGTGTTCTACATAAATGTTCTTCGGTACTAAAAGCAAAGTTAGTTGTTTCTTTCCATGTTCTTCTTCCTGTAATAGTTACCTCAGTGCCTTCCAGTATCACAACTGTATTATTTAAGGTGTCATACTACATTCCTTTTCATTATCGGGTTTCAAAGTTTACTTCCCTGATATACTGATCCTGTGTTTCTGTTTGTGCAAAAATAAAAACAGCAACTAATAACAAATATTTAGGTGCATGGAAGAGTTTCTTACTCTCACCACACCTGAATTAGTACCTTTTACGTTTGTATTTTTTTTTCTTGAGTATTTTTCTTTGATTCCTAATTTGCATAACTTGCTTTCAGTTATATACAGAATAGTGAGAAACCACTGAATATTAATTACAACTGATATATGTCACAACTCAGCCCTGGTGCATTTGAGCACATTTCCCCTGCAGGACATAATTGCTGTTTCTAGTCTGTCCCCTCACACAGTTATCATTAAAAATGGAAAAGGACTTTAAACAACAGACTTCAACCAGTAAAGTCAAGTTCTCTCAAAAAAATTTTCTAAGCTTGTTTCCTGCCTTTCCTTTAAGTAGTCTAGTCCAGATGTGCTGTATCCAGGACTGTTTGTAAGCTTCTGAGCCCCCCCAAGCCTTTCTGTGTTGGAGGGAAGCATTCTAGCTTAATTTTGTTTCGTAGAACTAGCAAGTTTTCTAGTTTTAGCACTCATATCCTTTTCTTTGAGCTCAGCACTTGTTCAGAACTCATTGTAAGCACTACATGAGCTGCAAATTACTACAGCACTCAACTTTCATCACTTGTCTAGAGGAAAACAGTTTTTAGTACTTAATAAATAAGCATCTATCCAGGCATGTCTAAGGGTCAGCTCATGGTGTTTTCTCCTGTCTACCTGATGAATCTGGGCATCTTGGGGTAATGCAGCAATTGCCTCATGTACACAGACAACCCTCTCCTCCTACCACCCAACACTACAATCTGTGAGAGATGCACTTATATAGCCAAACTGGACGCAAAGCTCTCTTCACCAAAGACTGGACTAGACAGACAAGAGGAGAAGGTAAACACTTGCACCACACCACACCACACTCCTCACATAGTCCCTCAAAATGTACACCACCAAAACACACACCTAGAAACACAAAACACACACATACATTCACAGAGGCTCCCAATAAAAATCTACCCAAGCAACGGGGACCTCCAAAGCAGAAACACAAGCAACCTCCCCCTCCCAACACAACCCAAATGACACATAGCCCACAAACTCAGTGTGCCACTCAACCACAGCCCATAAGGCATAACAACGTACCAAACACTCTAGTCATAGGTGAGTCTATAGTCAGGCACACTGATGTTCCACTCGCAGGCTAAACAAGCAGAAAGTTACTGTCAGCTGCCTGTCAGGTGCCAGGATCTGCCACATAATGCACACACTCAGGTCACTCCACAACAAGTACAAATATGACTCTGTCATTGTCCATGTTGGTGTGAACGACCTGAGATGTACCTCCCTGGACTACATGAAAAGAGACATGGAGGAGCCATGCAATATTGTAGCCCAGGCAGGTATGACCTTAGCCTTGAGTAGCATCCTGCCATCACCCAGAATGATACCACAGTACAAGGACAAAATGATTGACTTCAACAATTGGCTAAGCTTCTGGTGTCATTCTAAGGGGATCCAGTATCTGTCTGCCTGGGATGACATGATCGACATGGCACTTTCTGTCAGTTGGCTGCAGTCTCTCCAAATCTAGGTTTGACCTCCTCAATCAGACTTCCCTTTTTCTCAACCCTTCTTCACAGATATTTGAAGCTGATTACATGTTTCGCTATTTTACATTCTATCTTAGTCATTGGCTTTTCTGATTTTCCCATTTTCTGGCATTGCAGCTGTCTTATCTGTACTCTGTTTCACCATATATGATGTCAGTTTTACAATCTGTTCCCCTATCATTTGCTGATGTTCTTGTTCAGAGTCTGCTTGTAATGTCACATCATCTGCATACAGATCTCTCCCCTCTGAAACTCTTTGCTAATGAAACCATCAGCAGTGTGAACAGCAGTGGGCTCAAAGCTGAACTCTGATTCACACCTACTCACACTTGTGTCACTAGATCCTTGTACGTAGCATAAACTAATTCTTCCAATATTTCTAGGACTTCCCAAATCAGCTTTCTTGGCACTTTCTCATATGCTTTCTCCAAGTCCAATATTTTCCAGTTGAACTCTTTCCCCATCTTTATCTGCTTCTCAACTAACTGTCCCACTGTAAAAATTCAGTCAGTTGTACTACATCCTGATCTGAATGCAAACTGCTCATCTCCCATTTTAGTTTCTAGTACTCTGCATATTTGTTTATCAGTCTCTCTGTCTAGAACTTTCATGCAGTGCGATAGGAGTTTGACATCATATATGGTGAAACAGAGTACAGATAAGACAGCTACAATGCCAGAAAATGGGAAAATCAGAAAAGCCAACGACTGAGATAGAATGTAAAATAGCGAAACATGTAATCAGCTTCAAATATCTGTGAAGGACGGATGAGAAAAAGGGAAGTCTGATTGAGGAGGTCAAACCTAGATTTGGAGAGACTTCCCCCAGTTGTGGATGTCCCCTTTGTTCCTGCACACTGGCGTAAGTATGCTTACTCTCCAGTCATCTGGGATACACCTTTCTCTCCATACTGATACGAGTACCATCTGGAACTATTTAGTCCCTAATCCTCAACATCTTAAATCTTGATCACATCTGATGTGCCCTCATCTGAGCCTACTGCTCTCCCTCAGTGCTGTTCTTACCTCTGCTAGATAGGCTGGTCCTCTTCTTTCATCATTGGCTGTGTTTGTGACAGTACAGTTTCCATGGAGTTTACTTCATTTAGAAGCTGTTGGGAGTGTACTCCTGTTAAAAGCGGTTTGCACAAGAACAATTTGCATAAGTCATCTGCATATAACAAAGCAAATCTAGAATTAACAACATTCTTGGTCTAACATTCTGCATGTAATAAACTGTGTTTTTTGCCTAACATTCTCCAGGTGATTAATCCTGTTTGTGGCTTAACATTCTGCAGGTGAAATGATAGTGAAATAAAAACAGTCATTAAACTTTCCTGATTGTTATCACACTGAATCTGAAACTGCTTTTTTTCTTAAGCTATTTTGGGTTTCCATAAATTCATAGCTTGACTGTAAACTCTCTATTGCATTTAGAAAATGTTACCTATTACTATGATTGAACAGGTATGTAGTACATGAAGCTCCATGATTCTTCTTCTTCTTTTGGCTGCTCCCGTTAGGGGTCGCCACAGCAGTACAACTGTTTCCATTTCTTCCTGTCCTCTGCATCTTGTTCTGTCACACCAACCACCTGCATGTCCTCTCACCACATCCATAAACCTTATTTTAGGCCTTCCTCTTTTCCTGTTACCTGGTAGCTTCATCCTTAGCATCTTTTTCCCAATATACTCAGCATCCCTCCGCAGCACATGTACAAACCAACATAATCTTGCCTCTCTGGCTTTGTCTCCAAACCTTCCAACCTGGGCTGACCCTCTAATATACATATTCCTAATCCTGTTCATCCTCGTCACACCCAGTACAAATCTTAACATCTTCAGCTCTGCCATGTCAAGCTCTGACTCCTGCCTTTTTGTCAATGCCACGGACTCCAACCCATATAACATGGCTGGTCTCACTACCCTCTTGTAGACCTTCCCTTTCACTCTTACTGGTACTCGTCTGTCACAAATCACTCCTGACACTCTTCTCCACCCACTCCATCCTGCCTGTACTCTCTTCTTCACCTTTCTTCCACACTCACCATTACTCTGAACTGTTGATCCCAAGTATTTAAACTCATCCACCTTCACCACCTCTACTCCCTGCATCCTCACCATTTCTCTATCCTCCCTCTCATTCACACACATATATTCTGTTTTAGTCCTGCTGACCTTCATTCCTCTTCTCTCTAGAGCATATCTCCACCTCTCTAGGATCTCCTCCACCTGTTCCCTACTCTCACTACAGATCACAATGTCATCTGCAAACATCATAGTACACGGGGACTCCTGTCTGATCTCGTCTGTCAACCTGTCCATCACCATTGCAAATAAGAAAGGGCTCAGAGCTGATCCTTGATGTAATCCCACCTCCACCTTAAACTCATCCGTCACTCCCACCACAGACCTCACCACTGTCACACTACCCTCATACATATCCTGTACCACTCTTACATACTTCTCTGACACTCCCAACTTCCTCATACAATACCACCCTGTCAGATGCTTTCTCTAAATCCACAAAGACACAATGCAACTCCTTCTGACCTTCTCTGTACTTCTCCATCAACACTCTCAGAGCAAACATCGCATCTGTAGTGCTCTTTCCTGGCATGAAACCATACTGCTGATCACTAATCATCACCTCCCTTCTTAACCTAGCTTCCACTACGTTTTCCCATAACTTCATGCTGTGACTTAGTTTAATCCCTCTGTAGTTACTACAACTCTGCACATCACCCTTATTCTTAAAAATCAGTACCAAAACACTTTTTCTCCATTCCTCAGGCATCCTCTCACTTTCCAAGATTTCATTAAACAATCTAGTTAAAAACTCCACTGCCATTTCACCTAAACACCTCCATGCTTCCACAGGTATGTCATCTGGACCAACAGCCTTTCCGTTCTTCATTCTCGTCATAGCTATTCTTACTTCCTCCTTGCTAATCCATTGCACTTCATGATTTACTATCCTCACATCATTCAACCTTCTCTCCCTCTCATTCATCAACCCCTCAAAGTACTCTTTCCATCTCCTCAACACACTCTCCTCGCTTGTGAGTATGTTTCCCTCATTATCCTTTATCACCTTTACCTGCTGCACATCTTTACTAGCTCGGTCCCTTTGTCTAGCCAATCGGTACAGGTCCTTTTCTCCCTCCTTAGTGTCCAACCTTTTATACAACTCTTCACACGCCTTATCCTTAGCCTTCACCACCTCTGTCTTTGCCATGAATCTCATCTCCTTATACTCTTGTCTACTTTCTTCATCTCTTTGACAATCCCACTTCTTCTTCACGTGATGCTCCATGATTACGCTCCAGTATTGAGAAAAAAAGTATCTAGTTAAGCTCTACTATAGCATGGGATCCAATATTATCAGCATTTTGAAAGATGCTTAATAAATGTTAAACACTTTTCTAAGCGCTGTTAATACTGTATCTCTTAGAGGAGTGCTTAACTACCTTGTCCTTTTCATGATGCTGAATTGTTGTCACTAAATACTGACAGGGCTTGCAAAGGGATATAGGCTTTCAAAGCCTATAAAACAGCACTTTTTTCTGTAACCAGTACTATATGAGTAGGTAAAGCTCCAGGCATGATAAGGGATTATGTTCCTGACTCTTATCATAACCCTACATTGTGTGTTCTTGACATGAATGCCAAGATTCATCTTAGTGTGAGTTTCTTGAGATACATGTTGCAAACACATAATAACACATCTATGATCCGAGGCGCGATCATAATCTTTTGTATATTCCGAATTCATTTTTAGTGCTTATATTAACCTAGATGATGAGCTTTACTAATTGTTAGTATAAAAGGCAGAAATTGCAGACATCAAATAATATACAGCATACTTCTAATGAAATCCTGATGCAAATTAAATACTAACTCCAGGAAAATAAAATGGAGACTATCACTTGTTATTACTCTAAGAGATACCTAGGAGGAATTAATTGCGCTTTTCATTTAAGTTACAAAATTTGCAACACACTGTGGGCTCAAACCCTGACATATTTGGATAGACAACAGCTAGCTAAAATCAAGCAAACTATAGTAATTACTACTTTGGCATGAATAGTTTTTATTGAATCATGAGGTTACACAAAGACATTGGTATATGATGTCTGATATTTTTTCCAAATAAATAATGTACGAGGTTTGCAATTTTTTACATCATAGACATCATTTTTTTAAAATACAAAACTTGGAACTTCAATGAGTTTTCAGGATGACTATTTCTTCTTTGCTGGACTGTAATGCCTGTGGAAATTGTACTAGTTGCCAAGTATGTCTGTAAGACAAAACATTTTATTTCTGTGAAAACTTCACAGATTTTCCAAATTAAATATCTCAGTACTTGTATGAGTATTTGGTGGTACATATGGTGATATGCCTGCGTGGTTTCTTCTACACTGGGTAAACCTCTTTAACATGAAAATTTGCAATTTGTGTTCATTTAAGTGATATAAGATGTGAACAGGACAGGAGTGCCCCCTACAGCCTTTTGAACATACATCAGTCAGGTACTCATTTCCTTTACAGGTATTGATAGGGATATGGGATGCACATCTGTGGAAGATAAGTATGCCTTATTGGACCTTAAAGAGAAAAGATGGGTTATTTCTCTTGGAACTCAAGAGCTATTACAATATAAAAGGATAGTAACATAACATTTGTGGCATACAAGTTACTGCGTTTTTCTTAACAGAACAAATTATTTTATTAGGATTTGTATTAGTGGTTTTATACATTCAGAATTAGCTTTTTTACTGATTTTAAGCCAAGAGAACATTTTCATTGATTTATTCATTTATATGAAGTATGCATGTTTATTAGTCTGTTTTTATTATGTGGTTTAGTAATTCTATAAATAAATATCACAAAATTGAAAAAAAAACTGTTTGCAAAACCTACTTGTTTTGAGGCTGAGGAATGGAAGCCTATTATGAAATAAAAAACAAACTTATTGTTTTCTGAATTTCATTTGTGCTGATTTTGTGTTTTCTACATGCATTTGGGCTTGTTCCACCTTTGGTGAGGTCCATGCATTGTATTGTGGAATTCTGTATATCTATATCTGTAGCTGTATATAAATCTACACACACACACACACACACACACACACACACACACACACACACACACACACACACACACACACATATATATATGGAATCAGTGGAACAATATATTTGACATTATGCCTATTGACACTTTAATGTCAAATCGCAAAATGTGGACACCTTCTCTGCATGCTCCAAGATTATGTCTCATAACAGTGTTTGGCAGCCTGCCTCCCACACCCTCTGTTAATTTTATATGCTAATGCCAAGATAGCACAATCTACAAAGAAGAGACATTCCCCTTCCTTGGGGATTATCTTTTATTGCACAACTGTTGGCCATATATATTGCTGACCAATGTGTATCAACAATACAGATGTTGAACCCTATATATACATAAATATATATATATATATATATGTGTGTGTGTGTGTGTGTGTGTGTGTGTGTGTGTGTGTGTGTGTGTGTTTGTGTGTGAGTGGGTATGTATGCGTGTGTGTGTGTGTGTATATATATATATATATATATATATATACATATATATATATATATATATATATGCGTATATATATATATATATATATATATATACATACATATACATACATATATATATATATATATATACATATATATATATATATTTATATATAAGACACTCCCAATGTAAAAACAAAGTTTCTGGTTCTTTTAGGTGACTGCAAATAAAATCTGTTTCATTTGCAATCACCTTCATTCATAGTTTTTGTGTTTCAGTGATCAATGATAGAGTTTCACGATGGGTTTTATTTCTATGAAAGTTCATTGGCAATGTAAATTTAATTAGTCCTGTTAGTTTCATGTTTTGTTTAATTAATTTCCCAGTAAAAAATGTTAAATAAATAAGTAAAATAAATAAATAGAGATAGCCTATCGTTATGGGATTTGGTCTTCCTGATTTTAATCATGACTTTTTTCTGTTGTTATATACCCTATTAAAGTTAAGATTCCACCAGTGTGGTTTGTTTTAAGAGATTTTTAGGGGCTTACTTCTAGTAGGTACAGCAGTCTTTATACAGCCATTTTACATGGTTGAACTGGATCTATGTGAACAATTTCTTATAGGTTGTTTTCAACCTAAGGTTGGGAGGAGCACTGACTTTTGATAAGCTGTCACATAATAGGGTGTAGTTTGCTTTGGTCATCTTTATGATGTGTCCAGGAGACTATTAAGGAGCCTAAGCCAATTTACCTTTTGCCTCAATGTCTGCTTAAGTAGTACAGTAAGTAAATGGAGGAGGATGGATTAAAACCCTTGACTATACAAAACAGCTTGTTAGCGGTTCATAGTTTTAAACCTCCTTGCTAACTGCCAGTGATAATATACAAATCCATTTCAGATTACTGAGGTTGTAACTTTTTTCATTTTTTTCCTGAAATTCAGTTTGATAGTAGTTTAATGTGTGTACAGGTCGTATATCAAAGTAATGAATTAATGCTCAGTCATTTAGATGAACGGGTGATGACTTGTCCATGGATATAATTTTCTCATTAGTTCTGAGTGACCTTGTGTCTCTTGAAAAATTCTGAACTATATCTCTGAAATGAGGTAATATGAACAGATGTAGCCCCACTGCAAAAAAGTAAATTAAAAGCTGAAGATTATGAAATAAGTAAATTTGAGAAAAGGTTAATAGTGCTAAATATAATGAAGTTGTGTAATTTATTTATGTATCCCTGTTACAAAAGAGGAAGTTGTGGTGGTCATCGCGTGGGCAACCTAGTGGGTAATTGTTTTGGCAGTGATTGCCTTTCCACAAATAGTTGCAGCACCTCTACCTACCATCAGTAGATTAACAAGACTTTAAGAAAGACATTTTACCGTCATCTTTGAATGAGTTATTGATTACGTAATTGTTCTTACAGCAGTAGATAAAATATAGGCATCATAACTCTGTTGAAAACCTGTTAAATATGGGGATGAAAACTTTAGGCAAACCAAACTATGAGCTGACAGGTTGGCAGCTGCTGCTTTTAGTAATGTGTCATGTTTAGTAGTGCATCATGTTTAGTAGTCTGTCATGTTACTTTAGTAGTGTGTCGTGTTACATTAGTAGTGTGTCAGGTTTATTAGTGCATCGTGCTTAGTAGTGTGTCGTTACATTAGTAGTGTGTCATGATTAGTAGTGCATCATGTTTAGTAGTCTGTCATGTTACTTTAGTAGTGTGTCATGTTACATTAGTAGTGCATCATGTTTAGTAGTCTGTCATGTTACTTTAGTAGTGTGTTGTGTTACATTAGTGTGTCGTGTTTAGTAGTGCATCGTGCTTAGTAGTGTGTCGTGTTACATTAGTAGTGTGTTGTGTTTAGTAGACTGTCATGTTACTTTAGTAGTGTGTCGTGTTACATTAGTAGTGTGTTGTATTTAGCAGTGCATCATGTTTAATAGTCTGTCATGTTATTTTAGTAGTGTGTTGTGTTACATTAGTAGTGTGTCATGTTTAGTTCATCATGTTTAGTAGCCTGTCATGTTACTTTAGTAGTGTGTCGTGTTACATTAGTAGTGTGTTGTGTTTAGTAGTGCATCGTGCTTAGTAGTGTGTTGTGTTACATTAGTAGTGCATCATGTTTAGTAGTCTGTCATGTTACTTTAGTAGTGTGTCATGTTACATTAGTAGTGTGTCATGTTTACTAGTGCATCATGTTTAGTAGTCTCATGTTACTTTAGTAGTGTATCATGTTACATTAGTAGTTTGTCATGTTTACTAGTGCATCATGTTTAGTAGTCTCATGTTACTTTAGTAGTGTATCATGTTACATTAGTAGTTTGTCATGTTTAGTAGTGCATCATGTTTAGTAGTCTGTCATGTTACTTTAGTAGTGTGTCATGTTACATTAGTAGTGTGTCGTGTTTAGTAGTGCATTGTGCTTAGTGGTGTGTCATGTTACATTAGTAGTGTGTCATGTTACATCAGTAGTGTGTCGTGTTTAGTAGTGCATCGTTTAGTAGTCTGTCATGTTACTTTAGTAGTGTGTCATGGTACCTTAGTAGTGTGTTGTGTTTAGTAGTGCATCATGTTTAGTAGTGTGTCGTGTTACATTAGTAGTGTGTCGTGTTTATTAGTGCATTGTGCTTAGTAGTGTGTCATGTTACTTTAGTAGTGTGTCATGTTACATTAGTAGTGTGTCGTGTTTAGTAGTGCATCGTGCTTAGTAGTGTGTTGTGTTACATTAGTAGTGTGTCGTGTTACATTAGTAGTGTGTCATGTTTAGTAGTGTATCGTGCTTAGTAGTGTGTCATGTTACTTTAGTAGTGTGTTGTGTTTAGTAGTGCATCGTGCTTAGTAGTGTGTCGTATTACATTAGTAGTGTGTCGTGTTTAGTAGTGCATCATGTTTAGTAGTCTGTCATGTTACTTTAGTAGTGTCATTTTAGTAGTGCATTGTGCTTAGTAGTGTGTCATGTTGCATTAGTAATGTTTCGTGTTTAGTAGTGCATCTTGCTTAGTAGTGTGTCTTGTTACATTAATAGTGTGTCATGTTTAGTAGTGCATCATGCTTAGTAGTGTTTCATGTTTAGTAGTGCATCATGTTTAGTAGTCTGTCATGTTACTTTAGTAGTGTGTCATGTTACATTATTAGTGTGTCGTGTTTAGTAGTGCATCGTGCATAGTAGTGTGTAATGTTACTTTAGTAGTGTGTTGTGTTGGCTTTTCCTGCATTCCTACCATGTGATTTTAGATAAGATATAGCCATAATGACTGTAGTTGTTTGTCCTTAATTTTGTGAGGTCTTGAGTAGGGGACTAATAATGGACTGTTTATAGAAAGACACACACACACACACACACACACACACACACACACACACACACACACAGACATGCACATGCACACAGGCACAGACACAGACACACACACCACACACACACACACACACACACACACACACACACACACACACACACACACACACACACACACACACACACACATATGCACATGATAATCATAGTTGATTTTTTATCATATTTTTTTTTCTTCAAATATTGTACCATATTTGTTCTTCCATGCAAGGTCATAGCTTAAAAGGATTTGGGTGAGGTGCAGTTTACTCATGTTGGCAAATGATAAAATCGATAAATTTTAACCCACTGAATGTGCTACAGTGCTTAATTTACCTACACACAGAACACTGCTTAGCATTAATATTTGCCATCTCAGTGTGTCTTGCATACAACTGCTTCCAAGTAACACTTTTGTTTTGTGAAAGAAAGTGTAGGCAGTTCCAATTGAAGTGATGATTTGTTAGGTCTTTTATAAAACACCATTTTGGATTATGTTGTATGTACTAGTATTTCTTTACTCAGTGGAGCTCATCAGCATCTGAAACATAGCAACATATCATTCTCATGTACTTTGTCTCTCACTATTGCAATGTTTTGCTTAGTTTTGTCCTTGTTTTGTGTATAGGCAGTTTACTATTATGTCAAAGATATGACAGCCATTTTCTGTGCCTGTTACGTCAGTTCAGTGAATTCTTTTGCTATAAAGTTGATAGAGTTGTATATACTTTTACATAGCTCTTCTCGCTGATTAAGCTTATGTAGCACGAAGTTTGTTCTCCAGTCAGGTGTTAGTCTCAGTTTTGCAAAGTTTGTTTCTGTATAAATGTATACCTGCAGAATTTGAACCTGCATGTTTTGTATATACCAACAACTCCTGGGTTAAACCGAACACTTGCCATCTTAATCAATCTTCTACGCAGAGATAAAAAATATACTTGCAACAGCTTCCAAATCAAATATGAGACAGTCATTTCATATAAAAAAAGAGCTGCATGTAATTCTGATACTGGTGATTTTGTTTTAGTTATTTTTAACTCTCTTTTGGAAAATGTTTCTTTTGTTTCTGATGTCCATAATAATATAGCTAACCCCTCCTGAGATGTGCAGCATTTCTAAGATAACAAAACATCTATCTCAGGTACCTTAATATTTTCTTACTATGTTAATGTTTTCTGTACACACAACTTGTTCTTATTTTGGATTCGCCCTTTGCAATGTGTGACATGGAAGCTGTTTATTTTGGCTGCTTTAAGACAGTTAAATTATTTTGTCCCGTAGAGGCACGTTTTCTAGGCTCTTTTTGCTACTTAACATCCTAATACAGAATATTCTGTGTTAGTTAAAAAATGGCAAGACACCTTGGCAGAGCAACTGTCACTATTCCAGTTTCAGTTCTTTACTTACAGTTAATGGAGAGCAAATTTGAAATAAGCGCCTCAGATAGTTGAAGGTAACCATCCAAACTGATAGCCAAAAACAAGTTTATGCTGAACAATAACTGTCTGTTAAGATAGCATTTGTTAAAGTTTCACGTCTTTTGCAAACAGTTTGCTGTAAAATAATCGGCAAAACACACTGGCTGTTTAAATCCCAGTAAATTTTCTTGAATTAACAGGTCGGTCTTCACCTCACCAAACAGAAACTTGTTCCACAATAAAACAGCGCAATCTATTATATGTTGAAATTCGGTCTACACCTCATTACAAGTGGAAACAGCTATCCAAAATATACTTTAGAAGGAGCCACAATGATGTAGTCTTGTGAACACGAACACTTTATTGACAAAGAATCTGGCAAGCGCTTTCACCTTATAGGCTTCCTCAGGTCAAACTTATCACAGAGCTTTTAACATATATATACACTTTAGATCTGTGTGACATCACTTCCCTTGTACTTAACTCACATTCAGACATTTAAAGCAACACTAGCTATATAAAAATGTATATAAAATACAAAGTATAAAATTGGTCGACTGTGATCAGTTCAACATACACTACTTAAAACCAGTTATATAAAATAAAAAATAAAAATATAAACATGAATGTCATTTCTAAGTTTAAACACTCACTCATGTGCTAGGATTAATTATTTAAGATAACATCAAATAAGCGTTTTTTTAAAAATAGGAGCCTATTATTAAACTTATGCCAAATAAAAATAACTGTGCTAAGCAAACACAAGCATATAAAACCATTCAATATTAATGGATAGATGGCTAAAATACATCTCTAGGCATATCATGTCAGTACAAGCCCTGCGCTCTAAGTTGCATTTTAGAAAATATAAAGCTTGATAATTATCACGACTAACATTAAAAACTTCAGTGGAACATGTATTAAATACCCAGATTCCAATAAAGGCACTTCAGTCGAACATATATTAGATACCCAAATTCAAGTGAAAACATTTGATTGTGCTTCTAAAAAGATAAACAAAAATAGTTAGCTGGAAATAGCTTAAAAGCTGTATCTAGATTCTAGGATATATTTCACAAATGAAATAATACAGCTTCCATTAAAACTAAAATAGCAACATCAATCGCTCTTATGTTAGATGCACAAATTCAAATAGGAGCATACACGTGTGCTTCAAAACATCTTACAAAAATCTGAAGACTAAATTGCATACATGAACAGCTAATCTCTGTTAAACATGTGTTTTATGGTAAATAGTATAGATTCACTGGGTCAACATAAAATGAACCTGGTAACCTCAACTTCAGCATGATTAGAGCTAGTGCAAAGTATAATGTGTTGTGTCTGTTGTTAGTAACAAGATGCAACTTCAAGATTACATTTTCCTTGTACTATAGCCCTACTATTATTGGGGCTAGCTTTATAACATCAACCAGCATCTAATTACATCCACCATTTCAAGTATAGACTTTTAATTATACCTTTAAGCATTATGTAAAACTAAAAGGCAGACATAAATGGTTGCTCACATTCTAGTACATTTAATATCATAAAAGAATATTCTTTACTTGGGGGTTAATTTATTTATTGCATTTATTTTTATTTATTGACATTTGTTTACTGGGAAAGTCCGACTGGGCACAGATGCCCTTTTTCAGCAGAGGCCTAGGGGAGATACGTTCCAAGGTATGATATTTAATGCAATCAATATATACATTAAAATATTATAATGCAGATTCACTGAACACATAGCATAACAGTCAGGACACTAAAATTATTAATGCTGACAAACATTGAGCCTTGTACTAAGATTTCACAGATAGAAGAGTGGTATATAACAAGGTAGGAGTAATTTAAGAAATACAGTAGAGTGAGGTATTAATAGGAGATAGGTCTTGAGTGTTAACAGAGAAGTAGTTGATGGAATAGTAATTTGGTTCTGCTTATTAGAAGTGGGTATAGTAGTTTAAGAAGTGCAATAAAGTGAGGTATTAGAAGGAGATACACAGGATAAGTTAGTTAGTGCTTTAAGGGGGGATATAAGAAAGGTGACCAAGGATGTTAGAGAACTATGTCCTAGATGAGGAACAGGGACAAATCCAGGATGCAGAAAGGAAGTGTTTTAGTAATGGATTGAAAAGATGAAGGAGTGAGAGAGACCTGACTTTTATTCCGAGTTCTAGCTACACTATTGGAATAGAGACTGACTCAAGCAGCCCTTTGTGGTTTGTAGCTGCTAAACACTTTATTATTTGACTGAAGGAGACAATTTGAAAGGTAGTATTGGATCAGGGGTCTAATTGTTGGGCAAGCTAATGGGGCATGGATGATTTTATGGGTTATGTTGAGCTGAGTGTAAAATGGGTGGGGAGGAGGCTCACACCATTTAAGTCGCTTTAGTGTTAATCAGTGGTGGATCTGGTAAGTTTTGTTGTAAGCAACTCTGACAACTTTGTTAGAGCACTATTCAAGTTTAGAACTAAGTGAGGTGTGTATGTTTGTCATGATAGGGTCTCCACGTAGGAGAAGAGAGTAAGAGGAATGTGGTAGCAAGAGTTACGTTAGCAGAGTTTGCTTGGAATTACTTTATTTTTATTTATTATTTATTTTATTTTACTTTTGTTAACCGGAATGATCCGACTGGACCAGGTCCATTTTCAGCAGAGGCCCGGAGAGAAAAGTATGTGTTATACTAGAGGTATGTAGTGAGTAATGAAAAACAGTAGAGACAATTCAAATCAGCAGTATTTACATATGTACATTCTGTCTGTAGTGAGAAACAGACAGAGATTACAACAAGTGGGTGAGGTGCTGTAGGGAAGTAAGAGATGGGGCTGAGCAGATTAGGGTGGAATCATCTGCATACTGGATTAGTGAGGCCTGCAAGGTGGAGGTATGTAGGTTGTTGGTGAAGATCGAAAAGAGTAGTGGGCCCAATACGGAGCCCTGGGGTACACCAGTGGTGGTTGGGAGTACAGGTGATAAAACTCCTTGCCACTGGACAGCTTGCTGTCATTCTCATAGGTAATTTTTAAACCAAGCAATACTGTTGGGGGTGAAGGCTAAGGAGGTTAGAGTATCTATTAGTATGGAGTGAGAAACCATGTCAAATGCATTGGAGAGATCAAGGAATATAGCAGGTACAAATCTGTTGTTATTTCTATGTTGGTTAACCAGGTTTGTGAAGGAGTGAAGGGCTGTGGTTGTACTGGGATGTGAGTGAAATCTATGTTGTGTAGGGGAGAGGAGATTGTTTGAGTTTAGGAAATGCATGACTTGAGAGTGCATGCATTTCTCTAGTATCTTTGATAAAGGAGACAGAATGGCAATGGGGCAATAGTTTGAGAAATCATAAGAGTTTCCACCCTTATGAAGGGGAATAATGTAGGAGATTTTCCACAGTTGAGGGATATAGGATTCCTATACAGAGCGGTTGATAAGGGTTGCGACTGGGTAGGATATGGAGTCAGCAGCCATTTTTAGGAAATGTGCTGGTAAACCATCTGCTGCAAGAGTAGTGGGTTTAAGTTTTAAGAGGTGTTTCTTGATTGTAGAGGTTGGGACAGGTGAGAAAGTAAAGGGAGATAAGTTGTTAGGAGCTGTTGGCATGGGTGTGTTGGCATGGGTGTGTAGCTATTTCTGGATAGTTGAGTAGATAGAGATTTATTGGATTCAGTAAAGTGTTGGTTGAATTTGGAGGTTATAGCACTATCTGTATTTGTAGAGGTTGAGGTGGGAGTGGGTGTGGTGGTTTTACCCAGTTTTAGTAGGGAGTTAATTGCATGCCAGAACTTTTGAGGGTTGTTGGAGTATTCGTTTTGGATACTTAGGTAGTAGTTCTGTTTATTATGTTTAGTTTGCTGTTTAACCTGGCTCCTAAGGTTTTGATAGTTTTGTTTAGAAAGACTTGTGTTGTCTTTCTTCTATGTGTTCCATGACTTATCTCTGAATTTTAATAGGGCTCTAGTAGACTTACTAAGCCATAGAGCAGAGCGAAGTTCATTTCTAAGTGTTCTTATGGGGGCTATTAGGTCTAGGATCTTAGTGAGAGTAGTATTAAAATAGTCCACTCCTTGGTCTAAGTCAAGGGTGCGTAATGGTTCCCAGTTACATTTTTTAATGTAGAGTTGAGATTTAGAGGGTTAACATTGCGATAATTTCTGACTTGTCTATTGACTATAGGTTTGGGTATGTTAATATGTTTTCATAGGAGGAAAGTTGGGAGGTGGTAACTAAGGCCGTCTGGTAGACAACCTGTTTGGTAGTTTACTAGTATAGATTTCTTTTGGGACTTCTTATCTACTCTAGTAGGTTCTAGAATAAGTTGAGAGCATCCATATAGGTTGATGTAGTTAGTGGGGGTTTTGGAACTGCAGGCTCGCTAATCAATGTTTATGTTTCCTAGTAAAATAGTCTCTTGTGGGAGGTTGTCATTTACCCATTGAAGAATCTCCTCACTTATTGGAGAGTTATTACTCGGAGGGATGTATACACAAAGGATATTAATATTCTTTTTCTTGTTTATTTGTAGCATAGAGCCTACGATCTCAGCAGTATTAAATTTAGGTAGAGGAGTTGGTAGGAGTTGTATAGTAAGTGCATTTTTATAGACAATTGCAGTGCCCCCTCCCTTCTTTCCTGTTCTGTCTAGTCTTAGGATATTATATCCTGTTTTGTGTGCTGGGTTTTAGCCAGATCTCTGTTATGGTTAGAATGTCAGGGGAGTAGTGGGCTATGAATGCATGTAAGTGAGGGGGTTTGTTTGATATACTGTGAGAGTTAAGGTTAATGATGAGTAGGTCTGCTGTGAGTTTGTTTGGGGGTATAATGTTACTTGGCCCAGGATTTGGGTGAATATCTCCAGAGGTAAGGAGGTACTTCTTTAGTAATAGCTGAAGTCTGACTGTTTGTAAAATATCTATGTGTAGTTTGCATGACATTTTTCTAGTGTGAGATAGTGGAAAGTACTGGTGTATAAGTACTGTTGTGTTGTTATTAAATAAAGAGGGGGATATAGTGAAGCTTATGTGGGTTTTTGTAGGTGTGAAGGTATGTGTTGTATGGTAGATGGTGTGGGGTAGTGGTATGCATGTGTGTGAGGATGTAGTGTAGGTTAGTAGGAGGGATGTAAGGAAGAAGAGCATGGTTTGTGTCATATTGTATTTGGATGAAAGTATTGTTAATTGGATGAGAGTTAATCAGGGGTGGGACTTAGGGAGATTGCAGATGATTGGCTGTAGTGAGTGGTCAGGTGATATGGGGTTAGAATAAATCTAGAAGTAGTGGGGGTGGGTGGGAATTGGGGGCAGGGTAGGGGAGCAGAGTGAGCCGAGCTAAGCGAGGCGAATGGAGCGGGGCCCAAGCAGACCCTGAGGCTACAGAGCCAATCTATAAAGGTTTTACAAAGGGACAGATAGGCTGATTACCTAAACCTTGGCTTTTTATTTTGTACTGTACCCTTTGCCTAAGTTACAGGAGTACTTGGGAAAATACCTTATATATTTCTACCAGTGCTACGGACCCACTGAGTAGTTTTCTACAAAGTTAATCTGCATTCTGTACCAACATTAAGAATAGGGGAGTTAATAACCTTGTTTCCTTGCAGGTAACACACACTAAACACTTTTACTGATTGATTTTATGTCATTTGGAGTTTGTAGTCCCCTAGCATGGCGAGACTTTCAATGGGGGGGCAGGCTAGGTAGGGCAGACAAGAGAGTTTAGAGTCCCTAGGAAGGAGAAGGAGATATGGGAAAGATTAGGTCAAAGAAAAGCACATTCATTTTACATTACCTCAACAGTTAATGCAGGTAATAACAGATAAATGCACTTTCCAATAGTTAATGCACTTTAAACCAGCTAAATAGCACTTATAGTAGCTACATAAAGAGTCTGTTTGCGCTTTACAGTAATTAGATTTTAAAGCAGCTGGATATGACAGTCCTTTAGCGTGTAACAATACATGCCTTTTAAAAGAGTTAATAGGTTCATAGGTAGGTACTAGGCTATCGGCCCAAGGGTCTATGCAAGCCTAGCCAACAAGGTTCCCTGGCTTACACCACCCAAGAAAGTTATTTTCCTGTGCCACTGTCAAGCAGAGACACAGACGTGACCTCCGGGGTGTATTTCATATTTCCCATCCACTCATCAAGATTTTTCTTGAAGAGTGCTAATGACGAACTTTGCTTGTCATAGATGGGTAGCCTGTTCCAGAGTATGGGAAGTCTCTGAGACAGGAATATATCCCTCCAGCATGTCCTGTTTATTGTGGTGACAAGGTTTAGGTCCCTAAAATGTGTACCTCGGAGGGACTGGGATTTCTTTTGGTGTAGCATGTCCAACAGCTCTGGGTTTGACATAGCTTTATATGTTAGGCAGAGGTCATCTTGGAGTAAAGCTTTAGTTTTTTGAGGCGGTCAGAGTAGGGCATTTATTTGAGGCCAGTAATCCTCTTTGTGTGGTACTTCTGTGGCCTTTCCAGCTGCTGCAGATGTCTTGTGAGGTAGATTCCAAAAGGGGCGTTGTACTCTATAATGGGTCTAATGAGTGTCGAGTAGAGGGAAACAATGACCTCTTTTTTCCTGGATGAGAACCCTTTTATGATGAGGTGTGCCACGTAGAAGGACTTCCTGACTACTGTGGCGATGTGACTATCAAAGGAGAGACTACTGTCAACCTGGGTCCCAAGGTCTCTTATCACACATTCAGTGTTAAGTAGATTGCTGCCTATGTGGCAGTTCATGGGAACAGAGTTTTTACCAAAGGGTGTGACACTGCACTTTTTGGCATTGAGCTTGAGGCCATGGCTCTGACACCAGGCATCTGTCTCAGCGAGGCCCTTCTGTAGGATGTCTACATCATTTGGGGACTTAACTATGGCTCCTAGTTTGCAGTCATCTGTGAACTTTGTTAGCCAGAGGCTTTCTATGTTAGCCTGTACTTCAGAGAAGTAGATACCAAACAGGAGAGGTCTCAGGACGGAACTCTGTGGTATTCCACTTGCCACTGCTTTGAGGTCAGATTTGGAGTCGCAACTTTTACAGTGTGGGTTCTGTCAGTGAGCCAATTGGCAACCCATCTTGTGACGTAGGGATTTATATCTAGTTTAGTGAGTTTAGCTATAATTCCAGAATGGGGGATGGTGTTGAAAGCCTTGGCGAGGTCAAGATAGGCTGTGTGAACCACCTTACCCTCATCTACGGCTTTGGTGACTGCCTCAAATAAGTCAATCAGGTTGAGAAGGCATGATCTGCCTTTCACAAACCCCAACTGGGTGGGATCCAGAGTTTGGAGGTTACCAATGTCTTTGTTTATGAGTTCCATAGTGATACATTCCATGGCCTTGCAGACCAGGCTCGTCAGGCTAATAGGTCGATAGTTCAGTGGTGGCTCCCCCTTTGTGGAGTGGGATAACTGCTGCTGTGCACCATTCAGTGGGCACAAAGCCTGATGCGAGGCTATTATTGAACATGGTGCTTAAGTGGAGGGCCAGTTCGTGCTGAAGTTCGTGTAAAACGCAGCCTGGGATGTTGTCTGGTCCCATGGATGCTGTGTTTTTGGCTTTAGAGAGTGCAGCTTTTACCTGCGTAGTTGTGATTACAGGGACTCTGCATTCTTCCTGTGAAGATATGGGCCCTCTAGGGTGTGTGTGTGGGGGGGGGTAAAGTTAGCACTGAACGTATCTGCCAGGATGTTGGCAATATCAGTTGGTATTGTAATTTCCGTGCCATTGAGATTCTTGACATAGGTATAGAATGCTTTGTGGTTGTCCTTAGAATCAGTTGCAATTTTGTTTTAAAACAGTTAAAAAGCACTTTTAAATACCTAGATATAACAGTCTGTTTGCTTTTACAGTAGGTATACTTTAAAGCATCTAATTTCAACAGTCCCTTAGTGTGTAACAGCTCATTCACATTTAGAACAGTAAATGCACTTTATAGCAGCTAAAAGCACCTTATAATGGCTACATTACAGTCCATTTGTGCTTTACTGTTGGTTCACTTTGAAGCAATTATATTCAACAGTCCCTTAGCGCTTAACAGTCCATCCCTTTTAAAAAAAAAAAATATCTACATACTAATGCTAGAACAACAGACTTATTAGGCATGTAATCCTATTTTAGTATGCTCGAAAACAGCATATATGCTAGGCTTGTAAGTTTGTCAGCCTCCTACTGAGCAACCTAACCCAACAACACGTGTACCTCACCTAGTTTAATATACAGCTTAAAATACACGCTGCTGTATTGATAACTTTACATTCTGTGCAGGCAAGCTACAATATCACACTCCTAGCAGGCGATAAAATTGTTTATAGCTTTAATTCATTCAACAGTACTTTAAATTTATCAGATAATACATTTGAAATAAAATCTTAGCAGGGCGACCTTACCGCAGGAGATGGTGTCCATGAGCATAATTAATATAATTAAAAAATGGCGCCAGATGCTGAGAATTTAATACCTCGCTTCCCTACTGTGGTTGCTAGGGAAACAGCAATCTGAATTGGGAAAATACAGTGCCGTAGTCCCCAAGCAGACCCAGATGTTGCAGAGGCAATCTATTAGGGTTTTCCAGTTTCTGCCAAAGGTAAGGTATTACAGAGGGACAGATAGGCAGATTACCTAAACCTTGGCTTTTTATTTTGTACTGTAGCCTTTGCCTAAGTTACAGGAGTACTTGGGAAAATACCTTATATATTTCTACCAGCGCTACGGACCCTCCGAGTGGTCTTCTACAAAGTTAATCTGCATACTGTACCAACATTAAGAATAGGAGAGTTAATAGCCTTGTTTCCTTGCAGGTAACACACACTAACCAGTTTTACTGATTGATTTTAGGTCATTTGCAGTTTGTAGTCCCCCTAGCGTGGTGAGCCTTTCAATGAGGGGGGCAGGCTGGGTAGGGCAGATAAGAGAGTTTAGAGTCCCTGTAATGTCCAACTGTTAGTCCAAACAAGCCCATTTAATTCTTTGAGCGGCCATCTCCTGCAATGCTGACTGCTTTTTCAGATGGCTTGCACAGACTCTACAGAACAGCGTAAACAGCAGAATATCGTCATTATCTGTCAGACTTAGTCTTGGTAAGGTGCCTAGTTTTTGATGGGTTTTCTTGATGCTGTTGTGGACACGTAAATTGAATTTAAGACTGTCATCAATTGTCATGCCAATTCGTTTTGTATGTGAGATGACGTCAGTCGTTGTATTATAAATTTCAAAGCTTTTTCATGGAAATGGGATTTTGGAAAAAAGAAAAGTATTTATTTGTGTATATTTGTGTGTGTGTGTGGGGGGGGTTTAGTAGCAGGTGATTATCTTGTATACAACTCTGAACGGAGTTATCCCCAGTGCTTCTCTGAAGATGTATGAGGTTGTCAGAAATGCATATTAAGGTAGAATCATCAGTGTATTGTATGAGGGAAGCCTGCTGAAAGGATTTATGTAAAGTGTTAGTGAATATATTAAAGAGTAGAGGGCTGAGACTGGATTTCTGTGGCACACCAGTATTGACAGGGATGAAGGAAGGAATAAATGGAGAGCCATTTAACAGACTGGTATCTATCGGTTAAGTAGTTGTTAAACCATAGTATTGTGAGTTATGAAAGCCTGAGGGAAGACTGTTGGTAGAGGAGTTTTTGGTGAGAGAGCTTTAAAGAGATCAAGGAATGCAGGGGAAACACGTTTGCCTTCATCTCTAGCTTTGTTAATAATGTCCGTTAAAATTAATATGGCCATAATAGTGCTATGGATGGGTCTAAAACCATGCTGTGTGGGGTCAGAATCTTTTGTTGAAGAAGTTCTTGTGAATGCACTAATTCAGAATTTTTGATAAAGGGGAAATGTATGGCAATAGGTTTGAAACTGGTTATATGAAAAGAGGGTGTCCCTTTATGTAGAGGGGTCATAAAGATTTTTTTTCCATACAGAAGAAATGTATGTTCCTTGGTAGATCTGTTAATTACAAGGGACACAAGATAGTCTACGGAAGTGGCAGCCACCTTGAGATAGTCTGCTGCGAGATAATCTTCTGAAGGAGAACAGGGTTTCATTTTAAGAAGTAATAAAGTAATATAGGAGGTCGGGATGGGTTTTAGGGTGAAATAGGTGGTGTTTGATGTCTGAGGTGAAAGCATGTCAGGGTTGTCAGGAAGAAAACGGTTAATAAGGGCTTTAATGCTTTCTATAAAATGTTTGTTAAACTGAACAGGTATTTCAGAGGGAGTGCTATATGGGACAGGATTAGAAGTGGTGGATGTTCCAGGGTGCAGTGTATTATTAATAGAAGACGAGAAATTTTTAGGGTTGGAAGACTAATTTAGTAAGGTGTTACTGAAGTAGATTTTCTTGTTTCTGATAATCTCTTTTACTATGGTTACTTAGTTCTTTAAAGTTTTGTAGGTTTTGGGGAGATCTATATTTTATCTATTTCTTTCCAAGTCTTAGATCTTTCATACATTAGGTACCTGCTTTGAGTGGATAACCAAGAAGTAGGTTTATTCTTTATTCATTTTGTTCTAGATGGAGCTAGACTATTGGGTGTTTTTATGAAAAGAGAGTTAAACATTTGTACAGCTTCGACTGGATTATTTTTCAGGATTGACCAGTTAAAGGAACTTAGGCTTCTATTAAATGTATCAGGATTAAAATTAGTGAGGTTATGGATGGTCTAAGTAACTGTTGTTTGACATGATGGATACTGTTTGCATATATAGGAATGTGGTCACTGAGGGAATCAGAGAGGGTGCCAATGGAGACATACTTAGTGGAATCAGATACCAATATCCAGTCGAGAATTGAGCCACTGTTTATAGGATAGTTATAAAGTGTGGGGAAGGAACTGAGTTGAGTCTATCCAAACAGGACAGGTTTAGGTTAGTTGATGAATATTTTGTGAATATAATCTGCCAGTCAAAATTAACATCACCTAGGATTACCTTTTCATTAGAAATTGTATGTGAGATCCAGTTTAGGATGTTTTCAAGGGATGTAACATTATTGCCAGGGGGATATAGAGTACTATAATACATAGTTGCTTACGGTGATATAAAATGGGAGATACGGTTATATAAAATGGGCGATATGGTTATATAAAATGGGCGATACGGTTATATAAAATGGGAGATAAGGAGTTCAGTTTCTTGGAATTTGGGAACAGATTTATTGTAGGGTAGGATTTCAAGATGGTCAGGGTATAGTGAAGCTACTCCACCACCAGTTTTTTGTTATTTATTTGACATTTGTTTACCGGGAAAGTCCGACTGAGTTAGGAAGACCCCATTTTCAGTGGAGGCCCAGAGAGAAAATCTCCAGTTACATACATGCAAGTACAATCTTTATACACCTAACATAAACAATTGCATGAGTTACAAGTATATACAGAGATGTAATAAAAAAAAGAAACTTTATACAAGTAGTAACCACTTAACAGGTGCATGCATTTTTCTGAGGCAGATGGAAACTATTCAGTAATTAGTATCATTGTGCAAAATAAGGTAATTCAGAATGAAAGAAGTACCAGTATCGAGTGAGTAAGAAAGAGTGGAGAAGAGATTAACTTAGAGCAGTGCACGGACAAAGCCAGAAGTAGAACAACTGTGGTTTCAGTACAGTTTTAAAGGCAGGTCGGTCAGCAGTAGTTCTCACATTAAGAGGAAAGTTTTCCATGCTTTTGCGACATAGTGGGAGTAGAGACTTTGTCCAGGTGTCTTAGAGGATTTGGATATAGAGTGACACTCTTTTATCTGCATACCTAAGTATTCTGTCAGGATTGTAAGGTGTAATGATGCTACTTAGTGCTGGGTAGGCTAAGGTGTTGTAGACTGTATTGTGGCATGTTAGAAGTTAAGTATATAGTAGGTAGTTGGGGAATTGTAGGCAGTTTAGTTTTTTTAGTGACAGACAGTAATGAGTTCTAGTTTTTGAAATGGTGGCAAACTTGGCCACTTTATTATAGCACTGTTCCATTTTAGATCTAAAAGAGCTCTGCGAATTGGTAAGTACTGGTGACCATAGAGCAGGGAGGTTAGTAGGAGAGTTTTAGCAAGGGTAATTTTGGAAGAAGGGGTTAGTTTTTTTCTGTTAAGTGTACCAAGTTTCTGGTGGGTTTTCTTTATGTTTTATTGAATGTGAAAATCAACCTGAAGTTGAGATCATCTACGACTACACCCAGCAACTTGGTGTGATGGACAATTTCATTGTTCTATCTGCCCTGATGGTATTATAACCAGGGAGTGAAATATCAGAATCAAGCATATGAGATTTTAGCCATGTTTCAGTCATGGCAGTAATATCTGGTGTATTGTGAGAGATCGAAGCATGGAGTTGTCAGATTTTTTTAGACATGCTGTGAGTATTAAAGGACATGAAGATGAGCTGTTTGCATGAGTTTCAATAGGTCGATTGGGTTTTGATGATTTTGTTGATGGTGGTGTGGTCCCAGTTTTGGGAGGAGATGGGTGGGTTGAGTAAGGGGGGTGGCTTGGGATGAGTTCTGGAGGCTACTGGAGAGTCAGGATGGGAGCAGGGGCTGCGGTTGGGCTAATTGCCCCAAAAGAGTGGGAAGAGAAAGAAAAACAGATATGTTTGATAAACTTGTCTTTGGTTAACTGTAGCAGTTAGTTTTATTTTGGTGTGGTAGGTGTGAGGCTTTAGTAATTTGAATTTGAAGTATGTATTGGGTGAGTCTTTCTCTGTACTGGTAGTGATTAGTGGTGTAGTGGGTGATTTGAATGGTTAGAAGTGGAGTACATAATAGGAGAAATATGTACAATGTTGGTGATGTTTGGTAATTTGTAAGGTGATAAAACAGGAAAAGAAGCATATAGTATGTAGCATTTTAGAGTGGAATGTCAGAGAAAGAGGAGCTAGAACACTGGGGTATAAATAAAGAAGGGGTAGGAGTAGATAGCCATGCGAGGTGGGTGGGGTAAGTTGTGGTCACCGTGGTTATTTACTAAATATAAGAGAGGAAATAAAATTAAAGTGCTTAAATGCAGACTTAAGGTTTAGGAATTGTGCATGTTGTGTATGTGTGTGTGTCTGTGTGTGTGTGTGTGTGTGTGTGTGTGTGTGTGTGTGTGTGTGTGCGTGAGTGCGTGAGTGCGTGTGTGTGTGTGTGTGTGTGTGTGTGTGCGTGTGCGCTTGCGTGAGTGTGTGCGTGTGTGTGTGTTCTTGTGCCCATGGTATGTCTAAATATGTATGCCTTTAAGAGGGGTAGGAAGTAGTTGGAGAAATGGTGTTATAAATAAATATAAGTTCAGAGGGAGCTTGCACCCACATCAGGGAGTGCATGTAGAATTGCCTCCCTGCAAAAAAAAAAAAAAGTTTTCAGCCTTTTGTTTTTAGGGAATTTTTTTTTTCCTACTCTTTTGAAATGTCAGCTTTCTGGAAGTTGTTGTTTCTTAGTAGAACTGTAAATTAATTGATCAGACCAGATTAATATAAGTTTTATATACCTGCATGCTACTTAGAAGAAGTTATACAACAATAACTAGTAAACTGATGTATGGCAAAGGGTTCTAAACTTACAGGAAGGTATACTATGGAAATATTTACTTGGCATTACAGACAACTTGAAAATCATTTTCTGATTTGCTGATGTTTAGTTCTGTCACTTCCTAAAATTATGCTTTTCTTGTTGACTTTGTCACGGTATAACATACAAATTCCACGGTAAACTACATTTAAAAAAAGGTTAGTCTTGTGATTTGCCATAAACACAAAGACCCAATACCTATGTTTTTGAAAAAAATATTATTTGTATAACTTTACAATTCTTTTACAAAGAACCCAAATACAATTGAAACATTATATACTGATTTTGAAAGAAGATTCTCTCACATAGTCTTTGTTATTCATATAAAATAATGTATTTTTCTGCAGTCAGTAAAAACGTGATGGTGTAATTCATTTTGCACAGGTTGTATTTTGCAGTTATGTGGCAGTAAGTGCTTTGTTGATTTTTTAAGCATTTGTAATCCTACAACATAGGAGTATTGTGGCTAAATATGCAAGCAAAATAATTACTTCTGTACTTAAGTGCAAAAACATTTATTTTGCACGCATTTTTAGCTCTATTCCGTGAAACCAGGGAAACACAGGTGTATGAAAAATAGCAGTCACATTAAGTTGTCCTTTGCACAACACCACTCATTTGTGTATACTCCCAACAATGTCAAAACAAAAAAATCTTGAAAACAGAACTAGTTTTGGCATTAATCCCTTGATAGTTGTGTTATTTCTTTACAACCATATTATTTTTGACTTGCCTACTAAGGGCAATCATACATACTTTTGCAAAGTAAATGCTCAGTTCACTAATTTTCAAGTGCACTGCATTGAATGTATGTTTTATACCCTGAATTAGTCAAATACAAAAAGATAAATATCAGTTTCAAACAATTTTGCTTTCCTTTTTTTAGAGTAACGGTAGCTTCCGAAATGGCTGTAATATTTTTTGGATATATGGCACTTCGGGCCAGCCCCACTTTAGGGTGGCCACAGTGATGCAGCAGTTAGTGTTGTTGCCTCACAGCAAGAGTTTCTCCAGTTCAATTCTCTGATGGGGTGCCTTCTGTGCAGTGTCTGCATGTCCTCCTTGTGGTCACGTGGGTTTCCTCTGGGTTCTCCTGTTTCCTCCCACATCCCAAAGACATGCTGTAGGTGGATTGGACACTCTAAATTGGTCATAAATGAGAGTATGTGCATGAGTGAGTGGTATGAATGAACTAACACGGCAGGGCTAGCCACCTGATTGTGTAAATCTTTGCTTGAGATGATTCTCACTGCAGAAGTGACACCCCGACCCCATGTGCTAATTGGGAAAAAGGGGTTGAGGAATGATGGATGGATTGGAGCACACTTCACTTGTCTTCACATAAAATACAATTTTTAATTATTTCTTTATCAGGGCTCTTCTGATCACTTATTTCCATGTTTGTGGATTTTGTCCTAGACCCATTGGTTGAGTGTAAGCCACAATGGTTTAAATTGATGGTCTGTTACACCACATATGTAGTGACTTTCTGTATATAGCACTAAGCAGAGGTGTCAAAAAAGTACTGAAACAAACTTATAGATAATATCTTTTTAAACTGCTGATTTCAAAGACTTCCTAAAATATTTTGAGAGTAATTCACTTATTTGAAGTACAGCTAATTTATGCTCTTCTTACAGGTTTTATCTGCTAAGTGGTGGGGTCCCCTTAATTATTTGTGGAGTAACAGCAGGAATAAACCTGAACAATTATGGAAGTGAAGACGATGCACCTTAGTAAGTAACAAATCTCTTTACAACTTAACCTTCTGCTGTGGCAGTTGTTTTAAACTGAGCATGTACAGAAAACAAAACATGGAGTACTGCAGTACTGTATACTGATTAGAAGAAAAAGTCAAATGCATTTCTTAAGCTTAACTGCCATTACATAAACCTTGTAACTTCAATCTCAGCATAATGATCGTGATATGTTTTGTTCTGCTGTATAGATATCACTTACACATGTACATACATCCACACTCAGATGCACATATGCACAAAAACACATAGATGAACATGGATTTATACACACACATAACTATTACTGCTGTTAGAAAGAGACAGTTATGTTTGCCTATTCAATCCGTTGTTTGTAATTTGTAGTTGGCAGCTGTTATCTGTACATTTGTTCTCTGTTTCTCCATTTCTGATTTACCAGTTAACGAGTGTTGATTGGTCAAGGTTTTCTGTTATTAAGACTGTACATTTAGTACACATAACTCTCTCTCTGACATAGAACATTCTGAGATCTAATTTAAATTTTGCTCTTTCTGTCCAAAAATGTATGCGGTCTTCAGCCTCCCTTGTCACCTTTCAGAAATTTCAGCTGTAAATACTCCCCCCAAAGATTATGTGAAGAATGATCAGCCCTTCCATGTCATGTAATATGTCAGCTGTGATCTACCCAATCTTCAAAATCAAACTCGTATACGATAATATCAAAAGACCAAAATGCTGAAGACCACAATATCTAAAAATCTCAAATACTGAATACCCTTAACAGTGAGGACCCAGAAATAAGGGCTGACCACATGCAGGACCCATGTTAGAAGTTGTTCCTGGATATCCACCTCTCCATGTTGTCAACCCTTATTTCTGGGCTCACACTGTTAGGGGGATTTGGTATTTGAGATTTTAAGACATTGCGGTATTCATATACATCAGGCTTAGAAGCAAGAAGGCCTTTCAATGTTATGATCTTGTCATTTTGATGTTCAAGATTCAGGTAGTAAATCCAGCCATGCTCCATCATGTCCTCCTTCAAGGTCACCGATCCCCCCCTCCATCATTGCTAAATAGTTTCTTTGTATGTTCTGCACCACTACACAGAATATCCCACCTGAAAACAGAACAGTGTCTGCTAGATTTGGCACATGGCTTCCTAATCCTTGGAAACTTCCCTTTTAGAAGATACCTAAGCATCGTGCTGTCTGCATCTGAAACCATCTTATTCCATAGCTGACCATCAGGATGAATTGTTACCACCATTCCTATATCCTTTACTTGGCTGAAATGACTGAGTTCCATCTTCTAGCCTGTATTTCAGTCCTCAGATGCAGCATTGTGCTCTTATCAACCCGAGTCTTAGGTGCCACATCTCCTCCTATCTTCCCAGTTTCCTTATATCTCTCCGAAGATGTTTTCCCTCTTTTACTTACTTTGTAACCTTGTGACATTAATTTGTGTCTTGGTATCATCCTCAGAAGGAAGATCATTTCCTAAGGTTTCCATATTTTATGCCTGATAATAGCACCAAAAAATAACAAGGCCATTACTGAATACCGATGTACACCCCTAGTCACCCCTGGTCACTTATGATCAAATCTCCTATATAACTATCCTCTGCATCATCTCTTTCTACTCCATGTTTGTCTACATAGCTTTTCCCTTAATGATATCTAGCCATTCAACTTATCCAGTAGTCTTTTCAAGTGAAATAACCCAAACACCTTCTGGAACTCAAGATTGATTACTAGGGTGTCCAAAATCACTTCTCACATGACTTAATCATAGAAAAGGATTAGGCTTTACTGGCAAGACCTCCTAAAAGTGAAACAGGATTCACACATTCAATGTTTTCCAGGTAGCAACTACAAATATGCTTCCATTCCTTTGAACAAGAATTTGTGGTGATGTAATGCTGCTACATAAATCCACACTCAACATTTCTGTGGTAATCCATGCCAACTCCTCTGCAAATCATGAGCTAAAATGGATTCTCAGTAAACTGCCCTCTAGTACCCCCACCACGCACACATATTGCATTCGCTAATCATCATCCTCTTGCTGGAATCACAAAATTCAAAGCTCTTCTGCATAGTATTCTGCCCATCCAACTCCAGCGTTATCCTGGCTGACTTTATTCTTACTTTTCTTGATTCCATTAAGCATGATGTATCTGAACTTCTTGTCAACCTGATACTATTCCCCTTAGTTATTGAGCCAACCTGACCTAAATGCAAAATAAAGTGCCAGTCAATCCTAAACCTCATTTTAACCTCCCAACCTTCCAAACTCTCCTCTATCACCACCCTCTAACCAGTCTTTAGTGACCACTGCCCTATAGCATTCTATATACAAAAATGTATAAATCACCCACAAAAGATGGTCTCCTTCACAATTAAGTCTCACCAAAAACTTTCCAGACTGAAAGTCAGATTCTCTCCATGGACTGGTCACATATACTTTGTCTCACTGACCCCAACATAGCTGCTAATCTTTCTCTCAGCAGCTCTTACGTCTTACGAATATGCACTTCTCATAGTTTCCATAACATTTAAACACAACAACACAATGATTGGCTGAACAAAGTATTAAAAGACTTAATGCTGGTCCAAGTTGAAGCCTGGAAAAACTAAAAAAATATCCCTGAACCACAAATGGAGAAGAGTTCACCAACTTATAGAATATACCCAAGCAAGCAATATATACACTAAAAGCCAAATACCTCAAATCTAAACTATCCATTGTCTTGCATTCTCACAGACAGTTCTGGAGTAAAGTAAATAATATAGTTTGGAGAGCTCCTCCAGAGAAATATGCCTCACAAAGACATATTGCCTGCCATGCCGGAATCCTCACATCATCTTACTTTCTGAAAAAATTTCTCGATCCTCCTCTCCATACATAACATACTACCACCTTCTTCACAAATACACCCAACCTCCTTGAGGATTTCCCCTATTCTACTATATTAAAATCATTGTCAACAAAATGTCTCCATTACCTGACCAAATCCCATTCGACTGTCCCTCTTAACCAGACAACTTGTGTCCTTATAGGTTCATAGGTAGGTACTAGGCTATTGGCCCTAGGGCCTATATAACCCTAGCCAAAAAGGTACCCTGGCTTTTGCCACCCAAGAAAATGATTTTCCTGTGCCCCTGTCCTTGCGTTTGTTATCACTATAGGGATTTTACTGTTCAAAAACATACGTGTAACCTTACGCCGCACAGCTAGCACCATACCCATAATCTGGAAGTCAGCTTTCTTCTACTCTGTTTCAAAAGATCCACACCTTCCTCCAACAGACACTTCTGGCCCATCTGTCTACCTCCTACTCTCAGCAAAATATTTGAAAAACTAATTTGTTACCAGCTTATCTTATGTCTGAAAACATATAATTTGCACTTGAATGAACAAACAACATGGCTGCTAGGTAGGAAGAAGAACGTTGATTACACTTTGAACTCTGACACCGTAACCACCAACATAGATGGAGGGAATCTTACCAATGCGATTTTCATTGATCTGATGTGAGCTTGTGAAACAATGGACCTTTCAGTATTATTATCACAACTACTGTCCAAACAACAGAAATGGGGCAAACAATAAAAATGCTTAGGGGGAGGGGGTACAATTTGAAGTCTATAGAAGCAGCTCAGGAAAAGGTATTTGAAGGAAGGGGTAATGGAGAAAGAAAAAATGCAATGAAAGAAGATTATCAAAGAAGTGAGTTACATAATCAGATTATGAAAGATTCCATATATTATGTTTCTATTTATAACATCAAAAGTAGGGCAATAGTTGACATGATTAAGTATTATTGGGAATATCTAATACAGGATAAGTTTTTGTCAACCATTTTACCAAGGAGACCCTTTTTTTCAATTAATAGAGGTAAAAATATAAAATATATGGTGGTTCATGGTACATTTGTTATGCCAAAAATGAATATTGGAAGGCCTTTATTACAACGAGGAACTTTTAGATGTAATAAGTGTAGTATATGCACATACATCATTAATACTGTTGATAGTATGAATGGTGTTAAATTTGTATCTGGAGGGACAGATACATGTGAAAGTAATGGAGTAGTATATGCATTGAAATGTCCTTGTCAATTGTATTATATAGGAGAGACTAAAAGAAAGTTCTGGGTTAGATTCATGGAACATCTGAGAGATGTAAGAAATCAAAAAGAAGACAGAATAATATCCTCACACTTTAAAGTATGTCATAACAGTGATGAGAGTTTATTGCATGGCACTATTTTAGAAAAAACTGAATGTATGGAGAATAATGAAAGTGTATTAAAACAAAAATTAATGTATAAAGAAAGTATATATATATTAAAGTATAAGACCTCAGTTCCTAGGGGCTTAAATAATGAGTTAAACTGCAGATGTTTGCTTTAAATTAATTGTTTTAATTAATTATTTGATTGATTAATTGAATGTAATTTAAGTTGTTGTTTGTCTTTTCGGCTTTTCCCGGTTAGGGGTGGCCACAGCAGAACTCCTGTCCGCTAATGATTGGCAGTAGGTTTTTACGGTGCCGAGTTGCCAGCTCGATGCCCAACCTACAACGAAGGCACACCCATTCACGCATGTCTTTCGGAATGCCACTTGACCACGGGGAGGACATGCAGACTCCACACAGAAGGCATTCCCTGCACACCAGCTGAGAATCGAATGGGAGAACCTCTTGCGGTGAGGCAACAACACTGCCGCTGCACCACCGCGGTACACAATTGAATGTAATTTAAGATTTGATATAAAAAGGGTGGGTTTTTTTTGTATTTGTATTATTCCTTGAAGGTGGTTACACCGAGGTGCTAGAATAAAATAATTGTGTTTTACTACTTGGTTTCCTGGAGTGTTATACTGAGAGCAGAATTGCTGTTAGGTTTGGACAGTAGTTGTGATATTTCATGGAGAGACAGAAGGAGTGCGGTTGTGCTGTCTTTCAGTATTATTAACCTACCTATTAGACAATGGGCATCAGTACTAAAGCAGTGCCATGGGTCAAACACTTCCTGCATAACAGAACCATTACAGTGAAGACTGGCTACTCTTATCACATGATTCATGTGGACCACAGGCATCCGTCATTGACATGATACAGGTTTTTTCATTTATTTATTGATTGATTTATTTATTTAACATTTGTTGACCGGGAAAGTCCGACTAGGTTCCACAGATCCTGTTTTCAGCGGAGGCCTGGGGAGAAATGCTCCAGAAGCATGTCTTTAAAATGTGGGAGGAAACCGGAGTACCCGGAGGAAACCCACGCAAACACAGGGAGAACATGCAAACTCCACACAGAAGGCACCCCAGCCGAGAATCGAACTGAAGAACCTCTTGCTGTGAGACGACAGCATTAACCGCTGCACCACTGCGCCGCCACTTGGTGTACCCCAGTTATAACTCTTCTTATATGCCTGTAATGTGGATATCTACAGATGCAAGCCAGTGCAATAGGTTATTCAAACCCAACTACAAACTGAAATTCTAGACCTAAACCACTGGCTCACCTGCAGAAGCCTTTCCTTAACCCCCTAAAAAACAAGGGTATCCTGTTTATACTAAAGCTTGGCTTTTGAAAGTTCTACGCTCTCTCAAGCAGGCATGGAAAAAGTTTCTTGGAAAGGTGCTAAATTGCCCAAATGTGGGAATGCAGATTAGAGAGATTCTGTGTTGCATTACATGGGTAATCATAGAATGGACAAATAAATGCATGAAAGAATGAATTGATCTTTCAAAGGCTGAGTTTTCATCATCACAGGTAATGTATGCAATGAATGTCCAGAGCCCTTTTTGATTCAAGATCAAAATAACAACTGTGTTGCTGAGTTAAGTATTACAAAATGTCACCAGCGATTTTAAACACTGGTGAAGACAGCACTAGTAACGATGGGGTCTAAAGCTCACCAACACTCATATAAATACTGCAGTATATTTTTTGTGGGAAAGGAAATTTGTTCAACACATACTGAATAAATTCTGTATTCTGAGTCAAAGTGTTTTCTCGTTTTGTTGACAAATGAATGTAACTTTACCTAATTAAGGTCCCTGTTCTCAGCAATCTCACCACCATCTATCCTGCAGGAGACAATGAAGAAAAGAAGCAATTATTTGGTTAAACTCCCAGATGATTCAGTTAATGAGACTAAATATGCACAGCAGCCCTGCAGCACTATGGACAGGATTTCATGTAGTCAATGTTATTATATTCACAACAAAGTATATGTTTTTCTGTTAGCATCATTTCTAAAGAAGTATTCCAGCATTAATTCTTTTCAGTTACAAATAAGATGCATCCCTTCATATGAAAGGAATATACTTCCTGCTGCAGTAATCTTTTAAAATTCTGAAAAAAGACCAAACTATCACACCAGCCTGCAATTACAAACAGTACAGAATATATGAAAAAAATTGATGGTGGTGAGATAGCTGAGAACAAGGACCTTACGTAAAGTTATTTATTTGTCAACAAAACGAGAAACAAAACACTTTGACATATGAAAAAATGGAAGCTGTGTAACTGTGTGTGTGTGTGTGTGTGTGTGTGTGTGTGTGTGTGTGTGTGTGTGTGCATGCTCATCCGTGTCTATGTGTATTTATGAATATCTGTGTGTGTGCGCGTGTGTGTGTATATATATATATATATATATATATATATATATATATATATATGTGTGTGTGTGTATATATGTATATGTGTATATATATATATATATATATATATATATATATATATATATATATATATATATATATGTATGAAAAATAGAAGTGGGAACTATGCTATAGTGAGCATGTTGTAAACACAATATTTCTGTAGCTGCAGTAAAGATTTTATAATTAAGTGTGCCTGTTGGTTTACATCTAGATAGAAATTTAGTTGTATACATAAGAGCAAACTTCTTTAATGGTTCATAGGTTATAGGTTCATAGGTGGCCCTGGAGCCTTTACAAGCCTAGCCCATAGGATTACCCTGGCACCATACCACTTGACCTTATTTCCCAGTGCTTCTGTCAAGTAGAGCCACTGGAGTGATCCCCGGGGTGTATTTTCTATTTCCCATCCACTAATCAGGATTTCTTTTGAAGAGGGCCAGTGAGGCGCTCTGCTTGACATGTATGGGAAGTCTATTGCATAGCATGGGCAGTCTCCGGGTGATGAACCTGTCCCTCCAGCATGTTCTGTTGATTGTGGTAATGAGGTTGAGGTCTCTTGAGCATGTAGTGTGGAGGGATTGGGATTTCTTTAGATGTAGCATTTCTAACAGAGCTGGGTCAGGCATGGCTTTGTAAGTCAAGCAGAGATCGCCTCGAAGTAGGTGATATGAGACAAAGAATAGTTGGAGATTTTTGAGTCTGTCCATATATGACAAGTGTTTAAGGCCTAAGATCCTCTTTGTGAGGTATTTTTGTGGCCTCTCCAGTTGTTGCAGGTGTCTAGTGAGGTACATGCCAAATGGGGCATTGTACTCGATGATTGGCCTAATGAGGGAAGAGTAGAGGGAGACAATTACCTCTTTCTTCCTGGATGCAAAACCTTTAGTAATGAGATGTGCGACATAGAAGGACTTTCTGACCACAGTGGCAATGTGGTTGTCAAAAGAGAGGTTGCTGTCAACCTGAGTTCCCAGATCTCTTATGACGCCTTCTGTGTTCAGTGGCCTGTCATCGATGCCAGTGCCTGAACTTCAGAGAAGTAGATACCAAACAGGAGAGGACCCAGGGCCGAACCCTGTGGGACTCCATTCATGACTGGTTGACAGTCTGACTTGGAGTCAGCTACTTTCACATTGTGGGTTCTATCTGTGAGCCAGTGTGCAACCCAACTAGTGATATAGGGGTTGATGCCTAGCTTAGTTAGTTTTTCTATGATTCTTGAGTGGGGAATTGTATCAAAGGCCTTGGCCAGATCAAGGTAGGCTGTATGAACCACCTTGCCTTCATCCACAGCTCTGGTGACTTACTCAAAGAAGTTGACCAGGTTGAGCAGGCATGATCTACCCTTCACAAAACCAAACTGTGTGGGATCCAGAGTTTGGGAGTTTCCTATATCTTTGTTTATTAGGTCCATGATGATGCATTCCATAGCTTTGCATATCAGACTTGTCAGGCTAATGGGGCGATAGTTCCCAGGGTCTGTAGTCTCTCCTCCTTTGTGGAGAGGGATGACTGCAGCAGTGCACTATTCAGTAGGGACAAACCCTGAGATGTGGCTGTGATTGAACAGGGCACACAGGTGAGGTGCCAGTTCACTCTGTAGTTCATGTAGAACACAGCCAGGGATATTGTCAGGTCCCACAGAAGCTGTATTCTTGGCCTCGGACATTGCTGTTTTAACTTGTGTGGCAGTAATATTGGGCACCTGGCAATCTACTGGTATTGTGATTGGTCCTTTGGTGGGGGAGAGAGGGATAATGTTGGCACTGAGTCTGTCGGCCAGTATATTGGCAATATCTGTTGGCTCGGTATAGGAGGTGCCATTGTGCAACAGCTCCTAGCAAATCTGGGTATTGCCCTGGAGATTCTTTACAGAACTATAGAAGTCCTTGTGGTTGTCTTTACTATCTGCTGCAATTCTGTTTTCATAGTTAGCTTTAGAGGATTTGATGAGGAATCTCAACTTTTTGTTGAGGCTGATAAGGGAGTTTTTCCAGTCTTGGGACTTCACCTTATTTCTCATCAGTTTCCTCTTTCTGTTGTAGAGTTTGTTTATGGCAGGGGACCACCAGATTGGCTTCCTTTTTTTGGAGGAGAGCCTCTTGGTTCTAATGGGTATGGTGAGATCCATGCATTTGTGTATGTGTTCGTACAGGGCATTAGTGTATGATTTAGTGGTCATGCAGCTGTTCTTCAATTGCATGGGTGCTGTGAAGTTAGCCAGCTCTGTTTTTAGGAGCCCAAAGTTAGCTTTGGAGAAGTTTTTCATGGTGGCTCCCATTGCAGGAGAGGTGGGGTGGGAGGGATGTGGATTTCCAAGGTGATTAGTTTGTGGTCGGATCTAACCATGGAGGGGTTGACTATTGGTACAGTGCAATGGTCACCCATGTTAGTAATGACCAGTTCAAGCTGTAAATTGTTCCTGAAAGACTAATCCACACAGGGCGGGTGACAAAGAGAAAGAGAGAGGCTGTTTCTCAGCAGTGTAAGGCTATGTCAAAGGTATTATTCACTGTAGATTTCAATAAACCATACGAATTTGTGTCATTTGAAAGAACATGCGTTATTTGCACTTGTATATAATAAACTGTACTATTTTTGATGATGGTCTCAGCTGAATTAATCTTCTAATATATCAAGCCTTCCAACATGGCAGCAAATACCTTTCTCTCTCCTCTCATTACTAAACAAGCTTTTCGCACTAAAATCCATCTACACAAAAATAATCAAAATAACTAAATGAACTATTAAAACAAAGAAATGAACCTCCATTACAGTGCAGTAATGAAAAACAAAAAGAAATAAAAAGGCCTACCTTTGAAAACATCAACCCACTGTCTTTAATAATTACTAAGAAATTGGTAAACAGTCAATTAACACCAATCCATTGACAAAAACACAGTTTTATTCTCCAAAGAATTTAATAATGCTGTAGATCTCTGTAAAGAATTTGATTAAATTCCTTCCTAACTGCTAAAAAGTTCTCATCTCCTCAGGTCTATCACCTAATGTGTGCATGTAACAATTTAATTACAGGAAAATCAAAGCCAACAAAATTGAAGCAATTCTTAATCTCAGCCCTTCTACCACTACACTGGGAGGAAATAGTTTGGATCTGTGGTTTATTAAAGCCTGATATCAACATGTTTTACCCCTCTCCCCCAAAAATATAAAAAGTCTGCAACCTCTAGTTTTATATAACAACTTTCCTATGATCTAATACAGCACCATCATAAAATACATACTATAAATTCCCATCTCCCGTCATACTTTAGACAAAATTCTGTCCTTTTAGCCCTAGGAAAAATACTGGAACTGTGAATGTGTTTTCAACTTTCTGGGCACATTAATGTGCATGGACTTCTTTTTGGAAACAAGTGTGGCGTCTGAACTGGCAATTTTATAATTATCATCATACTCTGGAAAAATCACAGACGGCATTTTCCTAACCACAGACAGAGAACAGATAACTGGCACTACTTAGGTACTTAGTACTCCAAGTGGCCTTAGTAAATAATGACCTAAACCCATAGTTAGCTAAGTAGTTCCAAAATTATCTTTCTAACCGTAATTTGTCATTGAAAATAGGAACCTCCCCATCAAATTCTGAAAATCTATAACGTCCCTCTTCAAGGGTCAGTATTGGCCTTGCTTCTTCTGTCGTTATACGTTATTAGACCACCATCAGACTTCACACACCCTCCCATTGTATTCTACAGTGACTCACAGTTATGAAGTCCCATCTAGAAGAGGATCTTAAAACCAGTATAACTTAGTTGAACTTCAGTTACCTTATCCTCAGTTCCTCAAAGACCAAACAAAGATCTTTGGACCTACACAAACTCTAGCCTTAACCCCAACAACCTGGGAAATCTTGGATCATAAAAAAACATGAAACAGCCACTTGTCAAATATGGTTTGATCAGAACGTCACCTTTCATCTTCATATCAAGCATACTAAAAGACAGATACCATGCGAAGTATTCCAAGCATACCAATTAAAATGCTTCTTTTCCCTGGCAGACAGAGTGAGGGGAGACAAAGGTGTCTTGCAGTCACAGTTAGAACATAGATTACCAGTTATGATGGCACATCAAAAAAATAAATAAATAAATAACTTTTGTACAAACTACACCGTATATGATCTGCTGATCCATTGCCATGGATTACCAAAAAGAACATCACTGCTCACTGTTGGAAAGGCTAAGGTTCTACCAGGATAATAAATATATGAACTCCTACTTAATACCTCTTTAGATGTCTGTATATTAGGGAACTTGAGTCTTAGTGCTTGCAGAGTGATCCCCAATTAGGCAAAGAACTAACAACATTTGTTCATGCACAAAAAAAAATGCCCCCTGCCTTCTGATCCTTCCATTAAAAAGAGAAGTAGTGAAACCCCTTAGTATGGCAATCCGTCACTGCCTCCATTAGAAACCTTGACAAATACTCAGAATTTTGTGCTATGTTTAAAATCCATTTACAAATGGATGCCATGTATAAATAAATGGAGTAGCCTCATAACTCTTAGCGAATACTTGCTCCATATTACATTGCTCTTTGGATGTCCAAAAAAACAACTTTTTGTAAATGACTGTAAATGAGATCTAAGTATTTTGCATTTTGTGTTCAATGACATAATTTCATAATGTATATATCCCATCTCATAGGTTCATAGGCGGTTAGTAGGCTAGCGGCCCTAGAGCCCTTGTAAGCCTTCCCATGTTAATCCCAACTATTCCTATTTGTTCTTTTTTGGGTAAATCACAGAACAGATTTATACACAGAGCTGGTCTGTGATTAACAACAGTTATCTCTTTCCATGAGGGACATGGGTGCCATCTCAGGGGCAAATTTGCGGTCTCCCATCCAATTATCTATGTTGTGTTTGAATAGTGTTAGTGAGGAGTTCTATTTGAAATTAATATTCCAGAAAAGTGGCAGTCTCTGGGAGAGAGATCTGTCTGAACAGCTTGATCTGTTAATGTCACAGGCTAGGTTAAAATCTCTAAAGCGAATGACTCTTGAGTTATTTGATTTGCGGATGTGGAGCATTTCCATTAGGGCAGGGTTGGAGATTGCCATATAGGCCAGGCACAAATCACCTCTCAGCAGCCTACTGGATACAGATTAAAGTGACGGGGCTTTCAACCTGTCATTCTTCTCATCTCCGCTGTTCTTTACAATCATTTATTATGTGAGTTTCTAGTGCATTTTTCCTGTTCCTACCTTGAACGTATCCATAAAATCTCCTGTTTGACAGCTTTAATTGCCAGTATATTGCACTTCTGTTTATCCTTAATATTTACCTTCAGCTACTGTTACAGTTCGGTTCATTGATAACTGTTACTTATTAGATTATGCCTTATTAATGTTCTTCGTTTCCTATGTAATTCAAGTTCCTACATTTCACTTTCCAGACAGAAGTAAGTCTAAAAGTATTCGAATTCTACCCTGGCCAACAAAAGTAAACAAACAAATACATAAAAAATACATTGAAATGGGAACCTGATACTGAGTACTCGAACAAAAGTAGAAGTAAACCAATATATTACAAGTTATCGAAATACATACATATGTAAATCAGTGTCCGTCATATCTTATTTGTTTGTGCGTCTATCTGTTTATCTGCCTGTCTATCTATATATCTCTCATCCACTTCCCAGTCTATGTGGGAGAGACAAATCATTACAAAATTTTATATGAACAATGACTTATAATGCTTACGTTTTTCATTCTTTGGATTTGACATTACACAGTGGGCCATCTGCTTGAGTTGGTGGTAGCTCAGGTGGATGTAAAAGATCCCACGACGGCACCTATAAAATACCATCTCATGACTTCTCTGAAAAGAAACCACTATTCTTGTGTGACTAAACCACTCAACAAAAGATAAATCGAATTATGCTGCCCCCCCAAGTGCTGATCATTGCTGCCATAAACGGTAAGCAGACTTTTGTTGATTCGTGAGATGTTTTCATATCTACAGTTTTTTAAGGAGAGGAGAGTTTTCTGTTGCTCCCAATTGCTCCAGTGTGGATGTTTTCTGCTTCCCCTGATGGCATGTGGATGTTTTCTGCTGCCCCCAATGGTGTGTGTGTGTGTGTGTGTGTGTGTGTGTGTGTGTGTGTGTGTGTGTGTGTGTGTGTGTGTGTGTGTGTGTGTGTGTAATGCCCCAGTTAGTTATACTTGGTAGTCTGTGTTACTCAGGCTCAAACCCTGTACCTTAGGTACAAGAAACAAGAGCCTGAGTTCTCTACCCATATCACCACTTGTGAGTCAGGTAGATGGGTCCATAGCACTCAACCGTCCAGATTTTCACAGAATATTTGACTCATGCTTTCGGTATGTTCCTCTTACAATTTGTGGTTTTCTGGCAAATCAGTGAAAACTGAATTCACTAAATAATAATGATAGCCCTTTAGGTTTCAGTCTTGCTATCTTTCAGGAAACACATGGTACCATAAATACTTTTTAGCAACTTTCTAAGATTATATAAGCAATATTTAAAATGTGTCCCTGATTTTGAGTCTTTGCCCCCCCCCCCCAAAAAAAATAAATGTTGGCTTTTTCCAGATTTCTTGTGCTGCAAAGTTAAGAGATTTAGTTGAGTGTCAAGTGGATTTTACAAGGAGCTGAGAGCTTCAGTGGAAAAGTTTATTCTGCTTATGGTAAGTCTGTTTGCGTTGCTAGTAGCACAACAGGTAGTATACCTGCTTTTGATGCAGAAGACTGTGGGTTCTACTCCCACACTATACAGCTGAATCGCTGATACTGAATTGTGTTATACTTTAAAGGAAGTGGATGCTGCAGTCCTGTGATTGTCCTTTGGAAGAATTACCTAGTAACTATGAATCTGCTATCTGTTTGCCATCCATTCTCTCTTGCAATATTACTTATCATTTTTTTATGTAACACAGGCAATTTATTCTTCAAGGGCAATAGACACTTTTTTGTAGATGAAACAAGAAAATATAAAGTTGTTTGCTAGTAGCAACCTCATTAGTTACAGATCCCTTTAATGTGGAATTATTTAGATGACTTACTTCTGCAGAGATTTGGTATATTTACTGATATTGGTGGATTGCAATGACAGAAGTTTGTGTGTCATTTTATGGTTGAAATTTTCGGAAATATGTAGTTTTGTCATTATTGCTCATACGTTTTGTTTCATTGCTTACTAGAAGACTGTTCTAAACTACAAATTTAAAACACATTCTAACAAGTAGTGTTATATTATACAATGAATATAATTTAATATAATCAGGAAGTTGAATCAAAGAACGCATACATGTACGCATGGCCCTAAAAATGTGTAAGGAACCTATGGTCTGAAAACTGCCCAGAGCTAACTTTAGCCCTCTACTGTCCAGATGCAAAATGAATGTGTGTTTTCATGCCATTTCAATGAATGTGAGTTTCAAGGGCAGAGAAGTTTACTGCTTATGCCAAGTCTGTTTTCATTGCGAGACAGTATTGTTTGTTTAGCAAATGGCTCGGTGTTTGTGCTATTTTTTTGAATATCTCTAATCATTGTAGTAGTAAATAAGAAAACAGTATGCACACTGACAGGTTTGAACAGTGTTTATCATAAGTGAAGAGAAATAGCCAAGTAATGGAACACTGGAGTGGCTGGGGAGGGGGCTGCTGCTGGAACGGAAGGGGGTTGCTGCAGGAGGGGCTGCTCTGGGGGTGCCTAGTCTATTACCCTGCCTAGGGCCCCATTTAACTATGATCCAGCACTGGTATTTTGCACTGTTATTTACTATAAATGATCAGAAGTTGGAATGACACAATGAAGTGTCAGTTGTAAAAAAATAAGCACTTTTGTTCTGAGATTGACGATACGGGAAAGAAACAGCTTATTTTTTTTTTTTTTTACAACTGAGTCTTTGTTATTTCATTCCAACTTCTGATAGTTTATGGTTTTCACTGTTATTTAATAATTAATAACAGTCATATTGTTGAACATGTCAGTGCAGTTCTGTGGATTGTGGACCTCAACCGAAGAGGCAGCAGCCCACCCAGGTACATTCTGAGCATGCATTTATGAAGTAACAGCAGTAAAAATGATGGTGATGATGAAATACGACAATGCAGGCAAGAAACTGGAATAACTTTGCTGTTATTGTGTTTTCAGAAGTTAATACAGTTTTGTCCTTGTCGTAACTCATTTTTTTTCATTAATGCAAGCTGGCCCCAGTTTTGTTAGATTTTTAGTTATGCCAGAAACAATTTATTTAACAGAACAATAAAAATACTGTGTGATTGTTATTCTGCTTATAAAAAAGTTATTAAAGCTTCTTGCCTGACTTTAAGCCTTCAGTTAGGTTATTTATTATTATGCAAGAACTATTGTTTAAGACTTGTATCCTTTTAGTGGGGTATCTCTGTGGGTGGGGGCTGGACAGATACATGGCAAAGTGGGTATTATACAAAATGAAAAAGAATGTGTGTTTTCGTTGAAATGGCATTAAAACACACATTCATTTTGCATCTGGCCAGTAGAGGACTAAACTTACCTCTGGGCAGTTTTGCGACCACAGGTTCCTTACACATTTTAGGGCCATGCGTACATGTATGCGTTCTTTGATTCACCTTCCTGATTGTATTAAATTATATTCCTTGTATTATAATTTATTTCAAGTTGCCTGTTTTTTGTTGCACTTTTTTTTTATTGAATTGATCAAATAAAAAATGCAACAGGTCAAGCTTAAAAATGGTAAACAGCTTTTGCTCACAGTTCTTATTTAAACTTCAAAACCTCAAAGCTCAAGGGATAAAGTTAAAAACCTAATAGGTCGGGATAAAGGTCAGAGGTCCAGAATCTGGGACAGATTTTAAATATGACATTGTTCTTATACGCTTTATTGCTAGAATAATAGGTTTTGCATTAGCCTGCATTTTCTGAAGGATATGAAGTCCAGAAGTCTGAAACTCAGGTGTTTATCATTATTTAAGTTTTGCAATCATCATAAATTGGCCAGAAAATCACACATATGAGGAACAGACTAAAAATATGACACAAAATTGGTGACAGTCAAACATATGCTCTGATCTCTCAACCTCTTAGAGCAAGAATTGGGAGAAAATATGAAGGGCTTAAAATCAGGGGCAAATTTTAAGTTTTACTGTTGCCACCAAACCAATGGCTGAAGGTAAAACAGTTCACACCATATTACCTTGACCTGGCCAAGCCTTTTGACACGATCCCTACTCAGGTGTACTACAAAAGATAAATAATGTAGAAGCAAACACTTACATCACTAACTGGATTGCCAACTTGCTCACAGGATGCAGGAGATGAAAATAGGGGAAAAAAACAGTCAGCAATGGAGTCCCCCAGGGTTTGCTGCTGAGACTTTTTTTTTTTTTGGCACATACATCTCAGACGTAAAAGGAAATACCAAAGGGCTTTGGTCGACTAAGTCTGAGGTGACTGGTAAGAGCAGTTATTGAACCCCCAAATGACTTAACCATCATACAGAAAGGTTTGTCCCAAACAATAACTGGTTCCAGAATCATGAATTGAAACTAAACTCCAAAAAATACATTAGTGTATCCTTTGGCAAGTCATATTCTCCAGGGAACTGCCAAATTGACAATGACCCCTGAGAACTGACCCAGTTGTTTGACATTTGTGAACTTGTGTGTACAGTAACCTAACGTTTGACCAACATGTGCCCAGAGTCATATTGCACAGCTTATAAACAAGTTGATTTGGACTAGATCAAGAGATGTTATGGTCCCCCTTTACAAAACCCTCATTAGGTCAATCATTTTGTATAATACCCACTTTGGCATGCATCTGTCCAGCACCATGCAACAATTAGAATACCCACAGATATACCTTACTAAAAGAATACAAGTCTTAAACAATAGGTCTTGCATGGATCACCTCAGAGATTTATCACTATACTCATTATCCTACAGAGTGCTTAGAGGTGATGTGTCTGGCATACAAGGCATCCTCTGACCTAATACTAATGGACCTACTGAACATCAGCAAGTCAAATGGCATCATAAATACTCAGTCCAGGTATCTAAACTGAATGTTGTGGAGAGATAGATATATATATCACAGAGGCTACCACTGTTCCAGAACAGACTATCCATTCAAGTAAAACAAAGCTCATCCCTGGCCATATTCAAATGCAACTTAAATCTAAGGATGGGTAATAGAAAATGTACTCCAGGACTGCCCCTCGTGCCACTAATGGAAAGAGGCAGATCCTAAATGCTACATCCCTTACATGGGTCCCCTTAAATTATCTGTGGTATGATCACAGTTATTCTCACTAGGGCTATTATACAGTTATCATCCATGGGATAGGTAAGACCAATCAACAAAAGCACCAAAAGGGAAACCGGCTAAGCTTAAAATGTCCTCCAAGTGAACCTATGTTATGCTACTAAATAGTTTTAAACAGTTGCCCTTTTTAGATCACTAAGTGCCCCTCTCACCCTCTGCCCCCTCCCCCCAGCCTTCAACAGCTTCTGTAGCCACTGCTGACACCGATATGAAATTAGCTTTTTTTTTAAACTGACAGGTTAACATCATTTCACTAGGATGAGTAAATTCCATGCTGCAGCTGCCAATTTCACAATCAGAAAGAATGTCACTCTTACATTAGAATGTCACTCTTACATTTGAGATTGTTAGCATTCTAAAGTGAGTAGAATGTACTGTGAACAAAGAGCATGCTGGGTAGTGGAGAGCAGTAAAAGTCTTTATACAGTTTAAATGTAATGTCCTCAAGAAGGTATGTCGCTCTGTGATAGTGGTAGCCATTTAACCTTTTAGATGGCAAAGTGCTACCACTGGTGCTTTTAGATTAGGTTCATAGGTTCATACTAGGCTATCTGCCCTAGGGCATTTATAAGCCTAGCCAGAATGTGTTTGGCTTTCGCCACCCATTTTAAATTTATTTTGCTATGCCCTTTTTCGAGGTTAGTATACTGTGCCTCTGTCTAACAGTGACACAGAAGTGATACCCGGGGTAAACCTACGATCTCCCATCCACTCATCAAGATTCCTCTTGAAGAGAGTCAATGAGGGACTCTGCCTAACCTGGACTGGGATTTTATTCCAGAGTGAAGGGAGCCTCTGGGTTATGAATCTGTCCCTCCAGCATGTCCTATTTATTTCAGTGCTGAGGTTCAAGTCTCTCGAGCGCGTAGCTCGATGGGATTTGGATTTTCTGAGGTGCAGCATGTCCATTAATTCCAGGTTGGACATGGCTTTATACGTCAGGCACAGATCGCCTCTGAACAGGCGGTATGCCACTGAGTAGAGATGGAGTTTCTTTAACCGGGCAGCATATGGCATCTGTTTGAGCTCTTTGATCCTCTTGGTGAGGTACTTTTGGGGTCTTTCCAGTTGCTGCAGGTGTCTGGTAAGGTACAACCCAAAAGGGGCATTGGACTCAATTATGGGCCTGATGAGGGATGAGTAAAGAGGCACAATGACGTCCCCTGATCTAGATGTGAATCCCTTCATGATTAGGTGGGCTATATAAAATGTTTTTCTAACCACTTTGGCCACGTGGTTGTCAAATGAGAGATTGCTATAAACTTGGGTCCCCAGGTCCCTAATTACTTCTTCTGTACTTAATGGATTACCACCTATGTGGTAATTTGTGGGCACTTTGTGTTTGCCAAAGGGGATGACTATACACTTTTTGGCATTTAGCTTGAGGCCATGGCTCTGGCACCAGTTGTCTGTTTCTATGAGGCCCTTTTGGAGGATGCTTGTGTCGACTGGAGAGTCGATTATGGCGCCCAGTTTGCAGTCATCTGAGAACTTGGTCAGCCACAGTCCTTCCGTGTTGGCCTGTACCTCCGAGAAATATATACCGAACAAGAGAGGTCCCAGGACTGAGCCTTGGGGGACACCACTTGTAACTGGTTTGGAGTCTGACATAGCTCCAGCAATTCTAACCATGTGGGTTCTGTCCTTGAGCCAGTTTGCAATCCATCTAGTGACATACGGGTTTATATTTAAGCTGGTGAGCTTATCTATAATGCCCGAGTGGGGTATTGTATCGAAGGCTTTTGCGAGGTCCAGGTAGGCTGTGTGGACCACCTTCTCCTCGTCAATGGCCTTGGTGACTGTTTCAAAGAAATCAACCAGGTTTAAGAGGCAGGATCTGCCCTTAACAAAGCCGAACTGGGTAGGATCCAGTGTTTGTAGGTCCCCAATATCTTTATTTATGAGGTCCATGATGATCCTTTCCATAGCTTTGCAGACCAAGCTAGTCAGGCTTATGGGGTGATAGTTTCTAGGATCCGTTGAGGCACCACCTTTATGGAGAGGGACCACTGTTGCTGTACTCCACTCTTTGGGCACATATCCTGTAGTAAGGCTGAGAATGAACAGTAGTTTTATGTTTGGGTTTAGCTCTTCTTGGAGTTCATGTAGGACGCAGCCTGGGACACCGTCTGGTCCCATTGATGCTGTGTTTTTTGCTTTGGAGAGGGCAGCTCTTACCTGAGCATCTGAGATGTCAGGGGGGCAGCACTCTGCTGGGATAGATATTTGCCCTTTTGGTGGGGAGGGGAGGGAGAAGTTTGCGCTGAACCTGTCAGCCAGGATGTTGGCAATGTCTGTGGGTTCGGTGTATTTTTTGTCATTTTGGACTAATTCTGAGCATATCTGGGAATTACCACCCAGGTTCCTAACATAACTAAAGAAAGCCTTGTGATTATCCTTAGTGTCCTGTGCAATTTTTCTCTCGAAGCTGGCCTTAGACAATTTTATGTGTGCCCGTAGTTTTTTGCTAATACTGATCAGTGATGCCTTCCCTTTTTGGGATTTTGCTCTATCATTTAGTAGCTTCCTCCTTCTATTGTATAGTTTGTTTATGGCTGGGGTCCACCAGACAGGACGTCTGCCTTTGGAGAATTGGGTCTTGGTTTTATTTGGGATCGCATGATCCATGCATTCCTGAAGGTGTTCATAGAATGCGTTTATAAAGGATTCTGCGGTCTGGGACGTATTTTCCACAGGCCTGGGGGCTTTGAAGGATTCCACCTCAGTTTTGAGGAGTGTGAAATTTGCTTTAGAGAAGTTTTTCACTGTGGTTTTCTGGGCAGGGGGTGGGGTCGGGATGTGCATATCCAGTGAGATTAGTTTATGGTCTGATCTTACCAGTGAGGGATACACTTCTGGTCTGGAGCATAGAGTCCCCATGTTGGTGATGATCAAGTCCAGTATGTTTTCCCCTCTTGTGGGAGTGGTAACAAGTTGTTCCATAGCATTTGAGTTTATAAATTCTAGGAACCTTTGGGCTAGGGTGTTGGAGCTAGAGTAATGCTCCCAGTCTATGTTTGGGTAGTTGAAGTCGCCCAATATAATGGTGTTTGGAGAGACCTTCATATTTTCCAGTGTTCTCAGGAAGGCCGAGTGGGGTTCCTGGGTTTGGGAGGGTGGTCTGTAGCAGGCTATAAACTGGAAGGCATTTTTACCCACTGTTAGTTGCACATGGATAGTCTCTGATGCTTCGTGCTTTGCCACCAACCTGGAGGTGTGGGTATCTTTGATGAATATCGATACTCCCCCTCCTTTTGTGGTTCGGTCCAAGTTTTGGGTCCGAAAAGCATGGTATGAGGTATAACCTGGTAGTGCTGGGGTGCTCTCGGGAGCCCTGAACCAGGTTTCTGTTACTGCACAGATATCGATGTTCTCCATGCTAAGGAGAGTTTCGAGTGCGTGCATCTTGAGGTTTAGACTTCTGGCGTTGAGTAGCATTACTCTTAGTTTCTTATCCCTTGTGATACCTGTGGAGGTGGGTTTGTCTTTTGAGCCTTGCCTAAAAAAGGCACTATGGGGGTAGCAAGAGCCTTTGCCAATATCCAAAAGCCCAGGGGTGACAGGTGCAAGCCGTCCCTAGCGAAGCATCGTGGCTTGTCGTGATTATCATCCCAAGCTGACAGGCATTGGATCCCCTTTGAATGACACCAGTACTTAAGCCAATTGTTGAAATTGATCATCTTGTCTTCATATTGTGGCATCATTCTTGGTGAGGGTAAGATGCTACTCAAGGTCAGGGTCATACCGGCCTGGACTACATGCTCAGAGAGCTCCTTTATGTCTCTTTTCATGTAGTCCAGGGAGGTACGTCTCAGGTCATTCACACCAGCATGGACAATGACTGAGTCATATTTGTACTTGCCTTGGAGTGACCTGAGTGCTTGTGTTATGTGGCGGATCCTAGCGCCCGACAGGCTGCTCACCGTGACCCTCTCCTTGTTCAGCCTGGTGAGCGGGACGTCAGTGTGCCTGACGATAGAGTTCACCTATTACAAGTGTATCAGGTGTGTTGTTTAGTCTTAAGGGCTGTGACTGTTCGGCACACTGGCTTTGTGAGATATGTGTTGCACGTGTTTTGTTTTGGGGTAGCGGCTGCTTGGGTGTCTGCTTTGGAGGTCTCTGCTGCTTCGGCAGATCTTTATTTAGAGCCTCCGAGTATGTTTTTGTGTGATTATGTGTTTGGTTTGCTGTCGTGGTAGGTCTATGTGAGACTGGAATTGTAGTGAGTGTGGTTTCCTTCTCCTCCTGACTGGTTATGCCAGTACTGAGTTGAGAGAGCTTAGCCTCCAGTTTGGCTATATGGTTGCATCTCTCACATGTGTTGGAATTTGTTGGGAGGAGGAGAGGGTTGTCTGTGTACATGAGGCAGTTGTAACATTGCCTCAAGATTCCCAGATTCACCAGCTGGACCGGAGAGGAGATTGACAACTGACCTTTGGACATGGTAGAATAACATTGGGAATTCCTTAATAATTGAAAACCAGGGCCAGTGGGGAGTGAGGGTGTAGTGCTTTTAATTTTTAGTGCTGACTTATATAATTGCTTTAGTGAGCAAGTGCCAGGTAACTTAAGTGCAATGTGGCTATGTAGATGGCAAAGTGCTACCAGTGGTGCAGCTTATAAATCTTGGAATCTTATTTTCTTTGGTGGTTTTGCCCAGGGCTATGGGTGGGGACAATAATGGATAAAGTGTATTGAATTCTGCATATGTGAACATTAATAGCAGTAAAACTTCTTGCTTCAGAGCTGAGTAAATGGGACATCCCAGCTGTTTTGAGTTATTCCTGGTAGTATTTTTTTTTCATTTGACTGTAACATTACAAGGATTAGTCCTTCAGGACTCTGAGGTGCACGTGTTGTCTGATATATGGGGCATGCATGCTTACTAGTTTTGGCTGTCCCATGTCTCATTACAGTGGATTGTTTGTTCTCATGATCAGTTTATTAAATTGCATCCAGTGCCAGGCTGCGGAGAAAGCACATTGTAGGGTTTCCATCACGGTGTGAATTATCTCATTGTAGGGTTTCGATCAGGGTGTGAATGATCTCATTGTAGGGTTTCAATCAGGTTGTGAATGATCTCATTGTAGGGTTTCGATCAGGGTGTGAAGGATCTCATTGTAGGGTTTCGATCAGGGTGTGAATGATCTCATTCTATGTTTTCGATCAGGGTGTGAATGATCTCATTGTAGGGTTTCGATCAGGGTGTGAATGATCTCATTGTAGGGTTTTGATCAGGGTGTGAATGATCTCATGACTACTTGTTTTCTAATATCGGCTAACATACCTCTCAAATGACCATTTTTCGCAGAATGTCCAGATTTATGCTTCATATTTTTGGTCAGTTTTTCATAAAATTGTGGTTCTCTGGCAAATTAGTGGCAACTCACTAGACTGAAGTCAGAAAATAGAGAGATGTGAGTTTCAGACTTCATACCCTTCAGAAAACTCCATGCTAATGTAAAACCTGTTATTCTATCAATTTTCTAAGTTTGAAAGAGCAATATTTAAAAATTGTCCCTACTTTTGGGCCTTTGTCCCACTTTTACTTATGGCTATGTCCAGATTTCTTGCTCTAAGATGTTGAGAAGTATGTCGTCTGCATACCTAATGCATTATTATTGATGTGGTAGCTCTAGAGATAAACTGCTTATATGTATAAAAAATATACCTAGGACAGAATTTTGAGAGACTCCTCATATTTCTATACCAGATTTATAAGAGGAATTTGGACCTGTAGCTGCAAATGTCCTGCTGTAGAAGTAGCCTTGCAGTTGTAGTTATTTCATTAAGATTTATTGGGGAGGCTAATAGCATATCAGCAAAAACAACCCTCTTTTGATGGTTAGTTTGTTTACACTTTATTTTGGTAAAGATACTAGAATTACAGATGTTCTTTTTTTTTTGAGCTGGGTCCTTTCATGAATGTACTTCATTAGGTAAATCATAGTCTGTCAATTGTTGCATTACTAAGGTATGATCAGTTGTATCAAACGCCTTCTTTAGATCCAGGAAAAGAACTCCCTTAAGCAGGCCTTGTTTTATACTGGAGTATATAACTGGTATAAGCATATAGATGTGCTATATTATAATGAAAATGGTGTTATTTGTCAGAAACAAATGACATACTTTTGTATATAATCCAGCAGCTAATTGGAGATAGATGATTTGAAAGATTATGGCTAGTGGACATACATCTGCATGGAATTGTAACCAGCAGTGGTGATAGAAGCTGGGGCATTAGGGTATGATGTAATTAGGGAATGTTTAAAGCTTAGTGGCTATGGTACTTTTGTGGTAAGGGTTAGGTTAAAATGTGTGTTATCAACTCAGAGATGACAGTGGTCCCTTGACTCAGTATCTTTGGGTGTACATAGACATAATGAGGTTAAAACTTTAAGTATATACATTTGTAAAGATCCTAAAACTTTTTTAGTAGAACGTAGAACGGATGGCTTTCAAGAACTGTATGTAGAGGGAGAGCAGGTTCTACTCTAGTATCAAAGCAGGATAGTTAGCAAGTGTGGAGTTGGGTTGGATTTTCAAGAACTGTATGCAGTTGGGAGAATTGGTTCTGTTGGTGAATGAGAAGGAGGAGATGTAGAAAACATGGCAGTAGTGCGATATGTAGATGGAAAAGTCATCTTTAATTGCTGCAGTAACTTGTTCAGAATGTGGAAATGGATTATAATGAGAACATTTTGCTAGAACGTATTGATTTGATGGACGATGAAATGTTTGTGGTTATCTATGGAAGAGGATTGGACTTTGTGATTGAATTTGGCTTTTGAAGTGCTTGTATCAGTTGAAGATGATTGTTCAAGTTGCTAGAAGTAATGAAACGAAGGGGCATTTTCCAGATCTTCTCTCCATTCTTTCCGGATTCTTTTTCTTTGTCTTATACATTCTTCAAAGTTCCTCATTTTTATTTTGCTCCGGCTTTGGTTGCCTGAACTTAATATTTGCTTTTATTTTATTCTTACTAAATTACGAGATGTGTGTGTTTGGGTCATCTCAATGTGTTTCTCTTCCTCCAAGAATATGGCTTCACAGAGAGAGAGTGAGTGAGGGAGAGATGATTTTTAACTGTTTTTTAATGTTGCTTTTTCTATAAGTAAGTATGAATTCAGGGTGAGAATAATAAAGTAAGAGGGTTACAAGGATGCAGTAGAACACGCAAGAAACATTTTTAATGTGAGCAGGTGGTTTGTTTACACAAACAGAGTAGAATATATGAATACTAAAAATGATCCCATAAGCAGATGAGGGGTTTTGTGCACTTATTTATCAAGTAATATTTTTTTCAGGTAGATGAGATTTGAGGTAAAATAGTATAGCTGTACAATCTCCTTGTTCTGAGGAAGTCTTACATGTACAAGACGAAAGCACTTAATCACGTTATTGAATAAAAAATTCAGTCTAAAGTTTATTTATTTATTTATTTTATTTTTATTTATTTTCAGTTTGATTACCAGGGATGTCCACTTGGCCAAGAAGTGCCCATTTTCAGTGGAGGCCTGGGGAGAAAAGCTCCATAAGCAATACAATACAATAAAAGTTAAATGATGTTAAAGGTAAAATACAGGAGTAAAATACATACGGTCAGGAAAAGCAAATGCATAAATGTACATCATGAGACAGTGCAATAAAGATTTTTTTTTTCCCAGTGGCAATACAGATATTTTTTTTTCAGTGGCAATACAGATATTTACAATGTTTACATACTTAGAGTCAAGTGAAAGTCAGCTAAGTCTATTTTGGAGGAATAGAAATAAAGCTTGAGGGTAGAGTGCAGCAGGAGTATAGAGAGCTCAGTGGGGAAAATCCCGAGAATTTATATTGGGTGAAAGCAGGAACATTTCCATTTGGATGACAGGTATAAGAAAAGTTGGGTCTTGAAGGATTCAGAGTTAGGTATAACTGATGGAGGGAGGGAGTTCCATTTTTTACCTAGAGAGAAGGAGAGTAGAAGCTGGCCAGCGGGACGTTTGGGTTTGTGGATGGAGATTAGGTTTTGGTGTTCAGATCTCAGAGATCTGTTTGGGATGTATGAGGGAAGGATGTTTGTTAAGGCTGGGCATGTATCTGGGTAGAATATTAATTTGTGAGCGGTGGTTAGTTAGAGATAGTCTAGGTGGTTAGGGAGTTCTAGCCAATTCAGAGATTGTATGTAAGGTGAGGCAGTGGTGAATTGAGGTTTTGGATTTAGTGGCAAATTTAGAGATCTTATTATAGCAATTTTCAATTTTTGAGGTGTTGGAAGCAGACAGATTGGTTAGAAGAGGGGCTCCATATAATAGAGAGGGTAGAAGGTAGGTAATTGCCAAGGTGTGCCTAGAGGAGTTAGAAAGAAATCGGTTATTCCTGTAGAGCATACCTAACTTTTGATGGGTTTTCTTTATGTTTTGTTGTATGTGGAGATCGAATTTAAGGTGTTTGTCTATGGTAATGCCGAGGAGTTCTGCAGAAGGGACCACTTCTATAGCAGTGTTGGTTTGGCTTAGGACTTTGAAAGTATTTTTGTCAAAGGAGGAAACCCGGGTGGGGGTGAAAATTAGTATTTTAGATTTATTAGAGTTGAGGGAGAGATGGTTTTGGTGCATCCAGTTCTCTGTAGTGGAAAAAGCTATATGTGTTTTAGTCAGTAGTTCAGGAATGTTAGAGGCGGCACAAACTAAGGTAGAGTCATCAGCGTATTGGATGACTGTAGTGTCAGGGATGACAATGTGAAGGTTATTTATAAAGATGTTGAAAAGCATGGGTCCGAGGATGGACCCCTGAGGAACACCGGTAGGTGTAGGCAAGAAGGAAGAGGTAGAGTTCTTCCATCTGACAGCTTGAGATCTGTCAGATAGGTAACTGGAGAACCAGGATAGAGTATTAGGGGAGAGATTAAGGTTGGCGAGATGAAAGAGTAGGTGTGTATGGGAGATGGTGTCAAAGGCTTTAGATAGATCTAGCAGTACGGTGGATACTAGAAGTCCAGAATCTCGGGCTCGATTGACTGTTTCTAGGAAGGATAGTAAGGCAGTTATGGTGCTGTGGCCAGGGCGGAAGCCATGTTGGGTGGGTGTAAGTAGGTGATTCTGAGTTAAGAAAGGCAAAAGTTGGTGGTGGACACATTTTTCTAGAATTTTAGATATTGTAGAGAGTAGGGCAATGGGGCGGAAGTTAGAAATAGTGGTGTTTTTACCTCCTTTGTGAAGAGGTAGAATGTAGGCTGAACGCCAATGTTTGGGTACATACAACTCTTATAAGGATCTGTTAATCAGGATACTAATTGGGAGAGCAATACCTTCTGCTGCGCATTTGAGGAAGGAGGAGGGTATGTTGTCAGGGGCATTAGAGCATGGCTTAAGTTTGGATAAGAGCCTTTTTATAAAAATGGTTGAAACTGGTTTGAACTGGAAATTAAAGTGACAGTTATTGGGGTCGTTGGGTGTTGAGGAAAGGGAGTTGGGTGGATTATTGTTTGGGAATGTTTTGGTTAGCTTAGCTATAGATTCTGTAAAGAAAGTGTTGAAGTGAGAGCTCAGCTCCATGTCAGTTAAACTAAGGTCAGGGCAGGGGTTATTCCTGTATCCTGGATGGAGAAGGGAATTAACTGATTTCCAGAATTGTTTTGGGTTCTTATTATTTTTGGACTGAAGTTTATTGTAGTAGTTTTTTTGTCCAAGGTGATTAGTTTTTTTGCTTGGTTGCGGAGTTGGGTGTATTGGAGCAAGGCAGAGGACAGTTTAGTTTTCTGATAAAGCTTCCAGGATTTGTCTCTGTGATGCATGATTTGTTTAGTTTCTTTGGTGAGCCAAGGAGTAGAATTGGCTTTGATTCATTTGTTAGAGGGGCTAGGGAGTTAAGAGTATTTAGGAAGATAGAGTTAAAATGTTCTACAGCATTGTCAAGGGGGAGAGTGTTTAGGATTTGCCAGTTCATTTGTTTAAAAGTGTTTGAGAAAATTGTGGGGTTGAAGTTGCTAAGATTATGAGTTTGAATGTAATGGTGTTGATATTGGGTGGAGTTAGCTGAGCGATGAAGGAAGGCAGGGAGATGGTCACTGAAGGTTTCAGGGATAGTGCCAGAGAGAATTATTTTGTTTGGATGGGAGACTAGAATCCAGTCTATGATGGACCCTGGGGGTTGGTTTTTGTTAGGACGAGTTGTTGAATGGATTTCTTGGGTGAAGTTGTATAGGTTAATGGATAGGGAGGGGGAAGGCATGTTGATTTTATTCCAATCAATATTAATGTCGCCTGGAATGAAGGTTTCATATTTTATTTCAGTTGATGCCCAGTGAAGAATATTTTCAAGGGTAGAGATGTTGTCGCCTGGGGATATATATAAGGAAATAATGCAGATATTCTTATGTTTATTCAATCCGAGGAGACCTGCTGTTAGTTCAGAATTTTTTAATTGTGGGGTTGGGATTTGAAGAGGGATTAGGGAGAGAAGGTTAGAGTAGATTAGAGCAGAGCCTCCACCTTTTTTATTTAATCGGTCACTTCTGAGGATGTGGAAACCTGGAGGTAAGATTTCAGAGTCTGTAATATGGGGTTTTAGCCAGGTTTCAGAGATGGTTAAGATGTCAGGTTGGTTGTGATTAATCCAAGCTTGTACTTGGTGGATTTTGTTGTTACGGCTCTGGGCACTGATAGTGAAGAACTTAAGAGTGTTAAGAGAGAAAGAAGGAGAAGAAGGGGAAGGGGGGAAGGGGGGAAAGGGGGAAAGGGTTATTTGTAGTAGGAGAAGAAGGGGGTGGAGGGAAGGAGTTGTTTGTAATGAGGCAGGGCCCGGGGTTAGGATGGATATCTCCACATAAGGCTAGGGCATTACTGGCAGTAGCTTTTAGCCTTTTAGGTTTGTATAGAAGGAAGTTGTTTGGGGTTAGCAGTAGTTTAAGCGTGAAAGTTTTTGTTGAGGTGGAGAAGAGTTTGGGATGGAAATGGTGCAGTAGATTGGATGGTATAAGGGAGGAGGATATGGAGTGGAAGTGAGTGAGTAGAAGAGGTTGCAGGTGAGTGCAAGGGATAGTTTGCGTAGAAGGTAGGTATGGGGGAGCTATGGAAGAGTAAGAAGTAGCATGATATAGAGGAATTAGTAGGACAAGAAGGGGAGTCAGATAGTATAGAGGATTTGGGACGGTATGTTTAGAATGGGTGGGGTAAAGAAGGGAGAAATGTGATGGAAGTGAACAGGCTAGTTGAGGAGAAGAGGTAAAGAGGTAGAAGGGGTGATATAAATTAGCAGACAGGAGAGGGGGAGATTTAGTGTAGAGAGGGTGTAGGAAAGTGGAGTGGGAGGAGTAAGAGTGGGAGGGGAAATAAGAGGAGGATTGAGATTAGATAATTGATATAGGAGGGAGGGGTAATAAGAAGAGGACTGTGATTGGTTAATTGATATGGGTGGGAGGACTATGTGAAGAATAAATGTAGAGGTGCTGGGGGTGTGTGGGAATTGGGGGCAGGTTAGGGGAGCAGAGTGAGCCCGCAGGGCGAACGGAGTGGGTAGAGCCAAAGGAGAAGAATGTGAGGAAGACAATCAGTAGAGTGCGATAGTCAAAAGTTGAGTTTGCAGTGATGTGTAAGAGGTAGAAAGACTTACAGAGAAATGGCGTAGTGGGTAGATATATAGATGAAAGACATTAGGAGAAGGTAAGAGGGTTTTATAAGGGATAGAGAAGGGGTGTTTGTAGAGTGAGATATGGATAGGTAGTCCTGGGACAGTAGTGAGGGAGTGAGCAGAGAAAAAGATGTCAGGGGACTGTTTATGGGCGATAAGGCAAGGAGTGGGTAAAGTAGAGGAGACAGCAAGAAGGTAGAGGAGCGCCACCTAGTGGCCAGTCGGTCTAATGCAGTAGAGACCCCAGAGAGAGATATCAGATAAGGGGAAGGAGGGAGGGAGCTATCGTGGTCCAGGATAGGGGGTGTAATTATAAAAGGGAGAATAGGATTATTAAGCGGCAAAAGAGAGGGGAGTTGTGGCTGCTGGCTAGCCTGGCAGGGAAGCGCACTGCGACCTATTAGAAATCAAATTAATTACTACAAAATGTTAAGCAGTACACATACTTTCACGTAAAGTCCTTGCTGGGAGTGGCAATCAGGGAGCAGTATGGGCTTTCAGTTTTAGTTTAATTGTCCTTTTTAGCGGGTTCTTGGCAAGTACGTCTGGGAGGGTCCTTTCAGGAGGTTAAAGCAGGAAAGGCAGGAGCCCATGCTAGAACATGCAAGGGAGAGAGAAAAATGTAATGAAGCAGGCAGTGCAGGAGTCAAGAGTTCACAAGCGGACAGTTATTAAACATACATAATTAAGTTTGAAAATGAATGTATATAGCAGCTAAGATGAAAAAATATGTTACACTCTTTCAAATAACTTAATGATACAGAGAATGCACAGATAGGTAAACTAAGATAAAACAGTTCCTTGTGTGCAAAGTTAATTTAAGTGAGCAGACAATTAGTTAAACAGACTGACTTTAAGCAACTAATAACTAAGCACAGATAGGTAAAACTATGAGTGAAACAGTCCCTAGTATACAAAGTTAATTTAAAATAGGCAGACAATAATTATGTACCACCAAAACACTAAAAACCCAAACACCATCTGAAACAAAGCAAGCCTAACTGCATGCCATCCTACCTAATCACAATGCCCTTTTGCTGCCCAAAAGATATAATAATGACCAAAATGAGATTCACTATTCTAAAAGATCAGTTTAATGTTAATCCAATCACTATGCTCACTATCTATTATAAGTCAAAACATCTAAAGACCAGACTAGCATTTGCTGACCAATGACACGCCCACTTTAATGACTTCAATACAGCCATAAAGACATTACCCCCCAGACTATAATCCAATGAATCTCTATTTCCCAACCCCAACCCTTGCAACAAAACTTATCTTGTTAATAACCATATTCTGTCAATCTTCATACTATCAAACCTACCACAACCCTTCAAATAAATAAATCACTGGACAAGATTTAGAAAACTCACAAAACCCTGTCACCTGTGCAACTATACTTATCGGAGCTAAATCCCACCTTAATCCCCCTTGTCCCGAAATATCACCCTTCCATTTTTTTTAATAATAATATATATTTATCTCATTACCTTCACATCTGGTAAATCAAACTCCATAGCCTGATCCACTAGCAACCACAAAAACACAGTGCCTTGCTTAAACCTTCAAGCTTCTGCATAAACAATGGAAACCGATTAATCGCACATCCCCAACACACATGCATACCTTACAATGCTCTGCCGAACCCATTACCTAACCTTCAAAAAGGGATCCAGATCACATACCTCCTTCTGGTTGCCCACCCACTGATGCCAAATCCAATTAAGAGCAGTGCTAATCTCTGAAGGTAGCACCGCCCACTGATACCAAATCCAATGAAGAGCAGAGCTAATCTCTGAAAGTAGCACCAGCCACTGATACCAAATCCAATGAAGAGCAGTGCTAATCTCTGAAAGTAGCACTGCCCACCGATGCCAAATCCAATGAAGAGCATTGCTAATCTCTGAAAGTAGCACTGCCCACCGATGCCAAATCCAATGAAGAGCAGTGCTAATCTCTGAAAGTAGCACCAGCCACTGATACCAAATCCAATTAAGAGCAGTGCTAATCTCTAAAAGTAGCACCAGCCACTGATACCAAATCCAATTAAGAGCAGTGCTAATCTCTAAAAGTAGCACTGCCCACTGATACTAAATCCAATGAAGAGCAGTGCTAATCTCTGAAAGTAGCACCAGCCACTGATACCAAATCCAATGAAGAGCAGTGCTAATCTCTGAAAGTAGCACCAGCCACTGATACCAAATCCAATTAAGAGCAGTGCTAATCTCTAAAAGTAGCACCAGCCACTGATACCAAATCCAATTAAGAGCAGTGCTAATCTCTAAAAGTAGCACTGCCCACTGATACTAAATCCAATGAAGAGCAGTGCTAATCTCTGAAAGTAGCACCAGCCACTGATACCAAATCCAATGAAGAGCAGTGCTAATCTCTGAAAGTAGCACCAGCCACTGATACCAAATCCAATTAAGAGCAGTGCTAATCTCTAAAAGTAGCACCAGCCACTGATACCAAATCCAGTGAAGAGCAGTACTAAATTCTGAAAGTAGCACCAGCCACTGATACCAAATCCAGTGAAGGGCAGTACTAAATTCTGAAAGTAGCACCGCCCACTGATGCCAAATCCAATGAAGAGCAATGCTAAACTCTGAAAGTTGCACCATCTACTGAGCAGCGCATCTGCATAGCCTTACCACAAGAAGCCTCAAAAGCAACTGCCATGACCACAAAATCTGACCCAGGGTCTCATTGTTGTGACTCCACCCCACCTGTGGACAACCCCAAACTCCCTATAAACTACCCACAACCTACATTACCCTGCCCCTGACATACCTCATCCTAATCCTGCCTCAACTCTACTCCCAAACAGCGCCAACTCTGAAGTGCCTTAATGAGCACCTAATAAAGTAGGGTAACCTGCGACCTTATTGTACACCACTCTAAAGTCTAGCACATCTGGCACAGCCAAATCTATTCCCTTTCAAATCCACTTTGTTCATGACACTGACTGATGCCCACTGTGTGCCCCTCCATCTGCAAAAGAAAAATGTAAATCCTCTGCACACACATTGACAAAAACTTCTTATGACAACATTAGGTGCTGACAAGGGCCTACCTTGCTCATCATAGGTTCATAGGATGATACTAGGCTATTGGCCCGGAGACCCTTATAAGTCTAGACAAGGATTTCACTCATGTGCTCTCAAAGTCAGCACCTGTGCTGCTACAACAGCCAGCTAAGGAACACACTGCAGCAAAAAGGTCTTATGCGACAAGCAGCAATAACTCAACCTATACATTTACATGGCACATATTAAAACACAGAACATAAAGTGAGCTACCAACTCTAATAGAATGCTATTAAACACTGCAGATGTGGGCTAATTTAAATATAAAAATACCCAGGTCACCTTGTGATTTCCATAGAGAAGCCCACGCAGCGCCTTCTGGGCCAAGTCAAATTATTTCCTAAAACAGACTTGGGAGCATTACTTTAAGCAAGCCCTACAAGAATATCCTCAAGCAAACACTCTTACCCAGATTAAAGATTAAACCAAAACTGAACATACCTCTGTTAGAGAGTGCCACCTTGGCAGTGACCTTGGCAGCTTCTCCCATGTGCTGCTGTGTTCTACAAGTGCTGTAACAGCAAACTGTATACCTAAATCAAACTTAGGATGTTCAAAACAAGGACTACAATACCTCCATAATATGCCCAAACCTTGCAGGTGTACCTCATCTCAAGGAACTTTCCTCATTTGGAGGTTATAAGATCCACATCAAAAGTCCATTACACATTCCATAGTAACAATTTACCTGATTATCCATGATAAATATTACATTAAAAGGCCTATTCTATAAAGAAATTATCACATTTTAACCAACCTGTGCTGTCTAAAGTTGTTAGTGAGCCCTTAGGAAACATTCCTCATTTACCCATTTGATCCAGTGATCCTCATCTTGTTGATGAAGAAAAGACAATAATCTGGGTAAAGAAAAATTAAACCAGTCCATACTTCTTCCAATACAGAAGATTAAGAGCCTGTGATGGCATCTGAGATAAAGAAGAATGCCTAACATTACTCCCCTTAACATTACCAAACTTTCAGCAGGTATTAGATGAGATATGTGCACATAATACTGACCCTCACTGCCACAGAAAACCACCATCTCTTTTCACAAGAGACAAACATGCATACCCTTCTTTTATGGCATCCCTTTACATACTCCTTCAACTCGCTGAAAAGGTGCTGTACTTAGCATTATGTGCATCAAACGCATATTGCCTGCAAACTTCTCAGAGAACAAATTAACACAAAGGAGCACAAGTAACCTAGTGGCCTGAAACCTCCACCAAAGCAGCATTCATCCTATTATGTCCATGTCCCTCAGGCCACTGGCTGGTGAAAACTGTGTGCATCTGCCATCTGCAAAATATTAAGTAGAGAATATAAAGCCTGAAACAACCCAGTGAATTCATTCCTAAGTAATTTTCCACAAAATCTAGATATTGTGCAAAAATCTAAACAGTTGAAGAGCATGGCCATATCCTTTAGAACAAAAAATCTGGAAAAGTCATGAACAATGGGGAACAAAGGCCCAGAATAGGGACAACTTCAAATATTGCTCTTTCAAACTTGGAAAGTTAATAGAATAACAGGTTGCACAACAGCCTGAAATCTGAAACTCAAATACCTGTCATTATTCTCTGGCTGCAAACTTTAATGATTCAGTAATGCTTTGCCAGCAAACCACAACTGTATTAAAATAGACCCAAAATATGGGGCAAAATTCTGGACATTCTGTGAAAGTCTGTACAGTTAAGAGGTATGGGTATGGCAGGATGTCCACACCAGGAATAAACCTCCGCCCTGCCCCATAATGGCTAATGCCACACCATGCGCACATGGCAAGTGATGACTGCTTGCAGGTACCTCGTTGAGCAGAAAAACACTCCACCAGTCACTCATGACATGGCTGGAAGCAGGCCAAACACTGAGAGCTTCCACCCCCCCAAATGAAACAACCAAGGGGTCATGTGCAAACAGTGCTCTCTAATTCATGTGCTTCACCCCCCCCTCCGTTCCCCCCCATTCCCCTTTCCCTTTTTTTATCTCTGCCACCAAAGTGTGCAAAACCCCCATTACAAGTCACCGCAGTCCACATGACCCCAAATCCTCAAGTGCCAAAACACAGTCAGGGCCCCAAGTGTCAAAAGTGAGAAAGCCCATCCACCATAAGCAGCAACAATATCAGTTGTCACCAAGCATTCGAAAAGCTTCCTCAGCTTGGGAACCTCACTCCACCGATTCACAACCATGCACCAAATCTTTGTGCATCTCTTCAACAGAGACAAACTCATTCGACCATACTTCCCCTACTTGCGCAAAAAAATTTGGACAAAGCCTAACCTCATGGAGGGACAAAGGGCAAAATAAGGACAGCCAGTAATTATTGCTCCTACAAACCAAGAAGGTTTATAGAATGACAGGTTCCATACTAGCATGCATCCTCTGAAGAACACAAAGTTTGGAAACCAAATGCATGTCCCCATCTAGCGATTCTAGCCCTTAGAAATTTGCCAGAAACCACCAATTCCACAAGGGATACACCAAAACATGAGGCAAAATCTGGACCTTTGTCAAAAATTTAACAGTTGAAAGGCATGTACCTGACCATCCAAACTGTCAAAATACAACATACCCTCCCCCCCAAAAAATTGCTCCAAGAATCATCCTCCTCACTCTAAAATAGCTAAGGTAACATTCCTATCAACTGATTATTCCAATGACTTTCTCACAACAGTCACACACATTGTTGAAGTGAAAGATAGCACATAATCCTTTTTACTCCTTTCTAGCGGATTCAGAGGACAGCTAAAATACTGTCTCTTAAAGGCAAACATTACAAAAGAATGCTGCGCTATATCTAGAAGTTTGTATATCCGATATAAAATGAAAGTACCCATGCATCACATCTCTTTATAGGAAATTGCACAGTCCAGATATGTAGGATTATGATAGTTTCCTCTGTTGGCCCATTTAATTCTTTCTTTTGCTAGCACTGCACACATTTTATTTTTTGTTCTTTAAGGATTCTTAGAGGCTCAACATATTAAACTTTTTCTTCCAGTTTCAAAGACAAGACTGCATGCACACAATAGGAACCCCTTACCTTAACTTCCTGAAAGCTAAACAGCCCACCTAACAATAATCATTTTCCCTATTAGTTCCAGTACTGCTTCACCACAGAGCTATACAAAACCAAAATAACTGTTTATATTGACAGACTGAACATGCGCATGACCATGGATGAATTCAGCCATCCCTGTGGCAGCTTAGCTGGACTGTGTATGCACAGCAGCAACTTTAATCATGGCTGTTCTCCAGCCCATGAACAGCCCAGAGCCTCTCCAATGACCAGCTACTCATGACCAAGGAAACCCCAAGCCATGCATGTTCAGCTGTTCACTATATATTTTTTCTTTTTTTGCCATAGATACTCTATGATCCACATACCAATGAACAACATGACTTCCTTCCATTTTCATGTTGATTTATTAGTTTCTGAGACAGCGTACATTATACTTAACATTTTGAACACAAGATTAGTATTTCTTGTTTACGTGATTAACTGAACTTAGTCGGCTTTCTTTAAATAAGTGACACTTGAATATAAGGCTGCATTGAGAATTGTTACTCCTACATTTATATAAAAACATATTTAATTTATAAATTTAAAAAAAAAATAATTGTAAAGTCCAGTTTGCCAACACAAGATGGCTTCCCTGATGTCTCCACCCCTTTGAGTTAAATCGCTGCCGTTGCTGTAATATAAATGTGCACAACCTGCTGCAGTGAGGTATCGCTATAAAACAATATTTAATGTGAGCAGAAAATACACTGCTGTAGGATAGAAAGCAATTAACTATAGTGTTAACATTTTAAACCCTTGTAACATGAAACTCCACCCTATATGAGTTGTTAAGACACTTCAAACCTACTCACTACTCATTAAGTGGAGCCAACCCGTTTTTTTCCCACTTAATAAGGAAATCAGACATTCTGCAAAACATGAGCGTCATTCAACAGCAAAATTACGCCCAATATGACTGCACATGTGTTGCAATGAACAACTGCAATCCATTGCTTCCCAACCTTGCTGACAGCCCAGAAAACTGCTGTTCATGCCAAAACGCATGCCAACAATGAAAAAAGCACATTAGGTAGGCCATATACAAATTCTGACTGCTATCAGTTATGCTTACCACAACTACCAAAATAAATCCTAACTCATGAAGTCCATACTCTTGGCCCAGTCCACTCACACTACCTAAATCCATCCTTTGTAGCATTCTTAATAAATCACTAATACGAAAATAACCAACAGCAATGAACGATAGCCCTAACACCCCATTAAAACTCTCCCCCCAACTTATAGAACATCCACAAAAAAAAAAAACATAATTCATGACTAAAAGTATTCTAAGGCCTACCTGCCCCACATTACCTACAGTAGCAAGTTCACATCAAAACGTGATTCCTTACTCAGTTACACTTGCATATAAACCCATTAAGCCCTTCCCTACACCTTTCCTCATTTCCTCACAATCATTCTACATTTCCATTTAACCCTTAAATTGTCCCTTACCAGCTTTCTTCCCCTGCCCTCTTAATTCCTTTTACTATTTTTCCTAACCCCCACCTGAAGTTGTCCCTGGACAAATTGGTTTGAAACCACAACTCATTTCTAAGTTTAATAAAAAAAATTCTCTCCTTCTTTCTCTTTCTCTCTCTCTCTCTGTGTCTCGCCCAATTGCAGTATCCAATTAAGCAACAAAAGTACTTAAAAACAGGAATTTAAAAACCAATGACAAGGAGGCTCTAAAAAGGAAGGTACAACCTCTAAAAACCAAGGACTAAGAGCAGTCTACATAGTCAAAAATAACTACTTGTCTCTCCAGCCCAAACCTAACCCCACCGTCATTGTCAGTTTTTACCTCAGTTTACATCTTCATCTTTCCCAGTGGCAACATAATGTTTCAGAAAAAAATTGATTTGGAAAATCATCCAAAAGGGTACAAATGGGAGTCTCTTCCTCCTTTTCATGGGGATTTCATTCTCAGCTGTAAATCAAATATCCCTGTTTCATCCATTTTTTAAGCAAATGTTGTCTTAGGGGGCCACTGAGTTTCTGCCAAGCTTTTCATTCAAGGATTTTTCTGGTGCCAAAGAAAGAAGGAACTTGGAGAATAGTTCTAGACCTAGTTCTAGACCTCTCCTTTCTCAATCTGTTTGTAAAGGACCCAATATTCAAAATGGTATTCCTCCAGGCCCCGTTACCTGCATTCTTTTGTTCAGTTTCTTCGTAAAGTTAGACATATGATCATCTTCACATCCCAAATGTCAAAACTTTTAAAAATTTCTTAAGATTTTCTGTATCTGATTAACACCATCAGTTCTCTGTTTCGCTCTTTAAACTATCTACTGCTTATTAATGTATATTTTCTGCAGAAAAGACAGGTTTGTTTTATTTCAATTATTTTCTCATTGAATTCTTCTCATATCTTTATTCCCAAATGTTATACCTAACAGAGAAATTTAATTCATTGTACAATATATACCCTCCTCTTTATTACATCACCTAAACCTTTACTTTTCTGTTTAATAAAAGGCATGCCTACCACTTCTGGACCCATTATTTGAGCAAAGTATTACTTTTTTAACCATTTTTTTTTCTGAAATCATTATAATGTCATCTGCACATGTTAACAGAACTAGAATTCTTAACCCTTCAGGTATTATATACTGCACCTCCTTCATTTTGTGATTTATTTTCTTTCACATATTATCATATTCATAACTAATGCAAAGAGTAATCAACTCACTGGACATCCCTGTCTTATACCCACTTCATATGTACTGCTTGGCTTAACCAGATAGCTACAAGTTATTTTTACTTTACTATTACTATATGCTGACATACATAATTTCCGAACTTTCTCACTCATTCTTTTATCATTAACCATTAGATTTCATGACCATTTTATCAAATGCCATATTAAGATGTCTATATATACTATCTTCCATTATATTTTCCATTTTAGTTTCAAATCTCTTTTTATTATTTTCATAAAGCTCTTATGATCATTATTATTCAATATTATCGTTCTGCAGTTTTTTAATTACCTTCTATCTTCCTTCCTTTATATGAATTTAAGTATTCCCTTACATAATTTTTATACATAAAACCTTAATTTAACCATACATTCAAAATCTTTAAAACATATTTTTTTACACTCCGTTAAAGTTTTGTACAAGTACTCTATTCCATCTGGTCCTGTAGCCAAATATGTGCTTACTTGACCTAAAATTTCATCTAGTTCATTTAAAGAAATCTCCTTCTCCAACTCTTCATTCTATTTTTCGGTATTTTTTTTCCTTTCCATGTTCTTTTCACTACCTTATTTTTTTCTTTAAACATTTGTTTACATATTGTACTGCACTATTTATAATCTTTTCCTGACATTTGTTTACATATTGTACTGCACTATTTATAATCTTTTCCTGACATTTGTTTACATATTGTACTACACTATTTATAATCTTTTCCTGACATTTGTTTACATATTGTACTACACTATTTATAATCTTTTCCTGACATTTGTTTACATATTGTACTGCACTGTTTATAATCTTTTCCTGACATTTGTTTACATATTGTACTGCACTATTTATAATCTTTTCCTGACATTTGTTTACACATTGTACTGCACTGTTTATAATCTTTTCCTGACATTTGTTTACATATTGTACTGCACTGTTTAGAATCTTTTCCTGACATTTGTTTACATATTGTACTGCACTGTTTATAATCTTTTCCTGACATTTGTTTACATATTGTACTGCACTATTTATAATCTTTTCCTGACATTTGTTTACATATTGTACTGCACTATTTATAATCTTTTCCTGACATTTGTTTACATATTGTGCTGCACTGTTTATAATCTTTTCCTGACATTTGTTTACATATTGTACTGCACTGTTTATAATCTTTTCCTGACATTTGTTTACATATTGTACTGCACTGTTTATAATCTTTTCCTGACATTTGTTTACATATTGTACTGCACTGTTTATAATCTTTTCCTGACATTTGTTTACATATTGTACTGTACTGTTTAGAATCTTTTCCTGACATTTATTTACATATTGTACTGCACTATGTATAATCTTTTCCTGACATTTGTTATACATATTGTACTACACTATTTATAATCTTTTCCTGACATTTGTTTACATATTGTACTGCACTGTTTATAATCTTTTCCTGACATTTGTTTACATATTGTACTGCACTATTTATAATCTTTTCCTGACATTTGTTTACACATTGTACTGCACTATTTATAATCTTTTCCTGAGTTCTTTCCATTTCTCCTTCTACATTTTTATTTCTGTAATCACACTACCATCTTCATGTACTAATCTGCTGAAGTAACTCAATACTATTTCTCTTTTTTCCTTGTAAAAATACATTTGCTCATATAATAATTCTTGCATTTTTTCTTGATTTATTTCATATAATTCCTTTTCCTTGTCATAGTACTTTCTATCATTGTGTTTTAAATCTTCCAATGCATCATTATATCTTCTTTTATATTTTTATTTCCCTACTTTTTCACATCTTATTGCCACTGTAAAAACATTTTTTATATTTTCTTTAAATATCACCCACCATTCAGACCATTTTTGTATAAAAATGTTCTCATAGTAATATGATCTTTCCAGAATTGTATCACAATTGTCTTTCTTTCTTTCTTCATTCCATGCTTCCCATTTATCCTTTTTATTCCTTTGCCTATTTTTCTATATTAATTGAGTTCCTTTATCTCTAGTCATAATATACGATGATCAAACATTTTCTTTCAACTACCACCCCTTCCCCTATAACTAAATCTTCTGATACTATAAAACAATCTATTTCAGTTCTATATATACCCCTTTTATAAGTCCGTGATTTTTTTGTCCCAAAGTTTTTATTTTTATTCTTATTGTGTTTAACCGACTGGGACAAAACCCATTTTATTGCAGAGGCCTGGGGAGAAACACTCCAGACACATGTCTTTGGAATGTGGAAGGAAACTGGAAAACCTGGAGGAAACCCATTGCATCACCCAGAGTTTTAACTCACCGCATCGTATAATTTCCTTGCTTTTTACACTTTCCTCTTAAATCCAAAGTATCATGTCATTATATGTATTTATCACTATATAGTCTAAAATCTGATAAAATAAGCTGTCCCTTTCTTTACAATTAGTATAAGCATAAAATATTATAATTATATAAACTCATTCTTTCCATTTTAAATCTACAATGGTTAATATTTCCACTTTTGCTGTAGTTGCATGTAATATTTATTTCTGCATTTCTACAGAATACAACTATCCCAGAGCATCTCTCATTTCCCATTCTTCTTACTATATTGTTAATACTTTTCACATTTACAGAAAGCACTCTAAAAATTGCATTTTCCCTTTTCCTCGGATTCTTGGCTTCATAAGTTCATCGCTAATTACTAGGCTAGTTCTCTTATTAGACCATTCTACAGCTAGTCATTTTCCATCCCAAATGTGAGAATCAAAGAGTACCTTGTGCCGGAGAGACAAACACCTTAACCATTATAACAACACCCAGTATTTAGCTGCATAAATTCTTTTTCATC
>NC_056748.1:1076985539-1077003039 GCF_019279795.1 Protopterus annectens
AGGCCCTACTGTTAAAACATATACATTTAGACAGGTACAATAGTTTATATACATTTCTGTTCTTTTCCAGTAGGGTACACTGTGGACACATCCTTAAGCTCAGTACTTTGCACACACACTTCTGTACTAGCAGCTTGATACACTGACAACATACAGTTGTAATATAGTGGTAACACAAGCAATTGTATCCTGCTGATATTCACTGCTATGCTGATATTTACAAAATTCGAGAGAGCCAGGTTGCTGACAGTATTTCCTATGTGACAATATATATATGTATATATATATATATATATATATATATATATATATATATATATATGGGTCTACATCTATTTATTGAAAGTCCAAAATACCGACGACCACAATGCAAAGACAAAAATCCCAAAACATGGAATCACGAATCAGGTAAGTATGCACAGAGCAAGGAAATGCTTGTCCAATGGGGGGATTATGCCATTTCTCCACTGTAGTGCAATCCCAGAGTTGGTATATATAATTAGGAGGGGTGTGAGGGTGAAGCCCCCCACCTAGATGGATTTTAGGTGGTGCGTTGTTACTGTTATTTTGTGCATACTTATCTTAGTCGTGATTCAGTGTTTCGTGATTTTTGTCTCAGCATTGTGGTCATTGGTATTTCGGACTTTCACTAAACAGAAATAGAGACATATATATATATATATATATATATACTATCAAAATGTAGAGTGCAGGTTTGGTGAGCGCAGGAATGTCAAAAATCATTAGACTGCTTTCCATGTTGTGGACCTTCACTACTGTGAGTGGTCAGTGCAGCAAATGCCACTGTGCATTCACTCATATGTGATGATTGGTAAATTATCCTTTTCCCCACTGTAAGTACAATCTCGGATTTGGAATATATAATATTCAGAGGGTGTGGGGCTATAGGGGGGCTTGCACCCCTGTACAAATGTTACATCATGTGATTTGCAGTAATAAACTGCAAAAACAATGTTGAAAGTGCAAATGCGATCTTTTCACTACATGCACTTTGACAGTCTGACCTAAGTAGTATGGAGGAAGTCGTTTTGCAAGGCGATATTTTGAACGGATTATATTCTGCCATTCAAACATTTGGTAGTAAACTATATATATATATATATATATATATATATATATATATATATATATATATATATATATATATATATTATTCACAACTGACATATTTCTTTTTTATTTTCCTTCATCATATATAAGACATACTTATTACTTTTTTGACACCCACTCGAATTTCCACAACCAAAACTTTATTTTTTCAAAATCAGTGCTAAGTTCCATTTTTCATTAAGCATGATTTCCTTAACCCTCTGATTCCAGATTAGCCATAAAATGTAAAACATTTTTATTGGGATTTTCCACCTCATTTTTATTTTATATCTATAGTAGCCAAATTTAGTCATGTCCATATTTAGATTACTTACATCTTTAAAATCATTCACATATTTTCTCTCTCTAATCTTTTCCAATTACATTTTTACCCTTTTACATTGTATACAGACATGTTCTCATGTTTCAGATTCACCACAATATAGACAAACTCTGTCTTTTATACCTTTACATGGCATATTTACCTTTACTGGTAGCTTTTGTATGGACAACCTCCATAGAAATTCTTGACATCATATATGTTTTTTACATCTCTCTTCATTCCTGCAGCAGCAGCATTCCTTCTCTCATTCTTTAATTCCTTCCAAGGATACATCCTGGAATTCTTTTCCATAATCTTTTCATAATTTTTTTTCTAGCATTTTCAATTTTTTCACATTTATTTTCCGCATGATAACCTTATCCTGATACGTTTCCTTTTCTTTATTACAAAAGCTCCTCCTTTTTAGAACTAAAAAAGTCAACCATTCCATTTTATTCTTCACACTTAATATTGTCGTTATTAATATTTCCTTATTATTTTTAGATGCTTCATTACTGTGTATAAATTTAAGGATGGCCTATACACTATAGGTTTATTAACCCTAAATCTCCTTTTTCATTATACACATATAATACCCCTCTTTTTAGATATTTTAACTTTGATCTCCATAAAAAGCCAAATATTACATTGTATGCATCCTTTTCTAAATTTAATGTACTCTTTGCTAACAGAACTGACTTTATTAAATATACTTTCTTTTAAAGGAAAGCCTAAAACTCTTCCAAAACACACACATTTTTTTAAAATTCCTGTATTTTCCCTTTCCATACAGAATTTATAATTTCTTGCTTCCCAAAATTTATTCCAAGGATCTTATTTATTTTCTTTATTAAATTCAACTCCACCAATCTTTTTTTTTTCAAAAGCTAAGCCTTAACTTTTATCTTTATTTAATATTAGTCTAAATACCTTAATATCTTCTTGTAATTGCTTTATTACTACATTCATGCTAACTTCATTTTTAGTTATAATGATAATGTCATCTGCATAAATCAACAATATGGGCATTTTTATCCCTTCCTTAGAGATATAACTAGTAGTATCCATCTGCTTATTCAAGTACATTAATATTACATTCATTACTAGTGTGAATAATGTACCACTCAATGGGCATCCTTGCCTGATACCCTTTTCTAACATTATATTGTTACTCAACCATCCATTTATCATAATCTTTACTATATTATACTTGTATGCATACACACATTTTTAATCTTCTAACTTATCTTATACATATCAAGTATATCCCATAATACTAAAGGATGTATCAAATCAAATGCTTTACTTAAGTTTACTACCATCACTTTTGCCTGAGCATTGATGACTACTATACATACATCCATACAAATATTTCAAGCACTGGCATTAATACCCTTCTAGCTTGCCAATATACCAGAACACTTGTTCCCATAATAAGTATCCAGGCTGTTCTTAAAAATATCTAAACTAGCATGTGCTTTAATGTAATTTGGTAGTTTGTTACATGCATCAGATACTCTGTCAGAGAACCAATTAGTACACTTTTCATTCCTATAGAATCTCCTACATAGGTTCCCTGAGGATTCACTAGTACTTTTTATTAACCCCAAGCATTCCCAGAGGTAGTTGTCACTAAATGCACTATATACAGGATATGTGCCCAAAGAGTGGTGTACAGCAACAGTGGTCCCTCTCCATAAAGGTGGTGCCTCAACAGATCCTGGAAACTATCGCCCCATAAACCTGACTAGCTTGGTCTGCAAAGCTATGGAAAGGATCATCATGGACCTCATAAATAAAGATATTGGGGACCTACAGACACTGGATCCTACCCAGTTCGGCTTTGTTAAGGGCAGATCCTGCCTCTTAAACCTGGTTGATTTCTTTGAAACAGTCACCAAGGCCATTGACGAGGGGAAGGTGGTCCACACAGCCTACCTGGACCTCGCAAAAGCCTTCGATACAATACACCATTCGGGCATTATAGATAAGCTCACCAGCTTAAATATAAACCCCTATGTCACTAGATGGATTGCAAACTGGCTCAAGGACAGAACCCACATGGTTAGACTTGCTGGAGCCATGTCAGACTCCAAACCAGTTACAAGTGGTGTCCCACAAGGCTCAGTCCTGGGACCTCTCTTGTTCGGTATATATTTCTCGGAGGTACAGGCCAACACGGAAGGACTGTGGCTGACCAAGTTCGCAGATGACTGCAAACTGGGCGCCATAATCGACTCTCCAGCTGACACATGCATCCTCCAAAAGGGCCTCATAGAAACAGACAACTGGTGCCAGAGCCATGGCCTCAAGCTAAATGCCAAAAAATGTATAGTCATCCCCTTTGGCAAAAGCAGTGCCCACAAATTACCACATAGGTGGTAATCCATTAAGTACAGAAGAAGTAATTAGGGACCTGGGGACCCAAGTTGATAGCAATCTCTCATTTGACAACCACGTGGCCAAAGTGGTTAGAAAAACATTTTATATAGCCCACCTAATCATGAAGGGATTCACATCTAGATCAGGGGAGGTCATCGTGCCTCTTTACTCATCCCTCATCAGGCCCATAATTGAGTACAATGCCCCTTTTGGGATGTACCTTACCAGACACCTGCAGCAACTGGAAAGACCCCAAAAGTACCTCACCAAGAGGATCAAAGGGCTCAAACAGATGCCATATGCTGCCCGGTTAAAGAAACTCCAGCTCTACTCAGTGGCATACCGCCTGTTCAGAGGCGATCTGTGCCTGACGTATAAAGCCATGTCCAACCCGGAATTAATGGACATGCTGCACCTCAGAAAATCCAAATCCCATCGAGCTACGCTCAAGAGACTTGAACCTCAGCACTGAAATAAATAGGACATGCTGGAGGGACAGATTCATAACCCAGAGGCTCCCTTCACTCTGGAATAAAATCCCAGTCCAGGTTAGGCAGAGTCCCTCATTGACTCTCTTCAAGAGGAATCTTGATAAGTGGATGGGAGATCGTAGGTTTACCCTGGGTATCACTTCTGTGTCACTGTTAGACAGAGGCACAGTATACTAACCTCGAAAAAGGGCATAGCAAAATAAATTTAAAATGGGTGGCAAAAGCCAAACACATTCTGGCTAGGCTTATAAATGCCCTAGGGCAGATAGCCTAGTATGAACCTATGAACCTATACCTGAATAAGATCCCCTCTTAGATATGTGTAAGATACACTGTACAAGTTCAGATATTTTAGTCTTTCATAATAACTTACATTTTCACATCCATAGATGCCCTTGGTATATTTCTGCTGTACTCTTTCCAGTTTACTCATGCTTGTTTTCTTAAAGGGCTTTCATATTGTTATTCCATACTCAAGTTTGGGTCTAATGTAACTAACAAACTATGACTTCATTATTTTTGATTTCCTAGACTTTATAAATCTTTTTATACAACCTATAGTTCTATAACTATCATTAACCAATTGGTTGGTATGATTAGAAAAACTCATAGCTGAATCTACCCATATACCCATGTCCTTAAATGAGTATACAGTTTCAATCACTGTGTGCTATATTAAATATTTACCTTTCAATTTATGCCTTCCAAATCTCATATGCTTAGTTTTTGATTAATTTATCAGCATATTATTCTCCTGTGCCCAAATGGTCAATTTAGTCAAGTTATTTTGCAGACATATCTTATCTGTAACATGTAATCAGTTTACCCAATTTCAGATCATCTGCATATAGACTGTAGAACACCTCAGATGAAAAAGCTAACTCTGAAATATACAATCTAAACAAGTAAGGGCCTAGGACAGAACCTTGTGGGATGCCCTAACTGTAACCAAGGATTTTGCCTATCCAGTTGCTGTATGATACTTGCCATGTCCTATTTGTAAGCAATGCAGCTATCCGTCATATCAAGAGTACATCAATAGCTAGATGTACTATATTATTGATCAGTGTTATGTGAATGACCCTGTCAAATGCTGAACTTAAATCTATATAAATTTTAACACAGCACAATTTTTCATTCATAGCTGTTATTATATTGTTATAGAACATCATGGTACAGGTGTTAATAGATCTATTTTCAACATGTGCATGCTGATATATGCTTTCAAGTTCCAACCTATCCAATTCTGACAACTTATCCAGTACTACCTTCTCCATTATTTTAATACAACATGAGAGTAGACTTAAGGGTCTATATGACTCTTGGTTTTCCCTACTCCCCTTTCCCTTAAAGACAGATTTAATATGCGTATGTCTCCAATCTTGAGGAATCTCCCCAAATTTATATGACCTAGTGAATAATAGATATAATGGTACTGTAAATTATTGCTGAAGTGTTCTCAGATCATTGTTCCTAATTCTGTCTTCTCCCTGTGGTTTGTCTGGATCCAGTTTATGCAGTTCTTTTTCAATATAATCTAATTTGATTCCAGTATCTGGGATTCCCTGGATGTCACTAGAACAACTTACCACCCCTTTTGTGGAGCCAAACTGTTTTGCATAAGATTTTGCAAGTACATCTATAATCTATTGTATCTGAGAATACATTTTAGAATCTGCACACAGTTTATCAATTTGTATATCTTTACTCCTTCCATGATTTATGTATCTATAAAAAGGTTTCCTATTATGCTCAATATCTTTATATAAATTTTCTTCAAATTATTCTTGATCTCATCTCACACAATGCTTAATCTGTTTGTCCAGCTTGTTTATTTCAGTTTTCAAAGTTGTAGCTCGACCTCTCTTCCTTTTCTTATATTTTTTTTGTCTCTCACCTTAATCAGATATCTTGTTCATATGGAAATATATCCGCCTGATGTTGTATGCCTAGATCCTGATGTTAAACATTTTTTGACTTTTTGTACTCAAACAATTTATCTTTCAAAACATTTCACATTCCATCTGTAGTTTTTCACTGAACACCTCACTCTAGTTAGTTTTACATAGTGACTGCTTTACTTCCATATAATCTGTAATTAACCTTCTATGCATCGGCTTAGATTTCACTTTGGCAGAATTATCTAGCAGCAAATTAACCTTTATAACCCCATGATCAGTGCACATCAGTGGTGGTGAAACTTGACTTGAAGTTACAGTAAATTCTTTGAGAACACAATGTCTAGCATGTTCAGTCCCCTGGTAGATTTTTTACAATCCAAAGCAGTTGTTGTTCCTGAATATATGCTGTAAATAATTTCCTTACTAATTTTGTAGAATAAATATTATTCTAGTCTGTTTCTGGTAAATTTAAGTCTCCAGCTAATATTATTCTTCCCTCCTGTGTTTCATGCAAGAAATGTATGAATTCCTCTAGGTCATCTGCCCTTGACTTTGGTGATCTATACACTCCAACAATTGTTATATGTTCCAGGGTTGTCTTTATTGTCACAGTTACGCAGTCTGTAGTATTGGTGTTATCATTGAACATGTAATAATCACAGGTCTCATAGCTATATTTAATCCTTATCATAACACATCCACCTGATTTTTTTATTAGAATGTCTGTTACAGTAAAAACATTTATACCCTGACAGAACTGATTTCCAGTCATTGTTCTTTAATCATGTTTCACAAAGAATAACAACATCAATCTTTTGGGAACATAGCACATTTTCCAATAAAGAAAACTATTATTAATGCTCCTAGCATTAACAACCATCAGAGAGGCATCAAATGTTTGCTGTCTGTGGGCTGTTAAATGTTTGACATGGCAAAAATCCTGCCTAGTGTTTGTCAAATATTGTTAAATATCTGCTGCAAAAATTCTATTCCCTGATCTAAACAAATGCACACCATTCTGTCTGAACACGTGTGCCCAGAACAAGGCTTGGATGCACTACACGTTTCCATTTTTTGAAACAGGACATCTTTTCTACTTATTCCCTACTTAGTAATAATAAGTCTTGAACTTTTTTACTTTTTATACCAACATATAATTATTTACAGCCTTATCTACTTTTTCTTCCATCCTTTTGTGCAATATTTTCATAAAAACATTATAATCGATACTATTTAATAAAATTGGTCTCCGATTTTGAATGTTTTCCTTTTCTCTTTTTCCATATAAACCTCATGATACTTCCACACAACAACCTTTCTCTAACCATTCATTTAATACTTTTATAAACCATCTTTTTGCTCCAAAGTCAGATTTTTATACATCTTATCTTCTATTCCATCTGGTCGTAGAATTGAAATTCATTCCTTTTATTAACTGTTCTTCTATTTCTATATCTTTTTTAAAATCCTTATTCTCTATATCTGAAAAAGCACTTACCTCCCATTTCTTCCATGTACAGTTCTTTAAGTACTGTCCTAATATATTCTTTTACTATATTCATAATCGCCTCTTGTGTGCTACATATGTTCCCTGATGAATCTTTCATTTCCTCTCAATACGCTGTTATTCTCTTTGGTTATTTTATTTAAATAAGGTGCAATTTCTTCTTTTCTTTGTTTCAAAAGTATCTTTGTTTATACAATAAATGCCATCTTTATGCTATTCATTTTGTATGTTTTCTGTTCTTTACTAAAAAGTTGTCATCAGTCTTCTCTATACCATCACTTAAGTTCTTATAATTCCTTTTTTAACTATATATTTTGTCTTTTTCCTATGTCATAAAACATGTTTTTTTATATTTTAGTTTACAATTTAACCACCATTCTGATCAATTTGTGTAAAATTCTCTCATTTCTACATGATTTTGCCATAATCCCATGGCCTCTTTTCTCCCTTTACATCCCGTTTTATTTTATTTATTCTTTTTATGCTTTTCCCTAATTTATATAATCATCATTTCCCTTTGCCATAATCCATATTGGGGTCTATATCAGAAGAGCGAAAATTCACAGGAATAAACACTCTTCCGATCAAAAATGCCAAAGATCAAAACGCTACTACTGGGGTCACAGTACAGTGAGGATAGGAATATTTGCCCTTTCCTCACTGTAGTGCGACCTCAGGGTTGGAATATATATTTAGCGGGGGGGGTGCAGCCCCCCACAATATCAAGTTCGATGTTTGTGCTTTTTCTATGTTTGAGCGTTCGTTCTTGTGAACTTTCGCTCTTCTGATATAGACCCTCCATATTACCCTGTGATCTGAAATCCGTGTTAGTAATACTGCTTGTGCAACCGCTACTAAACTTTCTGATAATAAAAAATAGTTTATTTCTGTTATTTTCTCCCCTCTTCTATACATCCAAGTCTCTAAATTCCAAATTTTTAACTGTCCATATTTTATGAATTTTACTATTTTAACATCACAAGCCTTTTTATTAGGTTGTCTTAAATTACAATTTAAGTGCCTACTATTATCTCCGTATTAACTGCTACATATCAGATTATTTTTTAACATTTATTCCCTTTCCATTTTTTATAACCTGAGCATATAATGCAATAACTCTTAATAACATGTTCTGCCATCTTACATCAATAAGAGTAATTGTACCAGTTATAACAGGTATAACTTCTAACACTTTAATTGTATCTTTATATAATACAAGCATTCCTGAACAGGTCTCTCCAAAAATTCCATACTGACCTTTTTTCCCACCACAATTCTGTTGGATATCTTTATGTTTTGACACAAATCTAATACCTTCTAGTGTAATAATATCACTGTCTAACATTTTACACCATTCCAAAATCCTTATCCTTCTTTCCAACTTTTTAAAACTATTCGCATTCATTGATAAAACTTTGCACACAGCTCTACTTTAAATAATAGCACGTGTTCAGCCTTTCCTTTTCTTTTTTCTTTCTTTTTTAAGTCATTTATATTTTTCTTTTCGTCTCTCTCGCTCTTTTTCCAGTTGTTTATTTTTTGTCTAAGTATATTCCATTCAACATGGCATTCTTACTTAAGCTTAACTCTTCTTCATCAATATTTCTTGTATTTAAATCTTCTTTCACTTTATTTTTTGAGTGACTTGTTCCATATCGGTCGCACTACTATCATTTTTCCATTGTTTTTCTCTTCTACATCCTTTTCCGTAGATTTATCCTTATTACCTTTGACTATTACGTTTTCTGTTATATCTGATACTTCTTTTTCCATTTCTTCACACCGCCCTAAACACCCCACTTTTTTACATTTATAACATTGTTATAACATTTAGGTTCGCAGTCTTTTGCATCGTGTCCTAAGAGGCCCCACATAAAAATAATTTTCTTTTTTCACATTTGTTAATTTAATAATCCATTTTTCCACACACACACACACACACACACACACACACACAGACACCCGCACACACAGAAAAAAACACATATTTGGCTGTCCTCAATATTGCACTAAACCTCTGTCCCCTTCAGCATTAATAACACTTGGAATACATGCAATACAATCATTTTCCAGTTTCAGTATCACATTGAAATCCCATGTCCCAGTCCATAAACCTCTATTATCATATACTTTTGATAAATTCAGCACATCGTTGCTTAGATTTAATAAGTGCTTTTTAAAGTCTCTTTTTCAACCTCATTTAAGGAATGAATATTACTTTTGTTCTTAATTTCCTTAATAAAGGGCTTTAAATACATATAAGTTGCACAGTGAGCAGTTTTTCATGTTTTCATGTTCCTCTATAAACCTTTCCATTATCTGTACAGAGTCGCAAAAATAATGTCAGAAAAAGTCTGTTTATTAATATGTATGAAAGTTCTTACCTCATTTGTTTAATAACTTCATGCCATACCTTATATCTTTGGAGCATCTTCCTTCTTTTGTACTCGAACCTTAAACTGTCCTTTCCTTCTGACTTTCATTTTCTTCCCTATATTTGTCTGTCCTCACTCTGCTACCCTTCTTCCTTCAGTATTCTCTCCATCATTTCTCCCCAAGATATTTCCTTTCCATTCTTCCAGTTCATGTCATCCATTCCTGTGTTATATCCTCGGATTCAAAAAGCTTCTGCTGGAACACCTCTTCTGACTCTAACGCCACCACATCTGTTGCCTTCCTACTACTTTGAAAAGGCTCAACTGTCTTTTCCTCCATTTCCAACACACCATACTCCTCTCTCACACTCTTTATGGCTTCCAACTCCTTCTCTGATGAAATAAACATCTCTGCTGTTTGATTAACAGCAAAACGATCAATATTTACTTCTTCATTCTGTCCTACACTCTGCATTTTTGCTTATGGTAGGTAGCGTCTTACTTCTCCAAGCTGCCTTCTTGCCTGGAATGGAAGACAGGAAGTGCCACAATGAAAAGAGCCCCTAAAGAATAGGTAACGTTCCTTGATGCCCTGCACAATTTTCTCCTAGTAGTATAAATAACACCTCTGGTTTCCCCTAAAAAGAGGCTACAAGCATAAGGGAGCTAACTTGGTGAGCAATGGATAAATAAATATAATATCTTAACCTCATGTGAGAACACTGTGTAGGCGACATAGGCCTTTTATAAGCTACAGGTAAGCCCAGGATATGCAAGTGAGCTATCCTAGTTTTATGAGTTCCTAGAGAATTCCACTTTAGCATGTTGCAAAGATATCTTGCATTCCTATGAGACACCATGGTTTTGAATTAATAAGCCACATTTACTGAAAACTGGCATTGCATTTAGCCTAGCACTAATGTGAGGAATATTGCTTTCAAGTGCATATCCTGTAATCACACCTCTTCAAAGCCTGATGTAATTTTAATTTGCTTAGATTTACTTTATTTTTTTCTTGTTTTCACTTCGACAGAGTCCTTAAAATGGTGTGAATCTTAAATCAACTGTGCATTAGAAATAATATTTCAAGTAACATATAATAAAATTAAATATATGCATTACACAGGCAGATCAGAGACCTATTCAACTAGAGGAACGAAAATAAAGTCAAGGGAAATCTCTGAGTTTCAGCAAAATGTTTCTCTTTTGCCTATTCTACATTCAAAATGACTTCCTTGAGTAGCAGGAGCATAGCCATGGCTGTGTAAACTTGTTTATCTGTTTAATTTGCCCACAAGATATATGTTATAACTGCAACTTTGCCAATAAATGCGATTAAACAAAAATAGCCTACAGTGTCCAAGAAACTTGGAGCTAGTAAAAAAAAAAAAGAGAAAAATAGTTTACAAGGTTTGTCGTGGGGCATATTTAAGAACGGGATTTAATTATGGAAAGGTTATTTAGGGATGTCTGGCTCTCTACTCTGGCATTTTTTTCCTAAGTCATTTTGCTTCTGTCCTTCTGGCACAAACTTATCAGAAAGGAAAAGAAATTAGTGTCAAATACAACCTTTGTGTTCAGAAAGTCTATGTTTATAAAAAAACAATAGTACCTAATTCAGTACATTGGTAATTAAATGAACTGGCAAGGTACAAATTGTATCACTGACGCTAAGCACTTTGATGCAAAGAAATGACTTGCCAGGACACATACAGAATTTCTGCATAAACTGCGTTATAACTTTATTTGAAAGTACACTGTTTTGCTTTGAGATATAAAACCGATATAGTACTTCAATAAAAATTCAGACCTATTTACTAAGACAGCTGAGTACAAGTAAACAATGAGGAACTATGTCAACTTTAAACATTTGTAACTTCAGATAATTTAAATTAGATTTTCTGTTATCTAATTATTCAAAGTGGGGCAAAAATATTTAAGTGAGCTGATGGCTTTGTATTTTAATTTTCACATTTATCAATGATAATGACATTAAGAGCTTGTGAGAAACATCAGCAAGGAAAACCAACCATGATCACAAGGACAAAAGGGCTGCAGAACACAGGCTTCATGTATTTCATGAAAATATGTGCTTGCAAAAAAAGAAATCTAATTTTGTACAAATGTAATTTCTTTACTTGGCAAATCACGTATTGCTATAACAAATTTTAAGAAATGTTTGGGCAAATATATATTATAATGCTAGCTTAAATGTTTCATCTATTTTATGGGGCTGATAGGCATCAAAAATAAAGTATTGATTTGCTTTGCAATAATAATTGTATGACTGTCTATGAAACATCAGACTATTTATGTACAAATTCAATGAATGACTTGGAAAGATTTCTATAATAATAACAGCAAGAGACCAATGGTTGTCTGAAATGACTCAGTAAATATTTCTTTCGGCATATAAAAATTCAGATAATATGCTATCTATTCAGAACAATAAATCAAATTCATCTGAAATAACTACATTATAAGCTGTAAGTTGTTGCCCAAATTTGTAATGTCGACATTGGTTCAGTTTATTGCATTTAAAGTTTATCATGGATGATAACACTAAAAGCACCTAAGAAATAGCAGCAGTGGGATGTAAGGAGTGTTAAAAAAGTGTGATGTACTTCTGTAAGCTTTATCACTTCAAAAAGCATTCTTTTCAAATTCAAAGGTAATGACTTGTTAATGCAAATACTGAAATAGTAACACTGACTAAGCATGATTCCAATAATGACTTTGCAAGGCTTATAGTCCAGTTGTATCTAAACACTTTATTGAGAATCATGGTGTGCTAGAATATTACTATATGCTTAGCAATAATACCAGGAGCAGTGGCTATGATGAACTACCCCCTTTGTTTTAAATTTAATGCAATTTAAATGGCAAAACACATATTTGAATAATGGGGCACCTGTAAAACAGGAAGAAACAAAGAAAAAAGTGTGCTATTTTATCAGTTTTATGGCAGAGCATAATCATTTGCTATAAAACTGTCACCAGGCTAATTTATGAAGTACTGTCTACTGAAAGATCAGATTGCATAGCGGTGCTTTCCCTAGGAATCAGTTGCCACCTCTGCACACTGAAATGCAGTGTAATTTGTGTGATTCCAGTTAATAACACTTATGCTAAAGCAGTGAACTGACAGGCTTGTACTATCAAAAAAAAAAAAAAAAAAAAAGCTGAGTGAAAAATAACAAAAAATGTCATACGGCAATTTATTTATTTATTTGTCATTTGTTAACCGGGTTTGTCCAACTGAGCCAGTGGTCCGTTTTCAGTGGAGTCCCAAAGAAAAAAGCTCCAGACAGTTATTACAAAGTTACAAAAAAGAAAGACATCTGAAAATGACATTTTATGCAAATATTACAATAATGTGCATAACATGCGGTACAAACGTTAGATTTTTGATTTAATCAACAAAAAGCGAAAGAGCTGCAGATGAGGTACGACACGTGCAATAGGAGGCTGTTAAAAGTGTGAGAGGTGCTAAGGTGGGATTTAAGTGGGATCTTTGCAGTCACAGGTGTTGGCATTTAGGAGAAACGTTTTAACTTCATATTTAAAGTGATTTATGTTAGAAATTATTCACATGTTAAAGGGGAGTTTGTTCCATGCATGGGAAATATTATATTTGTAAATAAGTTTACCGGTGTTTTTTATTTGATTTATAGGTGTCCAGAAGGAGCTGATCAGAGCAGCAGAGAGTTCTGGGAGGGCTATAATGTGATATTAGTAAGGATAGAGCAGGACAGCAAAGGGGTTTTAAGAATGGGGTATGAGTTATTTGCAGTTGGGAGTGAAGCAAGTACTGGGGGAAGTCAAACCACTGGAGTTATTTTAGTGCATGGCAGTATTGAGATTTATAGGGTTGGTTACTAGCAAATCTTGCAATACTGTAGTATGATTGGCAAAGTTTATCCAAAAGGGTAGATTGTAGATTTGAAAAGATGTGGGAGGCATAAAGTAGACATGGAAGTAGGAAGGCCTGAGCAAGTTTCTGGCTAGAGTCGGGGGTTAGGTATTTTTTATGGTGAAGGTTGTTTTGAGGTTAGACAGGGTTTTCGGAAAAAAGAGTAGTAGCTTTGTTTTTTTGGGATTTGGAATTTTTGTTGGTTAGCCATTTTTCTACAGATAGAAAGCTATGTTGAGTAGTAGAGGGGAGGTTAGAGAAACTGGCAGAATAGATAATAAGGGTAGAGTTATCCACATATTGTGTCAGCGAGGATGCTGTACAGGAAGTATGCAGTTGGTCTGTGAAAATATTAAAGAGCAGAGGGCCAGGAATTGAACCTTGAGGCACCCCAGTTTGGCTTCGTAAGTAAGGGGGAGCAGGTAGTCTGCCATCTTACTGATTGTTGTCTATTAGTGAGATAGCTAGTAAATCATTTAAAAGTAGAGGGCGATAAGTTGAGTTGTGATAGTTTATCGAGAAATTTGGAGTGTGATAAGATATGAAATGCTTTAGAAAGGTCAAGAAAGAGGCAAGAAACCAGTAAATTTTTGTCCGTGGTTTCAGTAATGATTTGAGTAAAGGACAGTAGGTCAGTAGATGTACTATGATAGGATCTGAAGCCATGTTGCATAGGGGTAGGAGGTTATTGTCTAGAAGGTACCTAATAAGTTGTCTGTGAATGGATCATCCAAGGGGTTTAGATAGTGGAGAGAGGATAGCAGTAGGTCTGTAGTCAGGTGGTTCATTGCTGTTGCTTCCTTTGTGTAATGGAGTGGTAAAAATTATTTCCATATATCTGGGACAGTGGATCCTTGAGCAGATCTACTGATTAGGATAGAGACAGGGTAGGCTATTGAGGGAGCGGCTAGTTTAAGAAAGGGGGTGGTTATCAGAAGACAGGGACCATGGCTTCAGCTTAAGCAGGTGAGATTTTATGTAAGATGTCAGGATGGGGTTGAATGTGAAAGAGGGAGTATTGGTGAAATGTGGAGTGGGGGTGTGTGTTTATTATTCTGACCATTGTGGGTGAGTTTGTGAATAGTTTCAATGAAGTATGGATTTAGAAGAGTGGAAGTTTCAAGGGCGGTCTGTCAGGGTAGGGTCGGGAGTAGAAGGGTTGCCTGGGTGCAGGATCTTATTAATAGAGTGCCAGCATTTTTTTTGGTTAGATTTATGGGTGAGATAGGCATTGGAGTAGATTTTTTTCTTATCTGTATTGATGTGTTTTTTTAGCCAGATTACATAGTTGTTTATAGGCTTGGAGAAGAAAAGGTGATTTAGTTTTATTACATTGTTTCCAGCTGCTGTCTCTTTTTTCATACGAGTGAGTGTATCTTTTGCAAGCCAGGGAGTGGGGGTTGTTTTGATTCTTACTTTTCTGAGAGGTGCTAGGGAGTCAAGGATGGAGAGAAAAGTGTTATTGAAATGAAGGACAGCATCATTTAGAGGGATGTGTTTTGGAATTGACCCTTCTATAAAGTTTAACACGTGGTTAAAGGTCTCATTGTTAAAAGTAGAGAGATTAGGACAATCTTTATAGAAATGTTCGAGGATTGAAAGTTTCTCTAAGAAAAACTATCAGTAAGAGTACACCACAGGTAGAAGTCGTATTCTGCTTACTGGTCTGCAATAGCAGATTTTATCCTTTTTTAAGTTTGTATAACCCTTTGCTCTGTGCTTGCTGCACACAATGTAGCTAAAGATAAAAGCAGCTGGAGACTTTGCACCTTTGTTTGGTGTTTAATTCGTGAAGAATAAGTAGTGAGGGGGTTAGGGACTGAAAGATGTGACTCTATTGATAGGGGCATAATACCTTAACATAACAAAACAGATAAGCAAAATGTTTCAATAGTGAAACAGATGAAAAGGGGTGGGGGGCTAAGAGGAAGAAGTTTCACAGCTGTTGCCCCTGGGATATGCACTCTAGCTGATTGTAGCAGATTTTAACAAGCAGTCACAAATGAGGCACCTACACAACCCATAAGTGGCAACAGCAGGGTTCCCAGAGTTAAAGCCACAGCTGCAGTCTTTATTTTTTGATGATTATTGGTTAGTTTCCTTTGCTTTTAGCTGGAGTGAGAGTAGTTCTTGCTTGCACAAGTTGGGGGGGGGGATACCCGAGGTGACCAGGTGCTCATTTTTAGCTCTGCTGAGGTTTGAAAAAAAAAAAAAAAAACAACAACATCATTTTGGTTGAAAATTCACCTTCTACTGTACTCTGCCATACCTCCTGAGTATATTAACTGTGAAGCTGAATAAACTTAAGGGCAGCAAAATACTCTCTAACTTCAGACTTCAAAAGCATGCCCATTAACACTGCAGCAACCATAGCCATTTACCTGACAGAGTCTCTACTCAAGACAGAAAGAGTACATTTGCATCTATTAGTAATCTTACCTTATGCCACTAGATTCTGGTCATTGCTAGATAATTAGCTTTAAATGATTATAATATGGGGTACACAAGAAGATGATCTTGAAGGATAAAAACAAATATTGTATGGTGTATGGTGGCAGTTGTGTTCTAAATGTTGCATGTTACATAAATAAGGACATTTGAGTGTAATTCTTACACCTTTTTTACTTCTGAATTCAGATCAACGATCTCTCTTTCTCTCTCTCTCTGATGTATAATGATCAGACTGGAGTCATTCTGAGTATACACATACAAATTTATATTAAAAAGATATTATTATTTTAAGACCATGTGATATAAATGAATATAAATTTGACTTTCATTTGTTTAGATTATTCAAACTTTTACAGAGACATCATTTACAATAATGTATAGTGATAATTTGAAACATTCATATCAGAACTTCAAATATACGCTAATCTGTAGAACTCTAGATGTGGGTTCAATTTTATTTTCTTTCTCGAGATACTGTGGTTACAAGTACAAAACTAGGATGGTGGTTATTCTCTCTAATCTGTACATTAGCAATTGAATGTTTGACACCTCCTGTAAGACAAAACAATGTCACTAAAGTGTGTGCTTCAGGGATGATTTACAGATTCAACTGTCATTATTCTTTAATCATTTGCTTTTCTCATTTACAGTTGTCCATTAATAATTTTCTTAAATTGCAATTTACTAGACTTTGGTAAGGTTTCAAATCTGAATTTCATTAATAATTAAAACAAACCATCTTAATGTATTAAACTATGATTATAACTGGGATTGTAAGCAGTTAGAAAATATGATCTCGTTTCAACAATCAAAAGTATTTTTATTATCTTACTATGAAGCATGATTTATTATTTCTCAATTTATCAAAATGTAGTTTTCCTTTTGAAAATAAACTATACCTTACTGCAAAAAGTCTATTGTCAACTATTTTGTAAATTCCTCTGTCTGTTCCCCGTCTGTTCAAAATCATATATATATATATATATATCACAAATCAATAAATATGATCTATAAATATGAGTATATCAATGATCAAAATATATGCGAT
>NC_056748.1:1077320539-1077333039 GCF_019279795.1 Protopterus annectens
TAAATAAACTATTCTTGTAGAATTAAATTGGCTTAAGTGTTTTGAATAAACAGAATTTCCTGAATTAACCTATAGTATTTACAGTATGAACATGGATAATTATCCAGAAAAACAAATTTATTTGTGAATAATAGTTTTGTCTCTCTAAAAATTGCTTTCAAATGAATGATTTTTTTAAATAAATTTGCTGTAAGGCCAAGAATTGTTGCCAAATAATTTCATATATTTTTTCAATTATTTGTTTCTTATTTCAAGAGAGTCTGTACAGACTTGCACAGGAAAGGCTCCAGAATGTAACTCACTCTGTCAAATCAAAATTTTGATGTGGTTCTAAAGCCACTAAAAAGAATCGGTGGAAATTTAGTGGCTGTATTACTTTTTAACTTCCACAATTTGGTTTGATTTACTCATTTTATATCTTCTGTTTACAAACATCTGAACCAAAAACTCACTCTCGCCAAAATGTCTCTGATCTGTACATGCCAAAGCTATAACTAAATCAATTACTGTCTTTCCCTCCACTTTTTTGCTGTCTCTTATATTCACTAACTTCTTCCCTCTACATTACTTGTTTTAACTCTTCTGAACTTGCTCACCTGCAGTTCTCCACATTGCTTCTCTTCCTTCAAATTCTGTTTTTTTTTTTGTAACTGCCTTTTAACTGCTGCTAGCTTCCTCTCTTCTGCCCACTGATGTAACACCATTGTTTGTACCACAAATTGCATATGTATTTTGTTACATACTTAAGCTATGTATGTCAGTATTGTATTAAAAAAAAAAAACTCCTGTTTTTATAAAACCTCTTGAAAGTATTATTATCCACTGTTTGTAATTGGCAATTTGTTTTTCTTATGAGGCTCTCCCCGGGCCTCTGCTGAAAATGGGCTATCACTCAGTCGGATATACCTGGTTAAAAAATGCCAAAATAAATGTCAAGTCATTTATTTGCTCAAGCTTAACTGCCCTCTAAATGTTTTCTGTTTTATGAAATGAGGATTATGACTACTGTAATGTAAATAATTATTCACCAACATTTATTTCTGTATATCTTACTTTCAAAACAATGAATTTGAGTCGGATGTTACTTTTACATCCAAGAAAGTGATACTGTTCCCTTCATCACTAATGGTAAAAGAAATTCAGTACTTTGATTAATTTGTTCAAGGAATAGATCAAAATCATTCGTAGTACTAGACCAAGTAAAAATAAAATAAAACAAGCCATCAGTGTGCCTCTTATAAAACTTCACCAGTTTGAATAATTCTAGTTTGGTGAGTACAGTTTTCTCCCAACAGCACAGAACAAACATGTTGAAATTAGAGCCATACTGTCCCCCATAGCTACTCCCAATATTTGTTGTTATTGTCAAAAGAAAAATAAATAAATATATATAATATATATATAATATATGACTATTTCTAGCAAATAAAAAGTGTTGATTTTGTTAAAATCTGTAGATGAACGGGTTCAGCACCTACGTCATGAGTGATGGAGTGTATAGAGAAACTACATCTGTAGTAGCCATAAAGGTTTCACTTCCGTCAAATTTGAAATTTTTTAACAAATCTAAAAATACCCATTAATCCTTCAAATAAAAATTAGAACATTACACAACTGGGTTTAAACGACCATACAAAAATAAAGCAACTGTTTCAGTTTTACCTTGTTGTGCAGAAACTATTGGTCTAAATGGTGGTTTTGTTTAATTTTTATGAATTTTAGGAATTCTGAATATTCTACCCAATTTTGGCTGTTCTGTGTGCAAAAATTCATACAAAATAAAATCTATATAGCCCTGATTTTAACAAATCTAATAAGAAAACATCAAAATGTTTCAAACTTTTTTTTAACAAAATCTTTGCTCCCTATCCTATAGCAAGTCACATTTCAAACATCTCCCAACGTATATTCTTTATATTTTGAATTCTCCATCACCAGCAAGCCATTCCCTTTGTCAGTCTTTATAAATATAATATTATCAAGTTGATATTGTTAAATTAATGCTAATCTTTCATGTTTTTCTAGAATAAAGTATCTAATTCTTTTGGTTTATTATTTAATAGCGAACAGAAATTGTTTTCACAAAAATCTAAAAAATAGAGTTTAGAGAAGTTGAATCTAGTGTAGATTTAATTTTCTGACAAACATGATATCGGCAATAGGATTAACTATATTTTTAAACACCTTTTATTGAATTATCACTTGTAATGTAGGCAAATTTAAATTTTATGTAAAAATAATCAAACAGTATTAAGTTAAAATTAACAAATTATGCTTCACATATATACAATATTAAAAAAAATACTTGCCTGGACTTCTCAAAACATAGTTAATGAAACCATCATCTTAGGTGATGAAAACATTGATTGGCTAGACATTGCCCTCAACAATCCCTCAAAAAACATAAACAACGTCTCCCAACTAATTGAAGACATCACCAGACCCCACAAAAATAACATTTGGGGCTCCGCAATAGACTGGATATTCGTGTCCAACCCTAACAATATCATCTCTGCAGGCATACTACCTAGTACCATTAGCAACCACCACCCAGCATATATCCTACACAAAACCACCCCAACCCCAGGGCAACGCCAGTAAAAATTAACCAGAAATTTGACTAATTCCAACGATCCATATTTAATGAAACCTTAGCTAAAGTAAATTGGGAACCCCTCAAATCTCTGCCACTTAACGAGGCTGTTTTTATCTCCACATTCCTAGATGTCCTAAATAGACAAGCACCCATCTGCCAAAAATGAATAAAACATAACCATTTAAGCTGGCTCTCAAAATCCAACAAAGAAGTCATATCCACAAGGGATAAAATCTGGAAATCATGGCAAAAAACAAAGACCCTACAACTCTAATACAATACAGACAACTCTGTAACCAGGCAAAATGTCTAATGACCAATGATAAAAAAGCCCACTTCCTCCACCTACAAAGCCAACATAAAAATAATCCCCCAAAAAATCTTGTCCTCCATTAACCATCTATTACATCCAGGTTCTCAAAGCATCCCATTCCCTGACCCTCACAACCCCCCCCCCCCTACTGAACTTGCCCCTCCTGTTCAATTCCTACTTCATTGACACCATAGCTAACCTAATTGCCACCTTTCCTGTGGTTAACACCACCACCAAGACAGCTGATGAGCAAACCATCCCAGAAAGCAATCCTACATACAACTCTAAACTAAAATTCTCCCCATACCCATTGCCACAATAATAAAACTTTTACTTAAGCTTAAACCGTGTACTCTAGCCCCTGACAATCTACCCCCCCCCCACTTCCTGCAGCTAGCTGCAAACTCTATAGCCTACCCCATCAGCATACTGTTTAACAGATCATTTAAAGAATCCCTTGTCCCAGACATCTGGAAAAAAGCATTCATTCTCCCCTTACACCAAAGGTGGCACCAAAACACACCACAAACTTTCGACCAATAGCTATTCTCTCATTCCTCTCTAAAATGCTGGAAAAATGCATCCATGCCCAACTCCTCAATCACCTGCTTGAAAATCAAATCGTCACCCTCTCAGCATGGTTTCAGACCAGGGCACAGCACACCACTACAGCCCTCCTCTCTTTCCTTGATACAGTTAATCAGGCATGGCATTGTGGTAAAATAATCACTTCTCTTTTCCTCAACCTCTCCAAAGCTTTCAATGCCATTTCCAACACTATCCTCCTCTCTAAACTATCTACACTCCACATTTCCCCACCTACCCTACAATGGTTCAGTAGCTATCTCTCTCTCTCTCTCCAGTAGGCAGCAATCCACCAAATGGCAACAGTCTTACTGTCCCTTCCTCAATACTTCCACAGGGGTACCCCAAGGCTCCATACTTGGTCCTTTCTTATTTAGTATCTTTATTAACAACATTCACACCACTCTCCCACAATGCTCAGTGATCCAGTATGCTGATGACTCTACAATAATATGCACTGCCAAGTCTGGCTCTGAACTCCAGCAGATCACCCAGAACGCCTTCACCTCTACTGAATCTTGGATGCTTAACAATCCTCTTCCCCTAAATCCAAAACAAAACTAAACTAGTAAAAAACTCTTCAGTATACAAGCCCAGGACAATACCACTGTAGAAGTTGTCCCACACACTAAATTACTAGGTATTTATTATAGATGAAAACCTAAACTTTGACCTACACATAAACAGTAAGATTAAAAAAAAAACACCAAAAGCTTGGTATGCTGTACAGGGGCACCAACACTTGAGCCTCTCTACTAGACAAACCCCTTCCAACTACATTTTTATTGCCCTATCTGCTTTTTGGTGCCCCTCTTTTCACTAATATTCAAAATTCTACAAAATCCAAACTTGTGTGTTACAACAGAATAGCCAAATTTGCCACCAAGGCCATATTTTCATCCCACCACTCTAACTCACTGAAACAATTTAGGCTGGTTGGAACTCCCCCACCATCTCTTATTCACCCAGCTAACTACATCACACAAAATAGTCTACAGACCCACAGATTGTCCTGCTTTCTCAACTCTATTTGCCAAATGCCAACCCAACAGGCAACTAAGATCTGAAAATCATCTACTTCTAAAAGTAGAAAACCCCACCATAACTGGCTGGTCAACTGCTCTACTCCTTCACTGCCACCAGACTATGGAACTCACTTCCTCCTTCTGTAAGAAACATGGGCAGCACCACCACCTGTAAACAAACACTGAAAAATCTTCTCAACCTTTTCTGGCTCTGTACCTGCTCTGTAACTATCCTTCCTGGCTCTGAACCTGCTCTAGGTTCATAGGTAGGTACTAGGCTAATGGCCCTAGGGCCTATATAAGCCTAGCCAAAAGTTCCCTGGCTTTCGCCACCCAAGAAAATTATTTTCCTGTGCCATTGTCAAGCAGAGCCACAGACGTGATCCCCAGGGTGAATTTCCTATCTCCCATCCAATCATCAAGATTTTTCTTGAAGAGCACTAATGAGGAGCTTTGTTTGATATAGATAGGTAGTCTGTTCCAGAGTATGGGAAGTCTCTGGGACAGCAATCTATCCCTCCAGCATGTTCTGTTTATTGTGGTGACAAGGTTTAGGTCCCTAGACCATGTAGCTCAGGGATTGGGATTTCTTTAAGTGGAGCACGTCTAAAAGCTGTGGGTTTGACATCTGAGTAGGCAATATGCAATGGAGTAAAGCTGCAATTTTTTGAGACTGTCTGCATAGGGTTTCTGTTTGAGGCTGGTAATCCTCTTTGTGAGGTATTTCTGTGGCCTTTCCAGTTGTTGTAGATGTCTTGTGAGGTACATACCAAAAGGGGCATTGTACTCTATAATGGGTCTAATGAGTGATGAGTAGAGGGGAACAATTACCTCTTTTTTTTTTCCTGGACGAGAAACCTTTTGTGATGAGGTGTGCCACGTAGAAGAATTTCCTGACTACTGTGGCGATGTGATTATCAAAGGAGAGACTACTGTCCACCTGTGTCCCAAGGTCTCATCACACTTTCAGTGTTAAGTAGACTACCGCCTATGTGGTAGTTCATGGGTACTGAGTTTTTACCAAAAGGGATGGCAATGCACTTTTTGGCATTGAGCTTGAGGCCATGGCTTTGATACCAGGCATTTGTCTTAGCGAGGCCCTTTTGTAGAATGTCCACATCTTTTGGAGTTTTGATTGTGGCTCCTAGTTTGCAGTCATCTGCAAATTTCGTTAGCCAAATACCTTCTGTGTTGGCCTGTACTTCAGAGAAGTAGATACCAAACAGGAGAGGACCCAGGACTGAACCCTGTGGTATTCCACTTGTCACTGGTCTGAAGTTGGATTTGGAGTCTGCTACTTTCACAGTGTGGGTTCTGTCAGTGAGCCAGTTGGCAACCCATCTTGTGACATAGGGATTTATACCTAGTTTAGTGAGTTTATGTATAATTCCAGAGTGGGGGATGGTGTTGAAAGCCTTGGTGAGATCTAGATAGGCTGTGTGAACCACCTTACCCTAATCTACGGCTTTGTTGACTGCTTCAAAGAAGTCTATCAGGTTTAGGAGACATGATCTGCCTTTTTCCAAACCTGAACTGGATGGGGTCCTGAGTTTGGAGATTACCAATGTCATTGGTTATAAGTTCCATGATAATACATTCCATAGCCTTGTAGCCCAGGCTCGTTAGGCTAATGGGGCAGTAGTTTCCAGGGTCTGTGGTGGCTCCCCCTTTGTGGAGTGGGATAACTGTCACTGTGCGCCATTCAGTGGGCACAGAGCCTGAGGTGAGTCTATTATTGAACATGGTACTTAGGTGGGGTGCCAGTTCATTCTGTAGTTCATGTAGAACACAGCCTGGGATGTCGTCAGGTTCCATGGATGCTGTGTTCTTGACTTTGGATAGTGTGTTTTTTACCTGTGCAGCCGTGATTACAGGAACTTTGCATTCTTCTGGTATAGAGATGGGCCCTTTAGGGGATGACGGGGGTAAAGTTAGCACTGAACCTATCTGCCAGGATGTTGGCAGTATCAGTTGGTTCTGTATATTTAGCCATTGTGCTGTAACTCAGCGCAGATCTGAGTGTTGCCATTGAGATTCTTGACATAGCTATAGAATGCTTTGTGGTTGTCTTTAGAGTCAGTGGCGATTTGTGTTTTCATAACTAGCTTTGGAGGATTTTATGAGGGATCTCAGCTTCTTACTGAGGCTATAACAACCCTTCCTGGCTCTGTACCTGCTCTATAACAACCCTTATTGGCTCTGTACCTGCTCTAACAACCCTTCCTGGCTCTGTACCTGCTCTATAACAACCCTTCCTGGCTCTGTACCTGCTCTATAACAACCCATCCTGGCTCTGTACCTGCTCTATAACAACCCATCCTGGCTCTGTACCTGCTCTATAACAGCCCCTCCTGGCTCTGTACCTGCTCTATAACAGCCCCTCCTGGCTCTGTACCTGCTCTATAACAACCCTTCCTGGCTCTGTACCTGCTCTATAACAACCCTTCCTGGCTCTGTACCTGCTCTATAACAACCCTTCCTGGCTCTGTACCTGCTCTATAACAACCCTTCCTGGCTCTGTACCTGCTCTATAACAACCCTTCCTGGCTCTGTACCTGCTCTATAACAACCCTTCCTGGCTCTGTACCTGCTCTATAACAACCCTTCCTGGCTCTGTACCTGCTCTATAACAACCCTTCCTGGCTCTGTACCTGCTCTATAACAACCCTTCCTGGCTCTGTACCTGCTCTATAACAACCCTTCCTGGCTCTGTACCTGCTCTATAACAACCCTTCCTGGCTCTGTACCTGCTCTATAACAACCCTTCCTGGCTCTGTACCTGCTCTATAACAACCCTTCCTGGCTCTGTACCTGCTCTATAATCTAACCTCCTTCCTTCTCCTTATATTATAACTAAATTCTTATGCTTTTTACTACAAGTGACTGATGATACTTTCTTCAGATTTATTTATTTTTCTTTCATCACTTGTTGTTACTGGCACAAGAATGCTGATTAATTCATCTCCATCTTTACCACTCTGAATTCATTTGGCAACCAACCAAATTCCTGCTTTTATGTATATATTTTACTTTAATCAGGCCAACTAAATTACTGGCTTATGTATACATTCTATCTATATATATATATATATATATATATATATATATATATATATAATTACTGTAACCACTATGTGTAACACTGTTTCTACTTCTGTACCAATTTATGTTCTTGTTGGAGCTTTTCTCCCGGGGCCTCCACCAAAAATGGGCTCTCTTAGGCCCAGTGGACTTTCCTGGTAAACAAATGCAATAAATAAGCACTCATATATTGCTATATATAATATAACCTAAGCAACATTACATAAATTATTCAGTTCCTGCCCCTTTTTATTTAAATAAGAAATCTCTTTATTAAACCATCACTTATGACACACACTATCATATGTTAATATAAATGAAAACAAACCACAATGACACTCTAATTCAAAATGGAAAGGGATGATGATAAAACGGAGGGGGGGGGGGGGCTCAAGAAACCAGGAGATGCTAGTATTGTGGATGCAGGTCTTTAAATAGAATAACAACAATCATCCAGGATATTATATCCATAAAGTAGCAGAAAGTATTCTAAGAATTAAGCCTCCATGTGAATGGAGAAAGGAGATTCTGCCAATGCGGGTGACTGCAATTATAGATGTAGACAATAGGGGGCTGGAATTTATTTGAGAACTGGCAAAGGAACCAAGGTATTGGGACCAAATGACTAGAGAGGGAACGATGATAGAATGTGAAGATGCCAAGAATTTATTTGGACTTCAGTAGTGAGATTAACAATGTTAGCTCTTGTAGCTGGAAGTCCCGTGGACAAAATGTTAAGCTGTTCTCTAGAAAGGGAAACCATGCCGAGGTTAAATACTTGCATCACTCGAGTCAAAATTTGCATTCCTTTTCCTAACTTCTTCCTTTCTGTGCTCTCTCTCCTCTGGATGAAGTCTTTATTTTCAAAGATGGGGATGTCAGAAAAAAAGGGGTTATCGTGTTTGTAACAGTGTCCATATTATTAATTACATCTGGATTAACTGGTCATTCATTAGTCCCCGCAGAAGCTGTGGCATGCAACAGTGGAAAATCATCACAAGAAAAGGAATCTTAGTCTAAAACCGAAGGTTTTAACCTAGTTTTAGATGCTTCTCTTGTCATTAATGGGATAAGTATTTATTGTTTAAACTTTGGTGTCTCTTGAGATTTGTCCTTTTTTTAGCTATAATTATGGCAGTATGCAACTGTGTTTTTAGCCAGTATACCATCATAAAATGAGCTTGCATGACTAAATATCTAATGGTTGCAAATACACAGATCCAGTTCTGTGACCTGATTCCGTAACACTTCAGCATTTTGATTGTAGCTAATGTGTAATTTGAACACTTGTATGCCAGTATTATTATACCGATCAGCCAAGTCCTTATGTATTTGATCTTTTATAGTAATACCATTAGGAAACTTGTAAAATCCAACAGCAAATGTAATCTGCTGTATTTTGATGTACTGTAAATAAAAAAAAATACTCTGACTTGAGTTTCAATAGTTTGGTGTCAAGTTAAATGTAGTTGACTTGGTTTGAAATGGATGCAGTTGCCAAAACTTTACTATTTGTGTTCTTTGAGGACCCAGAAGTACAAAATGAGTTGTGTGCCAGTAAAAGCAAGAAGTCCACATCATGAGGAAAACAAGTCAACTGTAAGAGTTACTTCATCATGTTCTTCATTACCAGTGCTGTTTTAAACATGGGTATGATGATTATTTGATGATTAACAAGCTTGCTTTACATTAACTCGACCTGAGTATGACTGATGACTTTTGATGAAGTCTAAGTCAAGGAGGCCAACTGGATCATGGCCAGTCGAATTCTTACAATAGCTAGTACAGTGACCTATATTGTCATTTGCCATATAGAACGGCAAGATTTCCACACATTTTGCAAACTAAGAAACACCACCATGTGGAAAAAGTAGTAGACCTAGTAAAAAAAAATTACAAAAAATTAAGCAAAACTGCTCAAAGAATTTCCATAAAAACCAGCAAAACAAGATGTATACTAAGGCTAAGCTTAAGCTTCTTCAGAAAAAAATAATCACATGATTAATTCACTTATATACACTGTCTAAACCATGACATAACTCACAGATGACTCGACCAATAACCATCAACGCACAAAAAAATCTTAATGTTTATTGTTATAGCATTTATCACAAATTAACTTAACACATTTAATACTAATAAATTAAAAATTTACACTTTCTAATAACCATTTAATATTACTCTCTTCAGTCCCAGTGACTTATTTCTTATGAAAAAGATATTAATTTGTAAGTAATTTTAGAAAGACAAGAATCTATTATTGCTCAGCATAGATTTGGTCCTTTTTATAGTTATCTGTCATAACTGTAAATTATGTAGGTTTATTTAAATTACAAAATTGTCTTTGAAACATTTAAATAAGACGATTCTGCAAATTGCTAAAATTGTAGATCTGTAGTTAGTGTATTTAGCAACATTTTGTAGTTATGAGAGCTTCTATGTGGGTAAAACCATTAAAATGATCTCCCAAAGAATTTATGAACATACTTTTGCTATTAAAAAACGGAATCATTCTAATGCTTTGGTAAATGCATGCATCAATGTGTCTAGGTTTTAAGAAGTTTGTATTGCTTGCTCTTGATGCTGTGAATCGGTCCTTGTTCATTGACAATTTTAATAATGCACTTAAGTGCAAGGAATTTAGGTGGCAGATAACTTTGCTAGCAGATAAGCCACCACAAGGCGGAATGAAGTAATTAATAAATGCATATTAAAAAGTACAACATTGTATTTTTAGAATTAAATGTGGTAATTTACTTGTGATTTAATATCACAATATTTACGATAACATTATTGTGTTAATACTTGATGGCTATTGGTTGAATCAGCTGTTAGTTATGTGATGTTTTACAGAGTGTAAATGAATTAATCATGTGATTTTTGTTCTGAAGACGTTCTTGTTAACACAATAAAGAATGAAAGCGCTTTCAACGTTTAACATACAGCTTGTTTCTTTTTGGACATTCCTTGAGTTGTATTTTTTTTACTTACTATCTGTATCACCTTTTCCATGTAAATGAATCAAGAGATTGAGAGCAAATAACCAAACATGGAAAGGGAATACATGGGATGGGACTAAGAAGACATTTGGACTGCGGGCTAGAGATTGCCTTCCCTACCAGGGATTGATTTCGGAGAATAGGCAAAGAGAAAGGGATAGGGAGATCTTAAAATACCTTCTCTACTAGAGTCTTTAGATGAATCTAAACTGATGCTGCTGTTTGAAAAAGGGATAATTAGTAGGCCATATAAGATGCTGTGTGATGACCATAACAATTTTAGGAGGTTAGAAAAGATTGGGAAGAGGGATTGGATAAGCAGATTACAGGGGACCAATGAAATGACACGTTTGGCTACCAAGTATGCAAGTAAGTCCAGAAAGTTTTCGATGTTTGAAAGTGAAAACAGACATCAAAGAATTTTCCCTTGGGTAGATGCCAAATGCTGGAGGTGTGAAGGGGCAGAAAGAAGTACATGGGAACATATATTTTGGGAGTGTAGTGAGTTGGCAGATTTTACAAATTATGTACAGAGCATTCTGCTAGAAAATATTGGATGAGCGCATGTATGATATCCAAGGAAATTATTCTTTTGAGCTGAGACACGGGATCTGAATTGTCTAGACATGTTGAGTCCTTGTTACATTTAATTTTGGCGGCTGCCAAAAAATTCCTAGAAAATGGTAATCAAAGTCTAAAGTAACCGTATTTGAACTATTGAATATTGTAACCGAGACACAAAACAGGAAGCGGGATCTTCAGAAAAGGGAGGGAGCAAATTTACATTGAAATACTTGGCAATTGTAGGAACAACATATGCAGAATAATGTTCAATAGGAGGGGAGAGGTTTATGGGAAGGCAGGAAATGAGTAATTTATGTAACGGTTATAAAAGGAAATAGATGACGTATAATGTATATAACTTGAAACACGTTAATACAGTTTTATTTTAATGTATGTTTGCCTATGTCTGAAGTGATAATTTAATCAAGGTGTTTAAAAAAAACAGTTGAGTCTTACCAAACTTTCACATCACTGGTTAGAACTTGAGTAAAGGTTTAGGCCCTGCAGCACTGCTGTTTTAATCTTATGAGCTTCCTGTGAATCTAGTGTTATCATCATTGTTGCAACTCTGGCTTTTATGCTAGCACATGCTTATAACCTATGACACCAACACTATCACTAGGGGTCATTGTTTTTAACCCCCTGTTGTGCAACACCTAGGGCCCATACTTTAAAGATGAGGGCCAGCTTTGCTTTTGTTTTAAACTTTCTTTATGCAAAATTGTATGCTGCCAACTATTGACAAATGTACATATTGTAAATAAGTTTTGCATATATGGTAAATGTATATATCCAGATCAAAGTGAACAGACACTAAAGTGTCTAAATGTTTGTATAAACTCAACAAATGTGATTTCATTTGTCACATTCTTAGCCTATGTACACGTGCAGCATTTGTAAGGCACTACCGTGTTCACGTCATAGCTGAAAAAGGGTCGATTGAATACCTCACTTACCTGGTTAGAAAGGAAAGAACAACAAACAAGAGGAAATAATACTGTGTGGACAGCCTGATAAATAGCACGTTGCAACATGAAGAAAGCCGATTAACAAATCCAGAGAAAACTGGCAGGCACTGAACAGGGAACAGATGTCACTAGACTCTGTAAAAGTAAACGCTGTGTTTAGTATGTCTTCAGTTACATATGAAAACAAATTAAACATGATTAGTATAGTTAAGTGCAGCCCAAGATTTCTAAATGATTTTATCACCATCGGTGCACCATTGAGAGAGCTCATGATGAGATGTTCAGTCTTACTTTTCTGAAAAACACAATGAGAACTAGAACCATTGAAGGGAAGACCAAGCTAAGAGACAGAAATGTTAACATTTTGTC
>NC_056748.1:1077338039-1077380539 GCF_019279795.1 Protopterus annectens
GGAGAAACTTACGGTCAGCTGTATATCTGGTGCCAAGATTAATCGGATCACACAGGCACTCAAGTCTGTCAACAGCAAGTTCTATTCTGACTCTGTCCTAGTTCATGTTGATGTGCATGATTTCCTATGTACTTCACTGGACAATATGAAGCGAGACAGAATTGAGCTCTATGAAAATATGTCCCAGTCAGGTATGTCCCCAGCCTTGAACAGCATTCTAACCTCGCCTAGGATAATACTAAAATCTAAACAGAAAATGATTGACTTAAAACAATTGGCTTCGTTTTGGTGTCATTCTAAGGAAATCCAATTCCTGCCAGCCTGGGATGACATGGTTGATAGACCGTGCTGATTTGCCAGAGATGGTTTTCACCCGTCACCTCTAGGCTTTCAGGTACTCACCAAGGCACTTCTCTCCACCATAGTGCCTTTTTAGGCAAGGTCTCAAGACCAGAACTTCTAATGTAAAAATGACACTCACAAATTAATGCTAGGAGATTAAATCAGAAACTGCACTCTCTGGAAGCACTCCTCTCTCTCTGGAGGATATTGACATCTGTGTAGTCACAAACTTGGTTCAGGGATGCAGAGAGTACCCCGGCCTTGCAAGGCTACAATACCTTCCACACGTTCAGACTACAAAATGAACGTGTGAGAACCAAAGGAGGAGGAGCATCTATCTTCATCAAAGATGAATACACCTCTAGACTGGTTAAACAAACTCCACGGAGTTACTCCCAAGTTCAAATAACGTGTAGGTAAGACCCACCCTCCAAGTCATAGTTGGCTATATGCCCCCTTCAATGAACCAAGATATCCACACTGCTTATTTGTACTTACTTGAGTCAGTCAAATTACAACCAAACACTCTAGTCATGGGCAATTAACTGCTCCTCCACTGACAAGAAAACTCATACGAGTACCAACAATCTCGCACAAAGGTTCCTGAAATTTACTACTAATGCCCTGCAACAAATATGCAACCCCACAAGGGGCTCAAATATTCTCAACCTGGTCCTCACCAACATGGGTGACTGTTGCACCACCACAAGTATAAGGGCCTCACTGGTTGTCTGATCACAAATCAGTCACATTTTGAAGTAGTTATAACACCTGAACCCCTCTTAGGTGAAATTGGGCTAAAAACTTTCACCAAAGTAGCCTCCTAAGGGATGGCATAAATTTCCAAGCTCCTGTTCCTACAGATGGCATTGACAAGTATACCAATGTATACACAAATGCCCTGTACAAACACTTTTATACAATTGGCTTGACACAGCTGTACCTGATGGGGTCAAAACAAGGTCCTTAAGAAAAAACAAGCCTCCCCAGTGGACATCTAGCATTAATAACTTATACAACAAGAGGAATAATTTGCTGTCTAAGAAAAAAAAGGGAGGACTCAGCACTGGAAGAACACCCTCCTCTGCTTGAACAAACAAGACAACTTGTAAAATCCTTCAAGGGCAATTTACCAAACATAGCTAAAAATAATAGTAAGGCATCCTTCAGTTATATCTGTAACTTAAAAGGTCGGTCCCAGACATGTGCTGAACTAGCTGTGGATGGCGGGTTGGGAGGGTGGCCTAATGGTTAATGTGTTTGCCTTACAAACACAAGGTACAGGGTTTGAATCTCACAGGGGATAATTGGCTAGGCTTAAAATAGCTTGCAGGTGCAGTTAGCCTAGTACTAATCTATGAACCTATGAATCACACACACTGATCCTGTGAAAATAGATAACCTATTAGCTCACAGGTTTGGTGAAAATTTTAGCCCCCTGCCCCCATCCAAACCTTTCACAGAGCATTCCCACTACATCTCCCCCACCTTGCATCTCCAAAAAGCAAGTCATTAATGGTCTCTTCAAAGGCCAAAAACACAGCTGCTATGGGACCGGATGGCATCCCAACTTTCATTTTAAATGGTCTGAAACATGAATTGCCAACTCCATTAGGTACTCTTCAACCACAGCCTGAGTACTGGTTTTGTCCCTGTTGAATGGAAAACAGCAAGCATTGTACTTTTTTTCATAAAGGGGATGTACCAACGCACCCTGGGAGCTACCAACCCATAAGCTTAACCAGCCTTACCTTTATGACAATGGAACTAATCATCATGGGCCTTATAAATAAGGATACAGGTGATCCGAAAACGCTCGATCCAACACAGTTTTGTTTTGTCAAAGGCAGATCATGCCTTTTAAACCTGGTAGACCTCTTCGAAAATATCACCTGAGCCATAGACATAGGCAAATCTGTGAATACAGCCTACCCTGACTTAGCCAAGGCCTTTGACACAATCTTAGATTTGGGCATCATTTCCCTGTTGAATAACAACCCTTATGTCATCAGGTGGGTCACTGACTGGTTCATGACAGATCACACTCAAAGTTGGGGACTTTACATCAACCAGCAGACTTGTGACCAGTGGGGTTCCACAGGGGTCTGTGCAGGGTGCCCTATTGTTTGGAGTATACTAATCAGAAGTTCAGGCCAAAACAAAGGCCGTGACTGCAAATTAGGTACAATGTCAATATACTTCGAGGGACTTGCACAAACCAATGACTGGTGCCAAAGCCATGGATTTAAGCTCAATGCAAAAAAATCCATCATCCATCCCCTTTGGTAAAAACAATATCCCTACAGACTATCGTATACATAGTAATACCCGAAGTATAACTCAGTAGTGACTTTGGAACGCAAGTTGACACTAGCCTAAACTTTGACCAACATGCATCTAATGTGGTAAGGAGGGCATTCTCCGTTGCACACTTCCTTAGCAAAGGTATTGCCTCGAGTGAAAGAGGTCATAACTCCCCTGTACCCTACCCATCCCTCATCAGGTCAGTAAAGTACAGTGTTCCCTTTGGTATGTACTTTGCCAGGCACCTGCAGCAACTTAAGAGACCTCGGAGATTTCTAACAAAGAAAATTCTGGGTCTCCAGCATGTCCTACAGTGACGGACTGAATTTGCTGTACTCACTAGTGTATAGACTACTTGGAGGAGACTTGTGCCTGGCCTACAGAGCAATCTCTGATCCAAACTTAGAAATGCTGCACATCCGCAAGTCAAATGGGGCAAGGGTCACCCACTCCCAGGGATCTTAACCTGCCCTGCAACATAAATAGGACCTGCTAGACAGACATATATATCTCAGAGGTTGCCACTCCTTTGGGAAAAGGCTGCCAGTTAACATCAAACAAAGCCCGTCTATGATCCTGTTTAAGCGTAGGCTGGATGACTGGATGGGAAGCCTTAAATTCCTGCCAGGGATTTCACCTATGACCCTCCTACATATGGGCAGTCTTTGCCAACTAAGATCTCGAGTTTAGGCAAGATCCTTTTATATTGGGTTTCTCTAGTATTATAATGGGCAAACACGGCTAGGCTTATAAAGACCCTCGGGTCAATAGCCACCTATGAACCTGTGATGGTGGCCACTACCAATCCACACATTCTTCTAGACTCGCTGATCGGAAATTATATCATCACATACTGGCTATGAACTTTTACACTTTAGATATGCATAAAATGTCAGGGGGGTTGTAGTACAAACCCTCTTTCACATGAGGGCTTGTTCCCTGCAAAGACGGTCATGCAATCCTTTAATTTTGGTTTCACATTTAGTATTTTTATCAATGTCTGATGATGCCTAGAGTTTCAATACGGAAAGGCTGTTGATGAACAGGACTCTCTAAATGGTCTTTCAACACATGATTGTATGGGATAATGGGAGTCATTCAAACAGAAACTAAAACATACACATGATACAGTACTGCTAATTGTGAAAACATTTTATATTAGTAATTCTTGAATTAAGAAAAGCAAAGATGAGTTAAGAGTTGAGATATGGGATCATGGTTTCAGCTAATGGCTAGTGCCTGTTAAAGGAAACACGATTTTTATAGTACTTTACGTTCGGTTTTAATGTATGTTTTTGCAGTTATCACCTCTGGGTGGTAAAAACTAACACAGTAGTCCGGAAAGAGTTTGTTTCCAAGCCTTGGAATATGGATTCAAAAGATATTGGAAGGCAAGTAATTTCAAACTAATGGCTTTTATTTCAGACTAACTTGGGTGTATGCATGTTCAGAAGTCTGAGCTTAAAACAAATGAAAAGATCTCGGTAAAGACCTTTGTGGGCCAATATGTAGTAGTGATCACTTGCTTGTGGTGACTGGTAAACGTTAAAGATTTGTAGTAGTGGAGCCTGTCGCAGCCATATTAACTGAGGCAGAAATTCTAGTTTTATTCATTTAACATTTGTTAACCGGGAAGGTCCAAAAGGACAAGTCCGTTTTTCAGCAGAGGCCCAGGGAAAAAAGCTCCACATCCAATACAAATAGAACTACTATTTACAATAACAATACAAATTACAGTTTGAAGGAAAAGCTTTGAGTATCCTATTAAGCAAATTAAACAAAGAATTTTGAAAACAAAAACAGAATGTAACCTACAAAGTACAATATTGCAATGAAGAAGTCTGAATGATTTTTTAGTTGAACATTGTTACAGGAAAATTAGGATACATGAATACAAAACTGATTTTTAAGGTAGGTAAATGGTAAACTGTGATCTGACTTAATAGTATTCATTTACTTAACTGTAGTGTGATACAAGATCTAATGTGGTGTTAAATGTTCAACTTTGTTTAGAGAGAGTTACTATACACTGTAAACTCACAGGCAAGTTGATAAATAGTAATACAGACTCTCAGAATACATAATACAGAGGTAACTATATTTGCGGTAGAGCTGGTATGGGTGGGTTTGTAGGCTATGAAGTTGAGGATGAAATTAAACCTGGGTTGGAACAGGAACATAGCCAAGTATTTGCCATATGAGTTTTTAGCATGTGTTTTAAACTTTAAGGAAGATTGGAATACTATATTGTGGGCCAGGGTGTTCCATTTTTTTAGATATGTATCTAGAGCAGAGAGTCACCGACTAAGTTGTTTGTTTTAATTATCTGTAATAGTGGTCTATTACCAGAGCAGAGTTTTATTATCAGATTGTGGCAGTATCAGATTTTGGAGGGCAGGTTTTTTTTTTAGGTTGCTGAAGGATTTTGTGGGCAAAGGTCAACTGGTTATAGAGAAGGAGCTGAAGGTAGTTCAAGCCAGTTGAGTTCTTTACGAACTAACAATGATGTGTCCTGAAAGGAGAATCTGTGGCAAACCTGGCTGTTTTGTTGTAGCAGGAGTTAAGTTTGGCCATCTTTTTCAAGTTTGTGAGTATTGGGGAAGCATATAGGAGTGTAGATAAGAGATGGTATGTGCAATGGTGGCTATGGCCTGTTCGGTGAGAAATTTTCTGTATAGAAGACCAAGCTTTTTATGCAGTTTCTTTATGGTTTGGGTGATATGGATGTCAAATTTCATATCACAGTCAATTTCCACCCCTAGAAGTTTGGTGCGAGTAACAGGAGAAATTATGGTGTTTTTGGACATATTGAATGTGGAGCTAGATGTGGTGGATCTTGTTGGGTAAAACAATAGTTTTGTTTTATTAGGATTTGGAATTAATGAGTTTTGGCTAAATCATTACAGTATTCAGAATATTGCAGACACTGACCTCAAGTAAGAGACGATCCAGAGACCATATTTTTAATTGTCTACAGTTGAAGAAACACTGGGAATAATGTACAGAAAAGTGACCCTTATTTGAAAAGAGATTTATAGCCAACAAGGGAAAGCTATAAGAATTAAGCTTCAAAAAATATACCATGGAAACTAGAGTTAAGCTAAGGGTATAATGGCAATCTTCTTTACACGTATTATTGCTGCAGTAGCCATAGCCAAGGGGTTAGATCTTGCCAAGGGCATAATCCGAGTTCGAGATACCAAGCCTTGAGGACACCTTCCATGTGCCCAAACCATTAGTCACCTTGAGCTAAGCTGACTAAAGATCACGTTTGGGCACTAAGCTCTTCAGAGCTTTCCTGCCATGAAAGAATGCTTCTCTTGTGTGCTTTCAAGGATCAACAGTCTGCTAACACTGTTACAGTGCTGGGTAAAGAAGTTTCTTACACTGGGGAAATAACTCTTGTCAGTTTTTTTTTAACATTTCACAGAAAAATATAGTTTCTTAATGTTAAAGCTATGGAAGTATTTTTGACTATCAGTACTTTTAGATGGAATTATCACTTTTTTTACTTTTATGGTGAAAAATTGTTAAAACTAATTTTTAACTTTTTTCCAAGGTAAAAGTTTTGTCATTTTACTTTTGAGGGCTGCAGTAAGTGTTGAAAGTGCATTTTACATTGTTTTTGTTGGGAAAAGTTAATTTTGCTTGTTTTACTGAATACTGCTGTCGGACCTTACTAGAAATTGGGAATCATTTTCAGTTTAACCATGGAGCCACCTGTGACAAAAGGAAGTACGTCTAGCACAGCTGGAATTTTGTAAATTATGTAATTTGTGAATATCAAACTAATTTATAAATTATGCAGGTGGTACACATGTATTAGAACTGTGTGTCGTATAAGATACTTGTGCTACAAATGTATTAGAACTGTATATCATTTGTTTATTTTATATATATAATTTTTTTATTTTATTTTAAGTTTGCTTACCGGGGAAGTCCACGGGGCCAGAACGTGCCCATTTGCAGTGGAGGCTCAGGGAGAAAAGCTCCATAAGTAATACAATAATGGTTACATAATGTTAAAGGTAAAATACATGTATAAAATTCATACAGTAAGGAAATGCAAGTGCATAAAATGTACATCATAAAACACAGTTAACAGATAATAGAGAACACAGTTTACAGGTATTTCCATTCCGCATAGCATGATCAGCTGTCTGTAAAATAAAGATCTGAGGTTTCTTGTGTTTTTGCATTAGAAGGGGGGGGGGCAGTTTGCATGCAGATGTTTTAATTAAGTAAGGTAAAAAACTGCTGTGCAGACAATAGAAATACTGTGATATTTACAATTTTTACATACTTGGGGTCAGGTGAGAGAATTGCTTAATCATTGGCTGTCAGCTTAAATCTATTTTAGGAGAACAGAAGTATTAGTTCGAGGGAAGAGTAGAGCAAGTAGTAAGAAGAGCTTATTGGGGAATTCCCTTAAATTTAGGTAGGGTGCAAGCAGGAACATTTCCGTTTGGATGACCGGTATGAGAAAAGTTGGGTCTTGAAGGTTTCTCAGTTTGGTATAGTCATAAGTGAAGGAGGGAGAGAGTTCCATTTCTTGCCTAGAGAGAGAGAGTAGAAGCTGGCCAGCAGGATGTTTGAGTTTGTGGATAGAAATTACATTTTGGTGTTCAGATCTCCGAGATCTGTTTGGAATGTATGGGGGAAGGATGTTTAAGGATGGGCATTTATCTGGGTAGAATATTAATTTGTGAGCGGTGGTTAGTTGAAGATAGTCTAGGTGGTTAGAGAGTTCTAGCCAGTTCAGTGATTGTAGGGTAAGGCAGTGATGAGTAGAGGTTTTGGATTTAGTTGCAAATTTAGAGATCATCTTATAGCAAATTTCAAGTTTTGAGGTGTTGGAAGCAAGATTAGTTAGAAGAGGGGCTCCATATAGTAAAGAAGGAAGAAGGTAGGTAGTTGCCAAGGTATGCCTAGAGGAGTTGGAGAGAGAGGTTATTCCTATAGAGCATGCCTAACTTTTGGTGGGTTTTCTTTGTTTTGTTGTATATGGATATCTAATTTAAGGTGTTCATCTATGGTAATGCCAAGATGTTTTGCAAAAGGGACCACTTCTATAGCAGTGTTGGTTTGGCTTAGGATTTTGAAAGCATTTTTGTCATAAGAGAAAGTCATGGAGAGAGGGAAAAGTAATATTTTAGATTTTGAGTTGAGAGAGAGAGATGGCTTTGGTGCATCCAGTTCTCAGTGGCAGAAAAGGCTATTTGGGTTTTAGTCAGTAGCTCAGGAAGTTTAGAGGCAGCACAGACTAAAGTTGAGTCATCAGCATATTGGATAACTGTTGTCAGGGATGACAGTGTGAGGGTTATTAATGAAGATGTTTAAAAGCATGGTTCCAAGGATGGACCCCTGGGGAACGCCGGTGGGTGTTGGTAAGAAGGAGGAGGTAGAGTTCTTCCATCTGACAGCTTGAGATCCAGTCTGATAGGTAACTGGAGGACCAGGATAAAGTATTGGGGGAGAGATTAAGGTTGGTGAGATGAAAAGAGAAGGTGTTTGTGGGAAATGGTGTCAAATGCTTTAGAGAGATCTAGGAGTACTATGGATACTAGTAGTCCAGAATCTCGGGCTCAATTGACTGTTTCTGGGAAGGATTGTAGGGTAGCTATGCTGCTGTGGCCGGGGCAGAAGCTGTGTTGGGTGAGTGTTAGTTAAGAAAGGCATAAGTTGGTGGTGGACACATTTTTCTAGAATTTTGGATATTGGAGAGAGTAGGGCAATGGGGCAGAAATTGCAAATACTGGTGTTTTTGCCTTTTGTGAAGAGAAAGAATGTAGGCTGAGCGCCAGAGTTTGGGTACATATGACACTCTTAAGGATCTGTTTATTAGGATACTGATTGGGAGAGCAATACCATTAGCAGCACTTTTGAGGAAGGAGGAGGGTATGTTGTCAGGGGCATTGGATCATGGCTTTAGTTTGGATATTAGCCTTTTTATAATAATGGTTGAAACTGGTTTGAGCTGGAAATTAAGGGGACAGTTATTAGGGTTGTTGGGTGTTGAAGAATGAGAGCTGTGTGGATTGTTTGGGAAAGTTTTGGTTAGGTTAGCTATGGATTCTGTAAAGAATGAGTTGAAATGTGAGCTTAGTTCAATGTCAGTTATACTAGGGTCAGGACAGGGATTATTCCTGTACCCTGGATGGAGAAAGGAATTGACTGATTTCCAGAATTGTTTGGGTTCTTATTGTTGGACTGAAGCTTATTGTAGTAGTTTTTTTGTCCATGGCGATTAGTTTTTTTACATGGTTGTGGAGTTGGGTGTATTGGAGCAAGGTAGTAGGCATTTTATTTTTCTGGTAAAGCTTCCAGGATTTGTCCCTGTGGTACATGATTTGTTTTGTTTCTTTGGACAGCCAAGGAGCAGAATTAGCTTTGACTCATTTTGTTTCTTAGAGGGTCTAGGGAGTTAAGAGTATTTAGGAAGACAGAGTTGAAATGTTCTAAAGCTTTGTCAAGGGGAAGAGTATTTAGGATTTGCCAATTCACTTGTTTAAAAATATTTGAAAAAGTTATGGGGTTGAAGTAAGTTTGCGAGTGGGAATGTAATGGTGCTGATATGGGGTGGAGGTAGCTGAGCGATGAATGAAAGCAGGGAGATGGTCACTAAAGGTGTCTGGGATAGTGCCAGAGTGATTTATTTTGTTTGGATGGTTGACTAGTATCCAGTCTATGATGGATCCTGGGGGGTGAATTTTGTTAGGACTGGTGGTTGAGTGGATTTGACTGGTGGTTGAATGGATTACTTGGGTGAAGTTGTAGAGGTTAATGGATAGGGAGGGAGAAGGCGTGTCGATTTTTATTCCAATCGATAGTAACGTCGCCTAGAATGTAAGTTTCATACTTTTATTTCAGTTGAGGCCCAACAAAGAATATCTTCAAGGGTAGAGATGTCGCCTGGGGGGAGATATATATATATATATATATATATATATATATATATATATATATATATATATATATATATATAGGGAAATAATGCAGATATTCTTATGTTTATTCAATCATGGGAGACTTGCTGTTAGTTCAGTATTTTTGAATTGTGGAGTTGGGATTTGAAGAGGGATTAAGGAAAGAAGGTTACAGTAGATTAGAGCAGAGCCGTCACCTTTTTTATTTAATCGGTCCATTTCTGTGGATATGGAAACCAGGAGGTAAGATTTCAGAGTCACAGTTATGGGGTTTTAGCCAAGTTTCGGAGATGGTTAAGATGTCAGGTTGGTTGTGGTTAATCCAAGCTTGTACTTGGTGTACTTTTGTTATTAAGTCTCTGGGCATTGATAGTGAAGAACTTGAGTGTTTTGAGAGAAGGCAGAAGAAGGGGAAGGGTTATATGTAGTGGGAGAAGTAGGGGGTGGGAGGAAGGAGTTGTATGTAGTGAGACAAGGGCCGGGGTTGGGATGTAATCTCCAGATAAGGCTAGGACATTACAGGAAATAACTTTTAGCCTTTTGGGTTTATATAATAGGAAGCGGTATGTGGCTAGCAGTAGTTTGAGTAAAAGTTTTTGTTGTGGTGGAGAAATGTTTGGGATAGAATAGTACAGTAGATTAGGTGGAATAAGAGAAGAGGATATAGAGTGGAAGTGAGTGCATAAAAGTGGTTGCAGGTGAGTGTAAGGGATAGTTTGAGTAGAAGGTAGGCATGGGGGTGCTTTGGAAGAGTAAAAAGTAGCATAATTAAAAGGAATTAGTAGTACAAGAAGGGAGCAAGGGACCCGGACAGTATAGAGGATTGGGGCGGCATGTTTAGAATGGGGGGTATTGAAGGGAGTATTATAGAGGAAGTGAACTGGCTTATTGAGGAGGAGAGGTATGGAAGTAGATGGGGTTATATTAATTTTACAAGGAGGAGAGGAGGAGACTAAGAGTGGAGGGGTATGGGATAGTGGAGTGTTGGGGGTAATAAGGACTATGATTAGTTACTACTTTTATTCTTCCTATACTCCTCCCACCCATATTAATAGTTAATTGATATGGGTGGGAGGAGTATGGGAAGAATAAAAGTAGAGGTGCTGGAGGCAGGTGGGATTTGGAGGTAGGGTAGTGGAGCGGAGTGAGCCCGCAGGGCGAACTGAGCGGGTAGAGACAAATGAAGAGAACTGTTCAGGAAGAACAATCAGCAAGAAAGCAGACTACTGAAGGCAAGTCAAAGGTAGGTACGTAAAGAGGTGAGGTAGCCTGGAGTTACAGTTGTAGGAGGACAGTTGGATGGTTGTAGTAAAAAAAAAAAAAAAAAACTAAGAGGAAGAAAGAGGTTATGCCACAATTAAGTGTTGAGGCCAGAGGAATGAAAATAATTCTATTATAAGCTGAGGGATAGGCATACAAGGTAGGGCAGGATACTGGTGCCACCTAGTGGACAGATATTGTATTACATCAGAGGTTCCTTCAAGGAAAAGTCTAGGCAGCGAATTGGGAAGGCAATATATTCAGCTAAGGGGAAAGAATAGAGGTGAGAGAGGAATACTGGTTACCATATAGAGGGTAGGGGAGAGTGAGGCTGCTGGCTGTCCCGGCTGGGAAGCATTTTTTAAACCACCTGGAAGTGTTAAGGTTACTAACATATTCTATTCTTTTATTGCCTGGCTTGGTTAATAACATACTTTTTTGCTTCCTTTTCAGTGAGGGTACAGGGATATGAAGGCAGTCGGATGAAACTGCAGGTAGCTTGAAAGGGTCCTTGGTCGTCAGGTAGGCAGGTACTTAATGTCCTGGTTCAGGAGTAGCAGGTTGGGAAGCTGGGAATTCTAGAGGTCAAACGCTGGGGGCAAGAATGGACAGCAGCCAGGGGTAATCATTAATTTAAAGATCATGTGTACATCAAACTGCTGTGCACAGACGTTTAGTTGAAAAGGTATTTGTAAAATGCTTGTGCTTAAAATGTATCCACAGTGTGCCCTACTGGAAGAGAACAGAAATGTACATGCACTATTGTAATTGTTTAAATTATATGTTAACAGAGGAAACTGGAGGGTTAACCTCATTCCAGAAAACTTTAGAAAGATATTTGAAATTTTATTTAATTTATAGGCTAGGCCAAAAATAGGCCATCGGGTATCAATGCAACTTGAGAGAGTCTGTACTAGGAAGATTTTTGTGTTGTCTTTAGGGCAAACCAACTGCTACTCTGAAACCATGAAGGAACATAATTGTTTTATGACTTACAGCATCTGCCAAAGATCTGAGCAAGAGCCCTTTTATGAGTATTTTTACAGGTAGATGCTCAACACTGCCAGCTTCAGCAATGGGGGTTTTGCTTAGGAACTAGAAGTCAGATGATCAGAACTGATGTCATTCTGCAAGCTATCGCAGCGGTAATATTTTGGGTATTATTTTGAGAAATCACTTTGTGAGACAGAGCATTCAGCTTTCTGTATTGGACCTGAGAACAAGAACCTTTCACCACATCTGCCTTTCTCTAATAGTAAGTTACTAGGGAATACTGTAATTCTCTTTGATTCAGTCAGGAATATAGCAAAGCTTCATTTAGATTTTGTTTTTCATTTTGTGTGAGCCTGTACTGCAGTGCTATTTTAAATATTTCCTGTGGTTCTGAACTCTGTCACTGTAAATATATATATACTGAGCATTTTCTTGTTCTTTATTATTAAATGTATTTAAAACTTTCATTGTGGCTGATCTGTGTAGAGAAGTTTGTTTGGAGAGTACTTGCATATTATTTGGTGACACTGTGTGGGCTGCTCCTAATAGCCTTGCTCTTGGTCAGACTACTATTTGTATCAGTATTAATATTACACAGTAAAATTGGGCACCCTTTCTTAAGGGTCCTAAAGTAGCTGATAAGGAGTGACTGATGGCAGTGGTAACTACCTTATAAACTGGGCAGAAGGGAGCACAGCTAGCAAACCTGTGCCAGCCTTGTGTGTGTGAATCAAATCTCAGAGTGCATGTGTGTCAGCTACTTGGGCAGGGGCACAAAGCACTGGTTGGACAGAGAGGGTGCTAGAGGTCTTGGCTTGGTCACTCAACTTAAATCTCAACAAAATAACTGTACCAGTGGAAGTCTTGTTGGGGATCTGGAGGAAGGTACAGGAACCAGCCCTGGACTGACTGTGGTCTGTGTGTGCTCGTAAGGGAAATTGCACTTTATGCGGAGAGCTGCATCTGGAAATCCTGTGTGTTCCCTGTCATCCTCTCAGTTAATGTCCCCTACTGTTGCCGGTGGTGATTGAGGTTCCTTGATTACGCGGGGTAGTGGTGGATCAGTGGATCATCACACCACTTACCAGTTCACTCCTCTTTCCAGCCACTTAAAAATGACTAAACAGCCTTTGCCACCAGCGCAGGCTGGTAAAGTGCCCAGTCATAGATGTTTGACCCTGCTGTGGCCCGAACTGGCTCCTCAGACCATTAATCTTTTTCCTTGGCTCCCTCTGGTGTAGTTCCTACAGTCACCATGGACCTGGCATTAGACGCATCATCTGTGGCTGCTGGAGTGCCCTTTGTGTGCAATGGTGAGGCTCTCTGGTTGGTTCTGGGAGAAAGGAAAGGGAATGCCACTCTGTGTAGACAAAAAGCTACACTGATCCCTAGGAAGTCTCTTCCTGGAAAACATGTGTCTTTCTCAGACGTTCCTGCCAAAAAGAAACAAAAATGAGCTGTATCTCTTCCTTATCTGTTACTCTAGTCAGGAATGATTTATTGGACCTAGGGACAATAGTCTGACCTAAACTATGAGCTTTCAGTATGGCTATTTCTGTTAAAAGTTTAAAAAAGATTCCTGTTTTTTTCTGAAGAGTTTCATAGGATCATAGGAGTTGATTAGGCTAACAGCCCTAAGGCCCTTACAAGTCTACCCAAGTTCAACCCTTGTTCCTTATTGGGTCAAGAGATATAGTCAATTATTACAATCCAGTCTAAATCGGCACAGACTGCCCCTACCCCGGATAGACATGGGTGAAACCCCTAGGGTGAATTTGTGGTTTCCCATCCAATTATCCAAGATGCACTTAAATAGGGTCGGTGAGGGGCTCTGTTTAACTTGAATTGGAAGTTTGCTCCAGAAGGGAGAGAACCTCTGCGAGATGCATCTGTCTCTCCAGCAAGCTCTGTTGATGTCACAGGCTAGGATAAGGTCCCTAAAATCAGTGAATCATGTACCATTTGACTTACGAATGTGCAGCATAGCCATTAAGGTAGGATCAGAGGTTACTGTCTATGCAAGGTACAGGTCGCCTTGGGGTAGTCTATATGATGCAGAGCATGTGACAGTGCTGTGATTCTGTCCGCATATAACTTGTGCTGAAGACCTTTAATTTTCATAATGAGTATACTTTGAGGTCTCTCCAGTTCCTGCAGATGCCTGGTAGAGTACAATGCTCCCTTTGGTATGTACCTTTTATTATTGGCCTGATAGAGGAAAGCTCTCTCTTTTTTTTTTTTTTTTTTTTTTTTTTTTTTGTTTTTTTTTTGTTTTGGAAGCTATGGCCTTACTTATGAGGTGAGCAATGTAGAAGGCCTTCTAACCACTGTAGAGACATGGTGATCAAAGGTAAGGCTGCTGTCAACCTGTGTGCCCAAATCTCTCCATACTGATTTAGAGCTTGGGGTGTTACTATTAATATGGTATTTAGAGCTTGGGGTGTTACTGTTAATATAGTATTTAGAGCTTGGGGGGTTACTATTAATATGGTATTTAGAGCTTGGGGTGTTACTATTAATATAGTATTTAGAGCTTGGGGGGTTACTATTAATATGGTATTTAGAGCTTGGGGCGTTACACCCCAAGCTCTAAATACCATATTAATAGTAACACCCCAAGCTCTAAATACCATATTAATAGTATCTGCAGGGACAGTCTGTGTGCTGAAGATCATGATGCTGCATTTTATACAGCAAGTTTAAGTCCATGCTTTGGCACTGTTTGGGGACTCTGACTACACCCAGTTTGCATTCGTCAGCCAACTTTGTCAGCCACAGACCTTTTGTTTTAGCCTGTAGTTCTAAGAAGTGGATTCCAAATAATAGGGGCCCCAGCACCAACCCCTGTGGAACACTAATGAGTCTGCTGATGGGAGGTGGAATCCCCTATTTTGATTGTGTGTGTTCTATCAATGAGCCAGTTTTTGACCCACCTGACAATATATGGGTTGATCCCCAGCAGGTTGAGTTTTTCAATGATGCCTGTGTCTGGTATTATGTCAAAGACCTTGGCTAATTCTATGTAGGCTGTATGCACATATTTGCAATCGTCCAAGGCTCTGGTGACATTCTTGGTCCACCAGGCCTGATCTGACAAAACCAAACTGGATTGGGTCAAGCAATTGAAGTCATCTTGTATCTTTTGTTGATGAGGTCCATGGTGATTCTCTCCATGGTCTTGAAGATGAGGCTGGTTAGGCTTATGGGTCTATACTTCCAGAGTCCGTGGATGCACCCCCCTTTGTGCAAGGGGAAGATGGTAGCTGATGTCCATTCTGCAGGAACAACACCAGTGTTTAGGGCTGTGGTTAGAGAGTACTCAATGGTGTTGCTAACTCCTGTTTTAAACCATTTGTAGTGCAGCCTAGGATGTTATCACAGCCCAAAGAGGCTGTGTTCAGGGGTTTATGTGGGGGGGGGGTTGAACCTGCCCGCTAATAGTTTGGCTATTTCTACAGGTTCAGTATACGTGGCACCATTCACTACAAGTTCAGCGCAAATCTGGGCTATTCCTTTAAAGTTTCGGATGTAGTTAAAGGATGCCTTATGGTTATCCTTGGCCACGGATGCTAATTTAGATTTATAGTTAGTTTTAGGAGACTTTACAAAATGTCTTATTTGCTTGTTCAAACTGAGAAAGGTGTACTACCAATTCTGAGACCATGCCTTCATGTTCTTGGACAGCAATTTCTTCCATTTATTGTATAACCTGTTTGACCGATGTTCACCAGGCAGGCTTGTTCTTTCTAGAGGATCTTGCTTTGGTTCTATCCAGTACAGCTGAGTCAATACATTTGTATAGATGCTTAAACATAACATCTTTGTACATCTCAGTACAGGCGTCCTTGCTGTCAGTGGAGACAGGAGCTTTGAAGCTGTTAATGCCATCTCTTAAGAGACTGTAATTGGCTTTGGAGAAGATTTTTAGTCTAATTTCTTCTGAGGGGAGTCTGATGTATTCATTACTTCGAACAAGACCTAATTTAAGATGGACTTCACCAGGGAGGGCTGCACCCTTATGGTGGTACATCAATCTCCCATGTTGGTGAGTACTAGATCAAGAATGCACTCGGGATGCCAACTATCTGTTCCACGGCATTGGAGTTAATGAAATCCAAGACCCTTTGGGCGAGTGTTAGTACACCTATAATTTACCCATTCTATGGATGTGTAGTCACCCATAACCAGAGTGGTTGTATTTTGAGTGACTCCAGTAGATCCAAGTAGGCAGTGTGGATATCCTGGTTCATGGAGGGAGACCTGTAACTGATGACAACCTGGGAGGGGGAGTTTCTACAGTTAATTGTACCTGGAATAACTATAGGAATTGTTCTGTTTAAGTAATCTAGTGTTGTATTTATCTTTTATTTAAAGATATTGATGCTCCTTCTCGCATCTTCATTCTGTGGTCTGAATGTGTTTGAGGCATTATAACCCGGCATGGCTGGGCTGCTCTTTGCGGCCTTGAACCAGATCTTTGTGACTGCATCTTTCAAAGTGAGGTATGCTTCCAATGAATGCAGTTTCAATTGTCTCCTAGCATTTAGCAGCATAACATTGTTTTTTGAAGGTATTTTTAAGTCTGAGAATTTTGTTCTTGTGAGGCACTATGGGGGAGGCAAGTGCCTTAGCCAGTAACCAAAAGGTGACGAGTCGAGAGCATCTCTGGCCAACCATTGTGGTCCATCAACCATATCATCATAGGCAGTGAAGTACTGTACCCCTTGGAATGACACCAGAAAGTAAGCCAATTGTTTAAGTCCATTATATTCTGTCTGCATTGTGGCATCCTCCTAGGTAACGATAGAATGCTGCTTAAGGCTAGGGACATACCAACCTGGGACCCACATTCAGAGGACTCTCATGTTTTCAAATAGTCCTGAGAGGGGTTTGTCTGGTTGTTCACACCAGCATGGACTATATTAGTCCTAACAATACCTTATGTTGAGAGACTAGAGTGGTATTTGTAATGTGACTGATCCTGGCCCCTGATAGACAGTTGATCCTGGCCCCTGATAGACAGTTGATCGGGACTTTTTTCCTTATCTACCCTGGTGAGTGGGACATTTGTGTGTCTGTCTCACAATGGATTCAACTGTAATCAAAACATTAAATTTTGTGTATTGCCTTAGGGGCTTGTTAGGTGAGACACTGGTGCATGTGTATTTGTGTGCATTGTGTTCAGCTGGACGTGAATTATGTGAAGCATGTTTGTTTGGGAGGTCTCTGATCCTCAGGTAGGCTTTTGTTGAGTACCTCTGCATATGTGGGTTTAGGTGTTGTGTATGTGTGATTGGTGCAGAAGATGAATTGTGTGAGCTGACAGCCTCCTTAGTATCTGATATGCTGATTTGTGAGCGAGAGAGCATAGAGTCTAGATTCTTAATATAGATGCATCTCTCTCCTATTGAATTTGTGTGACACAGAAGTATTGGGTTGTCAGTATACATGGGGCAATGCTACACTACCTCAGGATGTTCATGTCCACCAGGCCAATGATGCTAGGTATCGTACTGTGGTCAGTAATGGGTACGGGACTAGAAAGACCAGGGTATGGCTGAGGGAATCGTAGAAGTTTAAATTGTGAGAGGCTTAGTGGGTGAGGCTCCGCTGAGCATCTCTCTGGGTAGTGAAGCGCAACGCCGAGAAAATATCAGATGGAACACAAGCAGTTGACTAAAGGGGAAATGTATCCGGCTGGGACCTGGCGTCTATAATTGTCGATGGTAACTGCCTCTGCATAGTAGTGTGGGATGGTACACACCATGCAAACATGGGAAATAGCAACAAAATTAAATGGAGTTAACACTCGCTTAACAAATTATGGCATATGAGACTAGGCCCTGGGCAAACAATCGCCACACAGGTGGGTCTTTGGCTGCACTTTTCTCTCACTAGGCTGGAGGGGATGCCCTCTTTTGTGGAGGAAAGCTAGATCAGTGCTCAGAAACTGAAAAAAAAAAAAAAAAAAACACTGCTGGGACCAACAAATCTGAACCAAGTTTATGCTAGGCTAAAAGTGCAGCTAAAAGCAAACATACAGTTCAGTAATAATGGCACACCGTATTAAAAACAAAAAAAAGTACAAGAAGTGCCGATGAAGTTAAAATGATACATATTGTGTAGTAAAAAGCAATGGATGCTCAAAATGATTGTGAAGGAACAACTCCTGCTTTGTCTCCTCAGGTTTCCAATTCAGATTCTGAGAAGTGTGGCCTTGGTCAGTCCATTTTGAAGGGTTCTCTTTCACTGTGACTATTTGCAAAATGACGCAGTTCTTGGAGTAGGAAGATCATAATGTCTCTCATACACTAAAAGTATTATGATTTATTGCAACTAGAATTTACATAACCTACCCCAGTTCCTCCTGGTCTTTCAGGGGTGGAGGATGTTTTTGCCACTGCCTGCAACTGGTTCAACAGCTGTCCTGCTTCCCCCAGGAACCCAAATGTATTGCATAAAGTTTCTCATTATTTTAAGGTTTTATACACACATTCCAGCTCTGATCTAGCAAATAGTGCTTCTGTGAACCCTGCTGCTGCTAAATATGTGGCTAATACTTCTCTTTCTGACAGGATAGGAAGACTTTTTTGATGGAGATAAAGTGTATTCTTCTACAAACACATTTAGAAATCTCAGCTGTCCTGCTCGTATGTCAAATTTTATGCTTGCCACTTGTGAGAATATGGGGAATATTTTGCTTTCTACTTTCTCTTCTGAGGAGAAGTCTGCTTTGTGTAATTGGGTCACTTCTGTGCCCCAAATGGCTATCTATTCTTTGAAATGTGCATATGATTCTGCTGATGCCACTTCAGGGCTGCTGCCTCAAAGTTTTATGATGAGGTGTGCTTGGCAGTGTTCTCTGAATTTCCCAGATGTCAAAAATGAACATTTGAATTCTCCCTTGGAAAGAGACTTAGTTTTGAGGGCCTCTGCTGCAGTGGTCCTTAAAATTGTGATGGTAGAGGCAAAATGATCCAGTGGATCTCTTAGATTTTCAGCCCTCCTTCTCCAAGTTTGTCAAGGGATTTAACTTCCCTCCAGAACATTCTTTAAAAAGCAAAATAAACAGACCCATCAAGCTCCTACTTGGCAAATGTTTGAAAAACAGTGGCAGGCAGGTTTCAAAAAGATAGAAGGAACCCCCAGAACCAAGGACTGTGTAATGGATCTCACTATATGAAATACTTCCCTCCCTCCTACCACCCTAACAATGCATTGGTCCTTCCAGAAATTCTAAACCTTCATTTCTGCTTTCTCCTTCCACTTCCCTTGTTGCATGTTCCTATTCCTAGGGCGAGGATGCTTCTTTGTTTTTCATCCATTACCCTTTTAATGGATTTAGTCTCCCTCTGTTATATGGCATATAAGCTTTGAAGGGCTTGGCACTCGAACCTGAATTTTTAGTCAACTCCTCAGTGGTTTTGGCATGTGGAAGCTGCCCTGAAAGCTTTGGAAACTGGAAATTGTTGTATCCTTGGCAGGATGTAACCCATACAGCTAAGGCTGTTGCAGCAGTGATCACTCAGACATTTACTGACACAGCAGGTTTACGGTTTACTTACACAGCTATACTTTATACACACTCAACTGTAGAGGCTGCACCAACCTGTGTAATATTTGCATATGAATTTAAAAATGTAATTCACCAGAAAGTGAACCAAAAGTTAAACATAATGTGTCCATACAGATAAGAGAACTTGCAGACACAAGGTGCAGGGTTTGATTATCACATGGGTTAATTGGCTGGGCTGAAAATGGCCCACAAGGGCAGTTAATTTGCAAGGTCCTGTGCTTCGTTTGCAGGAGTTGCTGTAAGACTGGTGTGTTCTCTGGTCCCTTGAGTGAATTCAAATGTAATTCAAGGTATTCTTTGAAATCTACAAAAAAGTATTTTTATTTAGTGTACTGCACTTTTAAAACTGTTTTTTGCCATTTTAACTGTTTTGCTGTTTCACTGTTTTCCCTACACTTTGCATTTTATAGCATCGGCTAGATTTAGATTTGCTGAATCTAGACATTTGGCAGTATCTGAACACTAAAACCAGCCATTACATTAAGAGGACCCCTGCACCCTTATGGCAGAAAAGTGTAGCAAAGGACCCATGTGAGTTGGGGATTGTTGGAATAAGGCTCAGTACTGAGCATTTCCATTCGTCAACTTGTTTGAAAATTGCTTAACTTGTTTTAAAAAAAGGGTTCTCACAGTTGCTACATAAGCCAGCATTACTTGGATCTACTTAAATCGCTCAACATACAACCAAACAGCCTGGTTTTAGGTGACTTAAATTTCCCATCCATATATTGAGTAAATTATAAATGTACTAACACACTTGCCCAAAGGTTCTTGGACTTAATCAACTCCAGTTCCCTGGACCAGTTGGTTGATACCCCCACAAGGGGCCTAAGCATTCTGGATCCAGTGCTCATTAAAATGGGTGATTGCACCATCCTATGTGTGTGGCCCTCCCTAGTGAGGCCTGATCATAAATCAGTGTCATTAGACGTAACAGCAGCATTTGCCCCCACCCCCATTACAGCAACTAGACTAAAAAACTTCTCCAAAGCCGATTTTATAACCCAATACATGACAACATTAGTAGCTTCATAGCCCCTGCCCTCACTGATGGCATGGGCACTTTTATACTGTGACTTACACCAATGCCTTGTATAAGCTTCTATACAGATGTATTGACTCAGCTGCACATGATCGGATCAAAATAAGATGCTCAAAGAACAAGTCTGCCTGGTGTACATCCAGCATTAACAGGTTATACAATGAGAGAGGAATTGCTGTCCAAGTGCAGGAATGAATGGTCTCTGAATTGGAATCATTCCCTCCTCAGCTTAAACAAGCAAATAAGACCCGTCGTAAGGCATTCTAAAGCCAATTATGAATCCAAATTAGACACCATTGCTAAGGATAATGACAAGGTCGTCTTTAGCTACATCAGAAAACCTTAAAGGAAAAACCCAGATCTGCACAGAACTGGGTGTTATGGCACCACACAAACTGAACCCACAGAAATAGCCAACCTGTTGCTGACTGGTTCAGTGAAGGCTTCTCCCCCATCACCACCACATATTCCCCCAAAGAATCCCTAACTCCTGCCCCTCTGCCTAGTATCTTCAAATAGGTCATAACTGCTCTTTCCAAAGCCAAAAACACAGCCTCTATGGAACCTGATAATATCCCAGGCTGTGTTCTAAATGGATTAAAATGGGAACCAGCTGCACCACTGGGTACTCTCTCTAACCTCAGTCTATGCACTGGTTTTGTGCTTGCTGAATGGAAAATGGCAACCATTACATAAAGGAAGTGCCTCTACAGACCTTGAAAACTATGGGTTCCTATTACGTGATCGAAGACGCATTCTGTCAAATGCATCTTGATCGAATGTAAAATAATGAAAAGGCACAATAGAGAAGCGGCTTTTAAGTGAATTCTTTTCCTGGGAAAGAATTTGCTTGGCCACTTCCGTTACTTTGCCTATTTTGGCACTGTAGTTCAATCACAAGAGTTTGTATAGGGGGTGTGAGGGGCACAGCCCCCCACTCTTATGTAATGTTTTAAAGTGTTTTTTTTTTTTGGAACAGATTTTTTTTCCCTTGGGGAAAAAAAATTGCTGTTCTGAGGTTTCGACATTGTAAGCTTTCACTTACATGGGGTCTATTTAATCATCGTTCACTTTTGTAAGCATTCGATGATGTAATATAGACCCAGAAACTATAGACCCATAAGCCTGACCAGCCTAATAATCATGGACTTGTCAACAAAGATGCAGTAGACTTCCAAATGCTCAACCCATCCCAGTTTGGCTTAATTAAAGGGAGATGTTGCCTCTTGGACTTGGTGGAGTCAGCAAAGCCTTGAACAAAGGCAAATCCATGCATATGGCCTTCCTTGACCTGGTCAAGTCCTTTGGCAATATTCCACACTCGGGGAATCATTGATAAACTCACCAGCTGGAGATCAACCCATATATTGTCAGGTGGATTGCAAACTGGCTCACCGATAGTCTCCTATTCTGACTGTGTGCATTCTACCTCCACCAGCAGACCCATAACCAGTGGTGTTCCACAGGGATCTGTGCTGGGCACATTATTGTTTTGGAATCTACTTCTCGGATGTACACGCTAAAGCAAAAGGCCTAGGACTGACAAAGTTTGCTGCTGATTGCAAACTGGGTGCAGTCAGTGTCCCCAAATAATGTGAACATCCTATAAGAGGGACTTGCAGAGAAATTACTTGTGCCAAAGTCATGGACTAAAACAAAAAAAATGCATCATCCCCTTTGGCAAAGGTGATGTCCCTGCAGGTTACCACATTAATAACATGATCCTATGCATGCAATCTGTGATGAGAAATTTGGGCACTCAGGTTGACAGCAACCTTTTCTTTGACCACCATGTCTCCTCAGTGTTAAGAGGATTTCTACATCATCCACCTCATAAGTTAAAGGCATTGTATCCATAAAAAGGTTATAAACCCCCATGTACTCCTCACTCATCAGGCCAGTAATAGAGTACAGTGATACCTTTTGGTATTTACCTTACCAGGCACCTACAGCAACTGGAAAGACCTCAAAGGTGCCTTAAAAAGAAAATTCAGGTTTCCCAGCATGTCATACATTGACTAAATTAAATCACTGTCACTATATTCTTGTGTCTTACAGACTGCTCAGAGGTGATGTCTGCCTTGCATATAAAGCAATCTTAGACCCTGCTGTAATGGAAATGTTGCACATTCATTAATCAAATGGTTCGCTCTAGGGAACTCTACCTAGTATATGACATCAACAGGATTTGCTGGAGTGACAAATATGCCTTAGAGGTTCTCTCCTCTGGAACAAACTTCCAATTCAGGTGAAACAGAGCCCCCCGCTGACCCTATTTAAGCATCATTTGGATGATTGGCTGGAAAACTGCAAATTAACCCCTGGGAGTTTCACCTGTGTCCCTATTGGATAGGGGCAGTAGTTGTTGACTTGGTTCCAATTGGCTAGGTTTGTAATGGCCCTAGGGGCATGAGCCTAGTTAACCTCCTTTGATCCTATGAACAAAAATCTGAAATGAAGGGTTGTGCCAATTTCAAGATAAATGGATCGGCATTACACCTTCCCTTGAGAAATGTCTGTCTTACTGAAATGTGACAAGCTCTGGAAAATTAATCTTTCAAAAAACTTTAAGGTCTGGCAACATAACAGTCCTTTTTCAGGACTAATATTTGGTTTGCTTATGTCTGTCCCTGTTCTTACTGAAATTTGGGAGACAATGCAAATATTTGTCTTTTCTTGTCTGCACAGATTTTGTTCACAGCATCAAGGTTCCCACAGTAACTGTGCATTTGGAAACCTTCATTTGACAGATGTGTGAGATTTCAAACCCTCTTCTGATAAGTGTGCATTCTTTGACTGTTCACGAAATGCAACAAGTGATGGATTATTCATCGGTGAACATACTACTGGAGGGTTCTCTGATTGTGACAACTGCTCATGAGATAAGACAGCATTTACAAAATCTGCTTACTTTAAAATACTACAAGTGCATAGGAATAATGGGGCAGTTTTTTTCTTTTGCAGGTTGCTTTAAAAGGATCTGTATCATTAAAATGAAAAACACTAACTTTGAACACTTTAAATCCTAACCTGTTAAAAACGTACTAAAATCACTGTACAGCCTAAAATTCCACATCTGCCTTTAGTCAGCTTCTTCCTACCAACTTGCAGAACCCCTCCACAACCCAATCCTACTATTTTACATAGTCCCCCCAAAAACATGAACTATAAGCCTAAACTCCCACCCCCACTTTCCTTGCCCTAAATCTCCCTTCCTACACCCTAAACACAAATTAACAGATCACTCCCAAATCTGAAAAATCCCATCCCACTCCCTAATCCAAAATTCCCATAAATTCATTTACTTTATTCCCTTCCCTAAACTGAAACTGACCAGTTTCTCCCTAAAACTCCCATCCCAGTCTCTCTAAACTTAAAACACCCCAATTGTTCCTAAAGAATTCCAATCCCACCCCCCAACACTCCTCTCTCACTCTCCCTGACCCTAACACTAAATCCCCCATTTTGCAATTTGGCAGTCTTAATTGCTTGACCAATTACAATTCACTTACACTATCAACTATAAACAAGCCGCACACCTTTATGAATGCACAAATTGAGCACAAACAAAGCAGCGTTTGAACGTACGTAGTCCAACAAAGTTCTGCAAAACTTCAACAAAAAAGCCTTTGATAAAAAAAAATGTAGCCCATTTAAAATATGTAGCAGAAATAAATAAATAAATGCAATTACTTCACTTTAGTGAAACCAAGTTGAAGCAGTAATTAAAACCTTAAAAAATAAATGGAGGTAGTATGTGTGTGGGAATGGCTTGTGTAATAAAATAAATATTTGTTTCAATCCACAATTCTGAGGCCTACTCAGCTGCAGACTAATCTAAATGTAACTAATGAGCTTCTTAATGGCATTAACCTGTTGACCTAAAGTGCTACTGAGCATGTGCATTGCTTGGTATGCAGTGCATGCTAAAGTGCTACTGAGCATGTGCACTGCTTGGTATGCAGTGCCTGCAGATCATATCTGTAATTACATTTAAAGGCAAATGTTTCTTTGTAAGGAAAAAAAAACTGAAAAATTCATGTTAAAAGTTTTAACTGCAAATTGTCAGTAAATGAAATGAGTTGTATTCTTTTTACTGCCTTTTCAGGAAAAAATGTCTCTGTTGTGCAGTCTGTCAAGTAGCTATCTTTTTGACCGAAATTGTTCAGTAGAGACTGAAATAAGGAATATGTTTTGCTTTCAGCTGTGTTTCCTAAAACTGACAGAAGTTTAAAACTTTTGTAGTACCAGCTGTCAGATTTACAACTTGTGCATTTGGGCAGAAATCAAAGGCACAAAAAGGTACTGAAGCAGTCCACAACAGTGAGGAAAGAGTTTTGTGTGGTCCCAAGCAGTGCAGTGCAGCTATATAAAACAATTTTCCAGATGGAAAACAAAACATTTGCAGTGAATGGTTACATACAGGGAGTGAACATATAATGCTAAGAACAACTGATGCTGTATATGGAAACTGAGCAATAGGGCAGAGGGAGGCTTGTGACTATGACAGAGAAAGAGAAGGAATTGCTGAGCACAGCTCCTCAAACCACTACCAAGGATATATTATTGTAGTGGGGGGGCACCAAGCTTATCCATCCAAAAGTTGTACATGACACTCATGCCACTCTAAAACCTCAAGCTAGATTTTCTGGTTGGACACTGTATGCACCTTTGCAGAGATCTTGCAGTCCCTGCCACCTACAAGGGATATGATGACAGAACAGATAAGTCAGGAAGCGAGCCTTACAGCCATGATGGAAGACGCCCCTTTATGGTTCTTATCTCCCCCAAGTGGTTGCCCTTTACATGGGATGTCTTCATTGTAAAAACTGTTTAGTAACAGGATGTTTTCTTGCACACAAGATAATTAGGTGACCTGTTAACATCAGTCATGTCGATAACAAAGGCACCGTTTCACCGACACTTCTGAATGCAGGCAGCGGTACTCCATCCATGGTCTTGTTGGGAAGCACGTAGAAGTAGAATACACTTCCTTGCGTACATTTCCATAACATCTGTGCCCATGTGAATTCGGGCTTAAACTACATATCATAGTGTCCCGTTTAAGTAGACATCTGAGTGATCAAGGATGCCTTCCTTAATGTTTTAAGGGCTGCTGATCTTACTGTGGGGAAAACTGAAGCCAAATAGGCAGTTCCCCATAAATCAGGTCTCTGTTAGGCAGATTCCTGCCCTCATCTTCTGTCTAGGCCCTGAGAAAGAAAGCAAAAAAACATTCAAAGCAATGCATGTCACAATGCCTGACAATTTGCAGATTACATCAAACTATATTTTTGTAGGGCTACACAGAAGTAGTAGTATCAAACGGTCAACATTTATCAAATGTCCTACATGTACCCACCTGTATTTTAGTCTGTAACAAATGTAGATTTGGGAGGGCTGAGAATAACTAATCACATTAGTGAGGCTGAGCACAGGAGAGAATGAACCTCAAGCAAATCCTTTAGAGAGAGTTCATCCATGTTATCTGGCTAGAACAAGATTGGGAGGACATAATCAAAGAGGGGATAAAGAGCGGACTTCTGAAATGGCAGGGATGGGGGGCCGGACACATAGACACGGCTGCAGACAGTGACAGAAAAATGTCTTCCAGTAGTGCAATGCATTTCCTGAGGCAAAAAGCATGCAATTTGTCCTTGGGAAAAGCACCCAGTGTAGACATTTACCAGTTAGTGTAGTGATATGCAACATGCATGCCCTGCTTTTAGGCATGTATAACAGCACAGGAATGCCATCAGCTGTGCACCACTCTACAACAGTAGATGAATACTATCAGCTGTACAGCAGTAGATGAATGCCATCATCAGCTGTGTACCGCTGTACAGCAGTACAGGAATGCCATCATCAGCTGTGTACCTCTGTACAGCAGTACAGGAATGCAATCAGGTTTGCACTGCTGTACAGCAGTACAGGAATGCCATCGGCTGTGCACTGCTGTACAATGGTATTGGAATGCCATCGGCTGTACAGCAGTACAGGAATGCAATCGGCTGTGCACTGCTGTACAACAGTACAGGAATGCCATCAGCTGTGTACCGCTGTGCAGCAGTACAGGAATGCCATCAGCTGTGTACCGCTGTGCAGCAGTACAGGAATGCCATCAGCTGTGCACCGCTGTACAGGAATGCCATCAGCTGTGCACCGCTGTACAGGAATGCCATCATCGGCTGTGCAGCAGCACAGGAATGCCATCAGCTGTGCACCGCTGCTAAGTGCCTGCTGTTAAGGTTGCTGTTTTTAAGTATCCATCAGGGCAGTGCTACCATCAGATAGCCTAAATATTTTTTTGTTTCAAAAACCATGATTTCAAATAGTATTTATTCATGATCTAGCTTTTCTTGACTGAATAGGTTCCATTTCACCTCCTTGCTGAATTTAGGAATATTGTATGTATATTCATCCTGTTCATGCTGTACGTTAATAGCCATGATCTAGCCCACCAATGACTGGGGCTGAATCGAACTGCTACATGTTGAATTTGTAAAAAAAAAATGGTTGCTTTATAATATTTGTATATTGCTTGTCCCACATTATACTATATATGTACTGTGATACTTGTACTATGTTGGTGGAGCTTTTCTCCCCGGGCCTCCACTGAAAATGGACTCTCCTTGGCCCAGAGGACTATCCTGGTAAACAAATGCAAATAAAAAATTTGCAAAGGCTGGGAAATTTAATTGGGGCACAGAGTATTTTTTTCTTTCTTAAGAACTAATAAGAAGTATGCAGGAGCTTGTTCATGTGCACCTTTAATTAGACCTGTTTTATTACTCCCTCCCAAAGTGAAGGCCCACACACAAGCCTGAGGCAAATTTGTGTCTAGCCCATCCAATCATCAAAACTGACCTTAAAGGTTGCCAACATAGAATTTGCATCCATCGCATACTCCTTATGCTGGGAATACACTGGGATACGGTTGTATTCCTCCAGAAGCCTCCTTTATTTGCTGGTGTAGGTCATTGGTGTCCATATTTTTAGTGTCCTTGACTTGAAGAATTAAGAGGGAAAATAAGATTCCGTGGTTTAAAAAGCAAGACAAATGACACCTCAGAGCAATTGTAGGCTGCTGCGTATAGGGACAGTGGCGCTAGCTGAGTATAGGGACAGTGGCACTAGCTATCTGGATAGTCAAATAATTTAAGGCCTTTCATTTTCTTGGTTAGAAATTTGTGACCTTTCCAGTTGAGTGATATGCTAGGATTTACAGATACCAAAGGGAGGGGAGGTCACTGCGTTCAGTGATGGGCCTGAGAAGGAAAGAGTGCGATGATAGGGTGACTTCTTTGGGTCTTGAAAATATTCTCTTGAAAAATAATTGAACCAGACAGGATTTCCTGACTAGTGGAATACTGTTGTCCACACAGTTCTCTCACGATTGATTCTTTATAAAGCTGGGCAACATTTATAAGGTTTGGGCTGGAAGCAGATTTTTTTTGTTGAGTGTACTATATTGCACTTAAGTTCAGCTTGATACCATTTTTGGTACAGCAGATATGGGCCTTTTCCAGTCTTGCTTAGACCTGCTCACATAGGCCTACCACGACAGCAAACCAAACACATAAACACACAAAAACATACTTGGAGGCTCTAAATAAAAATCTGCCTAAGCAGCAGAGACCTCCAAAGCAGACACCCAAGCAACCGCTACCCCAAAACAAAACACGTGCAACACATAGCTCACAAAGCCAGTGTGCCGAACAGTCACAGCCCTTAAGGCTAAACAACACACCTGATACACTTGTAATAGGTGACTCTATCATCAGGCACACTGACGTCCAGCTCACCAGGCTGAACAAGGAGAAGGTCACAGTGAGCTGCCTGTCGGGCGCTAGGATCCGCCACATAGCACAAGCACTCAGGTCACTCCAAGGCAAGTACAAATATGACTCGGTCATTGTCCATGCTGGTGTGAATGACCTGAGAGTACCTCCCTGGACTACATGAAAAGAGGCATAGAGGAGCTCTCTGAGCATGTAGCCCAGGCCGGTATGACCCTGACCTTGAGTAGCATTGTACCCTCACCAAGAATGATGCCACAGTATGAAGACAAGATTATCAATTTCAACAATTGGCTTAAGTATTGGTGTCATTCAAAGGGGATCCAATGCCTGTCAGCCTGGGATGACATGCTCGACAAGCCACGATGCTTCACTAGGGACGGCTTGCACCTGTCACCCCTGGGCTTTCGGATATTGGCAAAGACTCTTGTTATCCCCATAGTGCCTTTTTTAGGCAAGGCTCAAAAGACATACCCACCTCCATTGGTATCGCAGGGGATAAGAAACTGAGTAATGCTACTCAACACCAGAAGTCTAAACCTCAAGATGCACGCACTTGAAAATCTCCTTAGCATGGAGAACATCGATATCTGTGCAGTAACAGAAACCTGGTTCAAGGCTCTCGAGAGCACCCCAGCACTACCAGGTTGTACCTCATACCATGCTTTTTGGCCCCAAAACTTGGACCGAACCACAAAAGGAGGGGGAGTATCAATATTAGTCAGATACCCACACCTCCAGGTTGGTGGCACAGCACAAAGCATCAGAGACTATCCATGTGCAACTAACAGTGGGTAAAACTGCCTTCCGGTTTATAGCCTGCTACAAACCCCCCTCCCAAACCCAGGAACCCCACTCGGCCTTCCTGAGAACACTGGAAAATATGAAGGTCTCTCCAAACACCATTATATTGGGTGACTTCAACTACCCAACCATAGACTGGGAGCATTACTCTAGCTCCAACACCCTAGCCCAAAGTTTCCTAGAATTTATAAATTCAAATGCTATGGAACAACTTGTTACCACTCCCACAAGAGTGGAAAACGTACTGGACCTGATTATCACCAACATGGGGACTCTATGCTCCAGACCAGAAGTGTATCCCTCACTGGTAAGATCAGACCATAAACTAATCTCACTGGATATTCACATCCCGACCCCACCCCATGCCCAGAAAACCACAGTGAAAAACTTCTCTAAAGCAAATTTCACATGCCTCAAAACAGAGGTGGAATCCTTCAAAGCCCCCGAGCCTGTGGATAATATGGCCCAGACCACAAAATCCTTTATAAACGCATTCTATGAACACCTTCAGGAATGCTTGGATCATGCAATCCCAAATAAAACCAAGACCCAGTCCTCCAAAGGCAGACGTCCTGTCTGGTGGACCCCAGCCATAAACAAAGTATACAATAGAAGGAGGAAGCTACTACATGACAGAGCAAAATCCCAAAAAGGGAAGGCATCTCTGATCAGTATTAGCAAAAAACTACGGGCACTCATAAAATCGTCTAAGGCCAGCTTCGAGAGAAAAATTGCACAGGACACTAACGATAATCACAAGGCTTTCTTTAGTTATGTTAGGAACCTGGGTGGGAATTCCCAGATATGCTCAGAATTAGTCCAAAAATGACAAGAAATACACTGAACCCACAGACATTGCCAACATCCTAGCTGACAGGTTCAGCGCAAACTACCCCCCCCTCCCCACCAAAAAGGCTAATATCTATCCCAGCAGAGTGCTAGCCCCCCTGACATCTCGGATGCTCAGGTAAGAGCTGCCCTCTGCAAAGCAAGAAACACAGCATCAATGGGACCAGACGGTGTCCCGGGCTGCGTCCTACATGAATTCCAAGAAGAGCTAAACCCAAACCTAAAACTACTGTTCAATCTCAGCCTTCCTACAGGATATGTACCCAAAGAGTGGCGTACAGCAACAGTGGTCCCTCTCCACAAAGGTGGTGCCTCAACGGATCCTGGAAACTATCGCCCCATAGGTCTCACTAGCTTGGTCTGCAAAGCTATGGAAAGGATCATCATGGACCTTATAAATAAAGATATTGGGGACATACAGACACTGGATCCTACCCTGTTCGGCTTTAAGGGCATATCCTGCCTCTTAAACCATTTCTTTGAAACAGTCACCAAGGCCATTGACAAGGGGAAGGTGGTCCACACAGCCTACCTGGACCTTGCAAAAGCCTTCGATACAGTACCCCACTCTGGCATTATAGATAAGCTCACCAGCTTGAATATAAACCCCTGTGTCACTAGATGGGTTGCAAACTGGCTCAAGGACAGAACCCACATGGTTAGAATAGCTGGAGCCATGTCAGACTCCAAACCATTTACAAGTGGTGTCCCACAAGGCTCAGTCCTGGGACCTCTCTTGTTCGGTCTATATTTCTCTGAGGTACAGGCCAACATGGAAGGACTGGGGCTGACCAAGTTCGCAGATGACTGCAAACTGGGTGCCATAATAGACTCTCCAGCCGACACAAGCATCCTTCAAAAGGGCCTCATAGAAACAGACAACTGGTGCCAGAGCCATGGCCTCAAGCTAAACACCAAAAAGTGTATAGTCATCCCCTTTGGCAAAAGCAAAGTGCCCATAAATTACCACATAGGTGGTAATCCATTAAGTACAGAAGAAGTAATTAGGGACCTGGGGACCCAAGTTGATAGCAATCTCTCATTTGACAACCACGTGGCCAAAGTGGTTAGAAAAACATTTTATATAGCCCACCTAATCATGAAGGGATTCACCTCTAGATCAGGGGAGGTCATCGTGCCTCTTTACTCATCCCTCATCAGGCCCATAATTGAGTACAATGCCCCTTTTGGGATGTACCTTACCAGACACCTGCAGCAACTGGAAAGACCCCAAACGTACCTCACCAAGAGGATCAAGGGGCTCAAACAGATGCCATATGCTGCCCGGTTAAAGAAACTCCAGCTCTACTCAGTGGCATACCGCCTGCTCAGAGGCGATCTGTGCCTTGCGTATAAAGCCATGTCCAACCCGGAATTAATGGACATGCTGCACCTCAGAAAATCCAAATCCCATCGAGCTATGCGCTCGAGAGACTTGAACCTCAGCAGTGAAATAAATAGGACATGCTGGAGGGACAGATTCATAACCCAGAGGCTCCCTTCACCCTGGAATAAAATCCCAGTCCAGGTTAGGCAGAGTCCCTCATTGACTCTCTTCAAGAGGAATCTTGATGAGTGGATGGGAGATCGTAGGTTTACCCCGGGTATCACTTCTGTGTCACTGTTAGACAGAGGCACAGTATACTAACCTCGAAAAAGGGCATAGCAAAATTAATTTAAAATGGGTGGCGAAAGCCATACACACTCTGGCTAGGCTTATAAATGCCCTAGGGCAGATAGCCTAGTATGAACCTATGGGTAGATACGCAGATAACTGTCCATCAACTTGCAGTCGTCAGTAAATTTGGTCAACCACATTTCTGGGATATTGACCTGGATGCCTGCAAAATAAATGATAAATATTAGAAGGCGAAAAACAGAACTATGTGGTACACCAGTAGTTACAATATCTGTGGTCAAATAGGATTTTGGCAACTTTTACAACACTTGGATACCCAGTTTGTAATCCTGCAGATAATGCAGGGATTTATGCTAAGTTGTTATATTTTCCAGTAATACCAGACTGGTGGATAGCATCAAAAGCCTTGGGTAGCTCACAATGGGCAGTGTGCAATTAATGACCACATGTCCACACCCTCTGGAACCTTTTTCAAAAAAAAAAACAAACTTACTGAGTTCAGGAGTCAAAACCTGCTCTTTATAAAATGAAAGTTGACTGCAGTGTAGCTAAGTCAGCCTGCTTTTGTTTGTGTGATGCCTGTGCACTGGCCCAGTAAAGTACACTTTCCCTTAAGAGCACACAGATATCGCAGTCAGTCCAGGGCTGGTTTGTCCCTTCTCTTCAGATCCCCAATAAGACACCCTACTGACACAGCTATAGGGTATGGGTCTCAGCCTAGTGGTCAAGCTAAAACCTCCAGCACCCTCTGTCCAACCAGTGCTTCATATCCTTGCCCAAGTAGCTTACACACACACACACACACACACACACACACACACACACACACACACACACACACAGACACGCACTGAAATATAAGTTATAGACAAACACACAGACACACACTGAAATATAAGTTATAGACAAACACACAGACACACACTGAAATATAAGTTATACACAAACACACAGACACTCCTGTGGACGGCTGGCACAGGTTCTCTAGCTATGCTCCCTTCTCTTCCCAGGCTATAAGGTAGAAATCACTGCAATCAACCACTAATATCCACTACTAGTAAGGCCCTTACCAAAGGGTGTCCATTTTACTCTGCAATGACTTAACAGCAAGGCTTACTGGAGTGACTTTGACAGTATCACTATATACATCCAAGGTACTCTAGAGCTTAAATTACTTCGACACAAAACAGCCCCAGTTGAAAAGTTTAAAAATATTTAATAATAAATAAAAACACAAGACAAATCTCCTCCATTCAACACTGTGCGAATCAAGAGTTCAGACATCTCAGGAAAATGCTTAATATAATACTGTAGAATAGTTTGACCTAAATATAGAAAACAGCTAGACTAAATTGGCTGTTTCTATCCACCTCTCTGAGAAGTCACTGTTCTAAATAAATATCTTCCTTACAAGCAAAGCAAAGTACTGGTGAGTTGATCTGTTCAGATTTGGACAAAATCCAAAATGCTTGGATTTTCTCCCTGAGAAAGTATTGAATTGATCATACATCACTGCTGACTCATTCTTGACACTTCTCTGATTTAATTTCCCAGGATAACAGAAACTCAGAATTAACTGTTTTTTGATCTTGCACCTGTTCAGGAAGCCACAGCAATAAAAGACATTATATATGTAAAATCTAGCAATTAACTCTGGTCTCAAAACAGTAGAAATAATTTGCTGGTCCAGGCATCATGGCTCCGAGTTTCAGATCAAACAGTCATACATTGCTCGACTTATCAGCTTTCTTCCAGCAGAGTGCACTGTGGTTATATTTTTGAAGCTCAGTACAACATATAATTTAATCATAACATATAGTTCTTTCTTACATTTGTAAAACCAGCCTGTGGATTATATTTAATATTTTCAAATCCCACAGAATTATTTGCAAGTTTCCATCTGGCTGGCCTGGCAGTCTTTCAGTTTTTCACAGTCTGCATTAGGACATTATACTATGATCCGTTCTTTGGCTTGTCACACAAGGCTGGAAGGCCTACAATTACCTGGGTTCATAGAGAGGCTGCTCTTGTGTGAGGTATCACAGTCCTCTAGGCATCTGACACAAACCCATAAATAGTGTGAGGCTGTCGGTTTAAGTATACATTCACATAATGCAAATATAGGCATAATAATTAAAATTTGTGTAAAAGTACATCAGAGTATGATTAGAATGCATTAAGATTTTATTTCTGATAGCCCTGATTTGTATTTATTTTTTACATTTTACTGTTTGCTCTCTTTATTTAGATCGGTTGTATTTCATGTTTCTAAATTTGTTTGAGAGTGGTTGTGGAAATAGTAAGTATAATGTGGCTAAGGCCATGGTTAAATTTTGTAAGTGCTTTTGGAAGAATAGCGATCTGGATTTGTAGAGGGCAGTAGATGGTTTTGGAGAAGTTTGTTTCTAAAGCAGAGTTAAATCTGAGTAAACATTTGACTTGCCTAGTACAATGTGTTCATGCCTGTAATACAGGAAAAGGTAATTGGCAATAGTATTGGAAACCTGGGAAATGATAAAGTGGATGCCTATTGGTGTGCAAGCATCTCCTGGGCTAATGATTCTGATGGCGGTGCTGTTTCCACTTAAATCGTATGGACAGTCCAGTAGCAATAGGAAAAGAAAGCAGTGTTTAGCGGAGTCTTCACCAGCAGCAAACCGAGGACAATCCGAGGAAGGGAACGGGATATCAAAATGACTGAAATACTACAATGGAAGAAGATGATTCCTACTGCAAGCTACATTGCTATTCTAAACAACTAATAACAGTAGCTATATTGAATATCCTTAGCCCCTCCACACTGTCTTCTTGAAGAAATTTGCTGATGACTATAAGCTAGGCAGAATCTGTTAATGTCTTTTCATGCAAGAGGCAAATAGTCTTATGATGTCTAATTTGTTTTTAACTTTACTGCAATAAATATAAAAGGTATAGGTATTATCCCTCTAGGTTTTCTGCGGTTTGTGTTTATCTGTTGGTTAAGGAAGCGTTAACAGCACGAAGGAAAGTTAAATTCATTTTGGGACTAGTTGAAACAGCATTATTGTACTGAACTTCATGCATATGAAATGTTCTCGTGTGTGTGTGTGTGTGTGTGTGTGTGTGTGTGTGTGTGTCTGTGTGTGTGTGTCTGTGTGTGTGTGTCTGTGTGTGTGTGTCTGTGTGTGTGTGTCTGTGTGTGTGTGTCTGTGTGTGTGTGTCTGTGTGTGTGTGTCTGTGTGTGTGTGTCTGTGTGTGTGTCTGTGTGTGTGTGTCTGTGTGTGTGTGTCTGTGTGTGTGTGTCTGTGTGTGTGTGTGTGTCTGTGTGTGTCTGTGTGTGTCTGTGTGTGTCTGTGTGTGTCTGTGTGTGTCTGTGTGTGTCTGTGTGTCTGTGTGTCTGTGTGTCTGTGTGTCTGTGTGTGACATAAGCAATTTCAGTGATGAAGTATCCTATACCAGATGGTGTGTCATACAAGGAATGAATGCATAGACCGCCAATGTAGCCAGTTCAGAGTGAAGCAGATATCCAAAGTGCCTGATTAGTAGAGGAACAAGCTGCATCTGGCAACGTATAGTACCTTCTATAAGGAAAAAAAAACAGATTTGTGACCTTTTAGGTCTTGGAAGGATTTTGATGGAGTGTTGAGGCAGATGGAATACATTTTGCAGAGCCTTGAGGAGAATTGAAGTTGTTGTCTGGGAAGCTCTTGTCTCTCTCGATAGGTTACAAACACAAGGTTCAGGGTTTGAGTCTCTCAAGGGATAACTGGCTAGGCTTAAAATGGCTTGCAAAGGCAGTTGGCTTAGTACTAATCTATGAACCTATGCACAACACTAAAGCTATCCGCTTTCACCTTACTTTTTCCCTCACCCACATTTCAACCCTTAACACGAACGCACACAAGTATGTCCTAAAAACGAGATCTCTGTAAAGCAAACACCACAGTTTGCTTTGTCCAAAAAGACCTTTTTTATTCTGATTCACTATGTATATTTCCTTTTGTACTTTATACTTCCGTGTATTATTGAACTTAATGGTGAACAAAATACACAGACAAAGATAAGATCGACCATACCCAGGACCGAATTACAAAAACATCGAACATTTGAAAGATTGAAAAAAGGAAAGCAAATTCCTTTCCCAGTCTTTACACAAACTGCCCCAGTACCTCCAGCCTCCAATTTATCTGAATGGTGGCAGTATTACGGGAAGGGGTTTTTGTACAGTACAATATAGAGATGGGGTTAGACTGGGGCAGGTTAGGGTTAGCAGTCTGAGGTAGGTAGGAAGTGTGAGTGTGACTGAGTGTGACTGAGTGTGACTGAGTGTGACTGAGTGTGACTGAGTGTGACTGAGTGTGACTGAGTGTGACTGAGTGTGACTGAGTGTGACTGAGTGTGACTGAGTGTGACTGAGTGTTGGCTTATGTAATAGAAGAAATATCTGTTTTAGGCCACAATTTTGAGATGTGCTCATCAGCCACTGAGTAACCCAAATAAATGCCTGCATCACCTTATTAATGACCACTAACCCTAACCCTGTCCCGGCCAAACCCTATTGTTTGTCTTCCAAAGCAGTGTTCAACAAAATGCAAGGTAACAATGTGCATACAGATAAATATACTTCTACATGAAATAATCTGTGATTATGTGCAGAAAATGAAATGGGAAAATAAGAACAAGGGGTTATGCTTAAACTGGAGATTGTCCAAAGCATGAGCTTGCTGCTTGCTTTTCTTGGTGTCCTGAAGTTTAATCCAGATGTCATTATCTGCATATGTGTTTCTAATTCTGTTTGCAGCAAGGTCCTATCGTTTAGGGCCTACAAAGGAAAAAGTATAGTCAGTGGTGGATATGCTGTTTTGAATATTTGTGTTGCAGCGTTTGCATACAAACACAAATTATATCAAGTAGCTTTTCTTCTTAATCTTAGAGTACAGATGCCGAGTCACTTTAGAGGGTTTTGTGAATAAGGTAGTTTGCATACTTGACAATGAAGTAGTGATTTTCTGCTTTTGCAACAAAAGAAGGAAGTGATAAATCCTATTACTGTTTATTTGGTCTATCTGTACTCTATGCATCGACATACCTTTTTTCCTTTCCTCTGTGTTCTAAGTGGAATGTCTTGTCCACTGTACGGTTAGCTACAGACGGTTTAGATTATATGTGACCAATGCAAAGTAGTTTTGCAGGCACCTCTCCCTGTTTTCACTCTAGTAAGATTTGGTTCAGTGTTGACCCTTCCCAGGTAAATAACTATTGCATTGAATTTGACCAGATTAAACAGGGTAAGACCTTGTAATTCCAGGGTCTCATTTAATTACAGCTATAATTGCTTCTGTTTCATTTTTCCCTATAATGCCACAGACTTATAAACTTTTGCACTATTTTTATTTGTGTGCTTATATATTTATTTTTCTGAGTTGTATTACATTTCATTATTATTGCTAATTAATGGTATAGCTGTTGATGCTTTCTCTGGCATTGAATTGCTGGCTACTGGCAAACGGATTTGCTTTTGTGCAGTTCTCAATTATTGCCTTTTATACTTGCATTGTTTTCTGCTATGTCTCCTTAAGTACTTATTCTGATCTTATAATATCGTATAATATTTTCTAGTGTTTTATCTACTATTTGCTGTTTTGTTCTATTGTTTTACTAGCACATTGTTTTGTATTTAGACTGTTTTGCTGTTAAACCATTGCTTCCTGCTTTGTCTTTTAGTAGACTGTTTTTACTCAGACTATTCTTGCTGCAAAACAGTTTTTGACTCTTAAAACGTTTTGTGATGAACTCTCTGCTCTCACCCTGTTATATTCAGTACCATTTTTGTTATAGTGCACAGATTTAGTATTACCTACTTCATTATCTCGATGTATTTAGTACTTTAATTTCTCATATTTTTGCTACCCTGCATTGCATGTACCTAACCCCCTACCACTGTCATTAGTTATATTTACTTTTAGCTTAGCCTCTGCCATTAGCAGTCACCAAAGCAGTAATAACTCTTGCTTTTGCTACCACAACTACTTCACAAACTTATTTTCATACCCCGTATTTCTTTCTGGTTAACTTGTACCACTAACACTTCCCCATTTTGTAACCCTTATTGGTAGTTCTACAAATGTAGCTTACATTTACCAATCCCTTCACTTATCAAACCACTAATTTAAAGCTACCAAATGCCCATCACCATGAAGTTCCAAGCTGATCACTCTGATGGCACCAGGTATGCTGCAGGAGGGTAGTAACTGCTTAATATTTGCTGCAAACACTACTCTTGGATTTTTCCAGCTCTGCCTTATAGTTCTGCATCTACTTAACTAGTTTGAGGACACATCTTTCTACTTCACCGCTATCAGTAAACAGTTTCGAACTGCTGCATATACCTATTCCGAAGCAGTTGAGAAACCCCAGCTTAAGCATCCCAGGTACCCAAATAGGAGATCAATTGCCTAGCAATGCAGCTATATCTACACCTTCACGTATTTGTAGAGTGAAGCCTGAAGTCCTAAGGTCACATAGACCTATTTCTATTCTTTATCTCCTAGTTATAGGTGACTATAAGATAAAACATGCTGACACAGCATATGTCAGACTACAGACTGCTAACATGGGACCTGTGTCTGGCATACCAGGCATCCTCCAATGCAGTACCAGTGGATTTAATGCATGCCAGCAAGTCAAATGGCATCAGAAATACTGGTCTAGGGCTTTAAACCTGTGTGCATCATACAACAGAAGTACACCAAAATGGATTAAAAGGACCGGTATATCTTTTCGGAGGATGCCACCATTCGGGAACAAACTCCCAATTCACATAAAACAAAGTTCATCCCTGACGAAAGTTCATCCCTGACTATATTCAAGTGCAACATGGATCTAAGGATGGGAAATATTCCCCCAGGACTGTCCCATGTACCAGTGATGTTAGCAAACTTCTCCTAAATTCTTTATCCCGTGCATGAGTCCCTTCATATTATGTGTGGTATGGTCTCCGTTATTCTCAAAAGGGGTAATACTCATCAGGGAGTAACAAAAGGGGTAATACTCATCAAGGAGTAACAAAAGGGGTAATATTCGTCTAGGAGTAACCAAAGGGGTAATACTTATCAAGGAGCAACAAAAGGGGTAATACTTATCAAGGAGTAACAGCCTGCATTTAATTGCTGGAACCTGTGTTCTGCCTTCCAGACGATCTGCAAATATACAGAGCTGAGTATATTTTTTTGGTTTTAGAGTTTGTACTGTTAGCTGTTAATTAGATCTTTGTTGAAACACTCTCTTGTCCCACCCATCCTCCCTATTTTTGGTTAGTAGTTTAAATTTGGTGACTTTTGCAGTTGCCCGCACCACTGTAGATTTGATCTGGGACACACCCCACAGTCCCATCTCGTCGCCACATTCTACCTAATAAACTCTTTCTGCACTTGCTTTTAGTACTTTTTAATTTAATTACATTTTTTAAACTGTTTGGTCTAATATTGCTACATACTAAAGTGTGCTAGCTTGCACTGCATGTGAATTGTTTTTACTACTTTTCTGTAAAAAAAAAAAAAAAAAGTTAAGCCCGTTTCCTACCTTTCCTGTAACTAGTGTTCCAGATACAGATTTCCCGTATCCAGGACTGTATGTAAGCTTTTGAGCCCCCCAAGCCTTTCTGTGTTGGAGGGAAGCCTTCTTATCAGTGGGAGTGGTAAGCACTAGGTAACCTGTCTACCACGCAAGGAGTGGTTCTGGCCCAGAAATTGACAAATTGTAATTATTGACTGTTTGGGCAATCTCTTCCATCTCTCTCAACTTTCTGATTTTGAAAGCCTGCATTTGTACTTGTTTCTGTCCTGCAACTCATCTAGTGCAGATACAGATTCTTAGTTTTAGCACTTAAATTTGCTTATTAATGCTCAGGACTTGCTTAGAACTAAATAAGCTACTAATTACTGTAGCACTCAGTCTTCCTCATTACCTAGAGGAAAGCGGTCTTTGCACTTTCTTTTCTCACTTGCTTAGAGAAAAACAGCTCTTGTACTCTCCTCACTTATCTAGAGGAAAATATTTTTTTATTCAGGCATGTCCAAGGGTCAGCAACCAGTGTGTTCTCCTGTCTACCTGATGAATCTGGGCATCTTGAGGCAATGTAGAAATTGCCTCGTACACAGACAACCCTCTCCTCCTTCCACCCAACACTACAAACCTGTGAGAGGAGCACTTATCTAGCCAAACTGGAGGTAAAGCTCTCTCCAACCAAGAATGAACTTGACAGTCATTAAGAGAAGGTAAACATTTGCACCACACCACACTCGTCACATAGTCTCACTAAATCTACACCATCATCACGACTGCTGAATCCTACACAAATGCACTTTATAAGCACTTACACGAGTGCATGGATCATGTTATCCTTAACGGAACCAAGATGCTATTCTCCAAAAAAAGAAAGCCAATCTGGTGGTCTAATGCCATAAACAAACTCTACAACAGAAGAAAGAAACTGTTGCAAAAAGAGTAAAATCCCACAATTGGAGGAACTTCCTGGTCAGCCTCAGTAAGAAGCTGAGATCCCTCATAAAATCCTCCAAAGCTAGTTATGAAAACAAAATTGCCACTTATTCTAAAGACTACCACAAAGCATTCTATAGCTATGTCAAGAATCTCAAAGGCAACACTCAGATCTGCTTAGTTACAGCACAACGGCACTAAATATACAGAACCAACTGATATTGCCAACATCCTGTGGCAGATAGGTTCAGTGCTAAATTTAGCCCCCCCTCTCACCCCCTAACGGGCCCATCTTTATACCGGAAGAATGCAAAGTTCCTGTAATCACGGCTGCACAGGTAAAAACCTCACTCTCCAAAGCCAAGAACACAGCATCCATGGGACTTGACAAGATCCCAGGCTGCCTTCTACATAAACTACAGAATGAACTGGCACCCCACCTAAGTACCATGTTCAATCATAGCCTCACCTCAGGCTTTGTGCCCATTGAATGGCGCATAGTGACAGTTATCCCACTCCACAAAGGGGGGGTCACAACAGACCCCGGGAACTACTGCCCCATTAGCCTGATGTGCCTGGTCTGCAAGGCCATGGAACGTATCATCATGGAACTCATAAACAAAGACATTGGAGATCCCCAAACTCTGGACCCCACACAGTTCGGGTTTGTAAAAGGCAGATCATGTCTCCTAAACCTGAAAGACTTCTTTGAAGTAGTCATCTAAGCCATAGATGAGGGTAAGGTGGTTCACACAGCCTATCTAGATCTTGCCAAGGTGTTCGACATCATCCCCTACTCTGTAATTACAGATAAACTCCCTAAACTAGGTATAAATCCCTATGTCACAAGATGGGTTGCCAACTGGCTCACTGACAGAACCCACACTGAGAAAGTAGCAGACTCCAAATCAGACTTCAGACTATTGACAGGTGGAGTACCACAGGGTTCAGTCCTGGGTCCTCTCCTGTTAGCCTGTACTTCAGAGAAGTAGATACCAAACACAGAAGATCTTTGGCTAACTAAATTCGCAGATGACTGCAAACTAGGAGCCATAATCGAAACTCCTAGTGATGTGGACATCCTACAAAAGGGCCTCGCTGAGACAGATGCCTGGTGTCAAAGACATGGTCTCAAGCTCAATGCCAAAAAGTGCATTGTCATCCCCTTTGGTAAAAACTCCGTACCCATGAACTACCACATAGGTGGTAGTCTACTTGGCACCGAAAGTGTGATAAGAGACCTTGGGACACAGGCGAACAGTAGTCTCTCCTTTAATCACATCACCACAGTGGTCAGGAAATCCTTCTATGTGGCACACCTCATCACAAAACATTTCTCATCCAGGAAAAAAGAGATCTTTGTTCCCCTCTACTCATCACTCATTAGACCCATTATAGAGTGCAACATCCCTTTTGGTATGTACCTCACAAGACCTCTACAACTGGAAAGGCTGCAAAAATACCTCACAAAGAGGATTACTGGCCTCAAACAGATTCCTTACGCAGACAGTCTCAAAACTCCAGCTTTACTCTGTCGCATATCGCCTACTCAAGAGCCGATCTATGCCTAACATACAAAGCTATGTCAAACCCAGAGCTCTTGGACATGCTCCACTTAAAGAAATCCCAATCCCTCCGAGCTGCACACTCCAGGGACCTAAACTTTGTCACCACAATAAACAGAACATGCTGGAGGGATAAATTTCTGTCCGAGACTTCCCCTACTCTGGAACAGACTACCTATCATCTATGTTAAACAGAGCTCCTCATTAGCACTCTTAAAGAAAAATCTTGATGATTGGATGGGTAATAAGAAATTCACCCTGGGGATCACTTCTGTGGTTATGCTTGACAGGGTCGCAGGAAAATAATTTTCTTGGGTGGCGAAAGACAGGGTACCTTTTTGGTTAAGCTTGTATAGGCCCTAGGGCCAATAGCCTAGTACCTACCTATGAACCAAAATCCACACATAGTAACAGAAAAACATTTGCGGAGGCTCTCAATAATAATCATTCTAAGCAATGGAGACCTTCAAAGCAGAAACGCAAGCAACCTCCATCCCCCAACACAACCCAAATGACACATAGCCCACAGACTCAGTGCGCCACTCAACCACAGCCAGTAAGGCAAAACAACGTACCCAGCACACTTAGTCATAGGTGACTCTATAGTCCGACACACTGATGTCCCACTCACCAGGCTAAACAAGGAGAAGGTTACTGTCAGCTGCCTGTCTGGTACCAGGATCCTCCACATAACCCACACACTCGGGTCACTCCAAGTACAAATACGACTCTGTCATTGTCCACATTGGTGTGAATGAACTGAGATGTACCTTCCTGGACTACATGAAAGAGACATGGAAGAGCTATCTGATCTTGTATCCCAGACAGGTCTGACCCTAGCCCTGAGTAGCATTTTGCCATCACACAGAATGATACCGCAGTACAAGGACAAAATGATAGACTTCAGCAATTGGCTAAACTTC
>NC_056748.1:1077388039-1077497763 GCF_019279795.1 Protopterus annectens
AGCCCAATTGTTAAAATGAACATGCTAACAACTTGTCATTTTGTGGACAGGCATTAGTGACTGTGGACTTCCTGGTTTTGAAGTTTATTGTTGGTGTGGAACTTCATTACTCCCCCAATTTGCTTGTTCAGATTGAGGAGGGAGTTTATACGGTACATTTCTGGGTGACATCTTTTCTTTTTTTTGTTATACAACCTATTTATACTGTGATTCTACCAGGGTTGCTTGTTTTTGGAATGTGTCCATTGTTTTATTTAGGCACAGCTGTCTATTTGTAGCTTGTATGCATTAACAATTAATTTTACAGTAGTTTTAAGTGATCCTATTTGGTTGAATTGTAAGAGTCTTCAGTTCACTCAAGTACATTGCAGGGAGGACCTATAGCTGACAAGGATATGTATAGGACTTGACTTGGGGCAAGTTGGACATGAAGCTCAAGTGTGCCATAATGTCTGGTCAGATGTAAGGTGTATTTGTGTTTGATATGAATTGAGACTGCCCTACCTTTGCCTAAATGTGTGGAAGGTATTCTAGTCGTATACTGCAGGGGTGTTCTTTATAGCTATAAACCAAAGCTCAGTAACTGCACATATGTTTATATTCCCAGGATAAGGATAACTGTCAAGGATCTGAGTTTCATGTTTGGACTCTGGCATTGAGTAGCATCACTTTAAGATTATTCAGAGTCGGTTTAGCTTTATTGGTTGGGTTATCAGGTTGACTCCATCTCAAAAAGGGCACTGTGGGGGGTGGTCAAGGTTTTAGCCAATATTTGAAAGCCTTTGGTACAGATATACAGGCCATCCCTGGTGTAGTGTAGTAGCCTGTCTACCCTACTCTCCCAGGCTTTCGAGGTTTTGGAAGATTACATTTAAGATTTGCACAGACATGTCTTGCTGCTCCTTCAACATTTGTGCGAGACACGGCAAGATGGATGTTTATAGATCCTGGTCAGCTTTGGGGCTACTGTTGTCTATACTATGCTCCCATGAATGTAACAACTGAGGTGTCAACCTTTTCTTATTGCACGTGAAATATGAACTCTTACCATAATAACAGATCTCGAAATAGAATGCCTTTTCTGCACGATCCCCTCCCGCCGTCCTCTACGTTCAGTCTTGTGCTGATTCCCTTTTCCTTTTCTTGTCCATGTGTTCGCCTGCTGTCCTGCTAAGTGCTATAATACGACGAACTTGAGAGTATGGTATGTCCAGTACAAAATAGGAAGGCTGACTGTTCCTAGTACTCTGTGAAATTTTTATCTGCTGAGTGGTCATAATGCCTGCATCATTGGTCCTATTGATTTAAAGAAGATGGGTGATGTTCTTCCAGATCTTTTGTTATGGTTAAGTGCATTTATATAGTTATACAAATTAAAAAAAAAATAATTATATTATATATATTTGATCCCTCCTCCTCCTCCTCTCTCCAATTGATGCTCTGGTTTGATTTTTGCACTATTCATATTGATGTGTGTGCTGTAGTCCTGGCACAGGTTTAAATCTGAGGGATGGTACTTTTGCTGTATGGGTGTTAATCATAGGGATCCTTTTAGGTCTAGTATTTATTAGTAGCTGACAGAATATATATGACAATTCTGAGCTTGACATCATGGTTTAAAGCAACATATATCGTGTTGCCCACATTAAACACAAGTGGAACAAGAACTGTCATAAGTTTGCCATATTCCCTTTGTTTAGATTCACGTTATGACCAGTGCTTTAGTAAAACAACCACGTCCTAATTCAAGGAAAGTACTGCAATTCATTTCACTGGCATGTTTTTATAATGTGTTTAGACCATCAGAATGGGCTTGAGGCTCTGACTGTTCTCTCTTGGGTCAAGACATCATCAGATATGCATTCTGGTTGTCTCTAATCTTGAGTGTGGTATACCAAAGTTATTCGAGGAGCATAGCACAGAAAAAGGAAGAACTTTTTTTTTTATAAATAACTTTCTTCTCTTCATCTTAGTTGGAATTCTAAGTCTTTTAAATAAATGTGTCTGTTTTAATTTAATGTTTTTCTGTCTGTTTGCTGGTATTACAGAGATGACTGCAAATGGAGTAATTTACTTTGAAAACCCAGCCTGAAGATCTCAGAAGGGGGCTGGGATGTTTGTGTGCCAGAGTTCAGTTTGGGATTCAGGTTAGGAGTGGATTGGAACTGCTACAAGTTGGAACTGCAACCAGGGAAGCTTAGCAAAGTATAAAGGAACTAGGGATTCCTATTTTTTGCTGTGAAAGCAGAGTCATAGGCAGTTTTTTATTATTTATTTATTTTTTGGTGGGGAGGGCGTTTATTTTTATGTAAGCCACTGGAAGAGAAGACATTTATTTTTGTATGGTAAGTGGATCTGTTAATAGATGTGCTGTATATTTAGGTACTAAAATAATGTTTTGCTCACTCTTTAGAGCAAATACTCTAAAAAGAACAGACAAAACTAAATATTACTTTAGACCCCAGTAATAACAGCACTGCAGTTTATTTACCCATTTTACTTTAAGCAGTTCCATAAATGTTCACTAACTGTATATTCTAAACATTCACTTTCACAACTAAATCTCAGTTTGCTGGAATATCATCCCCTTTAAATAGCATGAAAGGTTTCTAATTGCTGAGAACAGTCACTCAGCACTGGCCTTGCTAATTCTTTTTTTCATAAATGATAAACTTTCTTGTTACGCAAAACTGATTTATGTTGCTACAAGTTAAATGAAGTTCTTGATTTGAGGCAAATATGCAGGTTAAGCCCTGCATGGAAAGCAACAAGCGTGCTAGAAAGTGACCTATTTAATTCTTGCTGGGAATGGCGACCGTTTCAAAAAGTGATTGCTTTAAAAGTCAAAGTAAAGAATTTATTGCTGTTTTGTTGTGGAAGAGAAGTCCGATTGATACCACACCTATGACAAAGCAGCAGAACTGTACTTTTAAATGTCATTCGTGGGAGTTCACCAAGGTGGCTCTTACTCATTTGTGGTAGAGGAGGTCACTAAGGTCCGCTCTTAGTTGTGGTAGAGGAGGTCACTAAGGTCAGCGCTAACTCAGTTGTGGTAGAGGTCAGTAAGGTCAGTGCTGACTCAGTTGTGGTAGACTTTGTCATTGAATTTTTTTTGTGAAAATCTGGTAGAGAGCATCATCTTGTAATTCCATTTGTTATGGTAAGCTGGTGGTTTGGACGTCTGTAAACTTGAGCAGTGTGCAATAAAAAATAAGAACTGTCTCATGGCATAGGAGATTACACTGGTAACTGGTGAGACTGCCCAAGGGGTGGGGAAGCAGACATGTGAACTTTACCTATTGTAGAGGAAATATACATATTTTCAAGCTTTATGTTCCTATTTTTTGAGGTATGAGGTATGCTCATATATTTAGAGTGTGTGCACTCCTTGTAAAAGATTTTTAAGTTGGTTAGTGCATAAGAAACCAGACTGTGACCAAACATGGTAGTGACATGGATAATTAAAAGAAAGAAAACTGACATGTTAGATCTCGCTTTTTCTGAAGCAAAAAGTAAATGTAAAGTAGATTTTTACAATATCGTTAAAAATTGCCTTTGATGCTTGTATTTGCATCACTTTTCTCACTCAAAGTTTCAAGCTGGTGTTCAAATAGTATCCATCTAGAAATGAGAGGACCTGTGTGCTATTTGATATTCAAATAATACCTTGTTTTCAGGAGTTGTACCTATTTTAAATGTCTTCAGGTTGAGAGGTATGGTGTGAGAGAGAACAGAAGATAACATAGCCAATTGTGGCTGACAGCAGTTTACACTGTGTTCAAAGTTTATTCTGCTAAATTTTCAGGTAAGTTAAGATCGCATTAGTCAAAATTGTCAATGCCCACTTTTTTTTTTTTTTTTTTTTTTTTTTTAAAGAAAATCCTGGTAATGATGTTTCTAGGTATTGGAGATCTCACTAAACAGCAGGGTTGCCCCCTGACTAAGCAGAATCTTTTTCCTAAGCAAAATTTTGCAGCTTACCTGCTCCGTGATGTAAACCGTGCATTGGCCATCAATGCTACACAATGTCACCTTTACAGAATAATAGCATTTTCTCCACTTCTTCATAGTTGTCACAGATGCTTCACGCAGTGGTAATTTTAGCACAGTCTAAGCAGCTAACAAGGGATGGTCATAAGAGGTGTAAAATCTGGTAGCATTTTATTGTTACTTGCAGGTACTTTACTCAAACTGTTTACTTTATTCATCCTTTGACCAGGTTAGTCCCGCTAGGCTAGTATCTTCTCTTCAGGGGAGCCCCAAGGTGGAATTTATGCTACTGATGGAAAGTAGGTATCAGAAATTCATCACTACTCTTTGGCATAGGGAGACATGTTTGTGTAATGCACTTGTCTTCCTGTTTCCATTATGATGCATAGGCGGCCCAGAGAAATAGGAGGAATGGAGAGCGAGTGCCTAGTGGAGGAAGGAACAAAAAACGGAATAATCATAGATATGATGGCTATACTAAAGTATTGGAGGTGGAGAAATCATTCATAACTGAGGAGGAGATGGAGGCACAGATAAATGTATTGGAGGCATCAGAAAAGGCAGTACCTGATTCAGAGATGTTACAAAAAAGATTGTTTGAAAGGTAGATTGAGAACCAACAGGAATGCAGTAGTATAACCCTCCAGTCCGGAGGGTTGTGGTATGATTACTTAAAAGAACTTTTAAACCAAAGTGAGCTGGCGAGTGTTGTAGCAGCTTTTTGGGGTCAATTTACTGGAAGAAATATAGCAAGAGAATGTTTAAGTTCCTGATAAAATATCATATGCACAGAAAGTAAAGGAGGGTGAAAGAAAATTTGATGAGGTATAGGAGACAAAAAATTTGTGTTTCGAGTTAGCAATATAAATAAAGAACTGGATAGGTATGAAGTATGGGACTTTGTGATTGCACCATTGCAAAAGAGGTAAGATTTATTCTTATAAAGAGACATTTGTGATATTTTTGAAACTGGACAGGCCATGCAGAATTTTATTGAAAAATATCAACAAAGGAAGAATGGAAATCCATGGTCAGGATTTGTGGTACGATCTTTTTATAAAGAGACAACGAGAAAAGGTTTTGTGGAATTTATAACTGAAATTGAGGCCAAAGAACTAAGAGAATTTGTTGCATTTATGTAAAGCGGTTATTGACACTACCCAAATTTATGACAAAAAGAGGGTTATGGACTGGAAGGTGGGAATGTGGAGTTGCACTAAACCTGGAAAATGATAATGAGATATATATCCGCAGTGTTAGAAATGTAAATGGCAGCGGGTTTTTTGAAATACAGAGGACAGCCTAAAATGTTTATTTCTGTGGAAAAGGGGATCGTTTGAATAGTGAATGTGATAAAGTTGTTTATATATGTGGCAAAACTGGACATGAAGCAAAAAGGATATGATTTGAAATGCAATAAATGTGGTAGTACAGAGCATGCATGGTTAGAATGTGAAAAAGAAGTACAAGTTATAAGAATTGGTACAAAATGTTGAACCAGATAAAACAATAGGACAAAAAGGGCAGATTGAGACACAAAACATCAAAATAATTTATAAAATCAGGGGATAAACAAATTGTTTGCAGACACAAGCGAAGAAGAATATGTGAACTTGGCATATAGTGAGAGGGAAGGAAAACCTCCAAAAGAGAGAATGAACGAATGGAAAAGAAATTTGCAAAAGAAAGTAAAAAAAGGTAAAAGATGAGAAATGTATCCTACTAATTGCTATTATAAGATGAAGGTATTCGCTTTAAATGTTAATAGCATGAAAAATGTTAGAAGTTTAGGAATTTTTGAATACTGTGTTTCAATAGCTGCTCATATCATTGTGTTAGAGGACATAAGATTATTAACAGAGGAAGAAAGGAAATGAAATGGGTTAGTTAGTTGTGATATGGGAAATATACTTGTTCAGGGATATGTATATTCTGTTGGAATTGAAGCAAGGTGTAGTCGATGCCAATGAGGAGATGAAACAAATGCAATTCTAAGAAAAAGATACTTGTTTTCCAACCAATAAAACGATAACCGCCACACAAATTCTGCAATAGTATCTTCTTTATTGACCTAGGTTTCGTCCTTACGAACTTATTCAGAATACTATTACTGTTTTTACTCAACCATTTTATACATTACCAAATATTGAATAATTACTTAATTGACACTTTGATTTCCCTCCAAAAACTTTTAAAAAGGAAATGACTTTGTTAAAATTCACCATATTTGTACGTAGAATATACTTTCCTAATTCTTCAATATAAACTTTAATAAAATTTTGTCACTTGTCACATAAAAACTACTAATAAAATGTATACTTATTTACTTGTACATGAATGAAAAATTTATTTTAAAAATTACTAACCATTGTATGTACATATATGAAATTTATAATATTATGTACAATATGAATATATAACATTTAATTAATTTATTTATTATAATATATACTATCATATCTATTATATACACTTGTCTGTCTAACTATTCCAACTATTTACATTTATCTTATGAAATATTATTGTTATGCATATCCATCAATTTTTGTTGTTGTACCATAAATAAACATTGAATATATTTAAATACCATGAAGACAGCGTTGCTTTTAAAACAAAACAATTAAATCTACAAAACAAATGATTGAAGTTCCTTTACTATATTAGTGCAAATAAATATATTTAATGATAATATAATGTGTAATCCACATAGTATTGATCCAACATTTAAAGTATATATCACTTAAATATTGATGATTATATGAAATTTATCTTTATACGTAAATATAATAGTAATAGTAATGACAATATATGCCACATATTATTTATTATATATTCTATTTAATTTTAATAGTGGCATAATAGTCATATATTCATTAATTCCCGGATGAATACATGAATTTAAATAAATTTGCCATTTTAATTCCTCCATGTCCAAATGGTACATCGTTATTTTACCTTGTGGATCCTGTTGAATTTGATTAATGACCATGAATTTGAATTTATGATCTTTATATTCTATAATATGTCTTGCAAGAGCATTACTGTTTTTATTATGCTGTATATCCAATAAATGTTCTTTAATCCGCTCTTTAAATTTCCTTTTTGTTTTACCAACATAAAAGGCTTTACATTGCTGACATAGAGCTATATATACTACATTTTTGGTTATACAATTATAATGTCCTTTTATATTGATGTTACACCCATTAATCACTATTTCTCTACCTGAATGATATATGTAACTACATATACTGCATGTTCCACATTTGAAGTTCCCTTCTCTTCCATTTTGATATTTTTCAATGGTTGTTTTATTTTCCAGTATATTTTTAAGAGAGGGACTCCTTTTATACACAAATTGTATCGGGCCACCAAATATATGTCTCCCTATTTTATCATTAACGAAAAACTCCCAATTTCTCCTTATAATATTTTGTATTTCTTTGAAACAATCATCATATTTGATAATATACAATGGAATGTTATTGTAATTATCTTTTTCCATCGTACTTTCATTATCCAATGTTGTTGTATGCAATAAACCTGTTTTTAATATTGCCGTGTATATCCCATTTTGTCTCTTATTTTTCACTTCATTAAATATTTTGACACAAAATTGTTCTGGATATCCTCTATTCATGAATAATTGCATAATATATTGTAATTCTTTAATAAAATCCATCTCTTCACTTACCATTCTGGCCGCCCTGACCATCTGCCCTTTCACAATGGCTTTTTTCTGATGGTCAGGGTGCCATGTATGTATATTCTGTCATAAAGACATCAAGATACTAGTTTTCACTCTAGTCAAATTAGGGCGTATCGCAGTACTGGATACAAGATTGAACACATGTTTATAGATTAATTGCTATATATGCATACATTACTAGGAAATAAAGATGATCAAAAAGAGTCTTAATTGTTTAAATATGGACATAATAGTGGGTGACTTAAATTGTAATTAAGGGCAAGTAAATGCGACAATGAAATGTGGCAAGTAATACATGTAGGATAATGTACATTGGACTTGGTGAAAAAGTGAAAATAAAACTGAAATTGATAATTTCTTAATATCAGAAAGATTAAAAATCCTGCAGAAATGAGTGAAAAAGGATTTTCAGATTATATAGCGATATGGATAAAAGTACATAAGGAGGAATGCATCAGAATAGGTAAATGAGTCAAAAGGATGAATGAAAGTTAAAACAAGAAGATAGAGAAATTAAATTATGGAAAGATCATATAAATATGAGGAAAGTTGTATGAAAATTGGACAAGTTGATAGATACATTTTAAGGAAAAATAAACCATAATTTAGATTGCATAGAGGATAAGACGAAAAATGAAAAATATAAAAACAGTAAGCCAACCAATATTCCAAAAATTAAATATTTCTATAAAAAAGAGAGAAATATATGAAATGAGTCAAATAATAATTAAAAACTTACTGCATAAGTAAAACTGCTATTTACAAGGAAGGAAAGAAGTAGCACTGTATTTAAATTGGTGAAAGAAAATAGGTCATAAGGGAGTTGAATCCTTGCTTTTTACTTTGTCCTTTAAAAAGGTTATATGAAATTATTAAAATATAAAGAGATCATTTATTAACTTTGTACTTTTGATAGTTACTTTTTTAATAGGTTAGTGTAAGAAGATAATGAAATTTAGAACAAAGCAAAAGTTTAATGAAGTATTAAAATATATGAATTTGAATGCACCAACAGGAATAGATGGCAATGAATATATGTATAACTAAATGGAACTTTGGCAAAAAGTAATATTTCTTGAAGTATTACATGAGTGGTTAGAACTGGGAATAGCAGAGGAAGTAATATTTATATGGGAAAAAAGGAGAAAAAGATGACAACTGGAGACCGATAGTACTGAACAATACTCATTATAAAATATTTGAGATTAATAACTAAAAGATTCAAGAAAAAATAGATAAGTTACTTGATCAAACAATATTTGCCAGAAAGGGAAAATGTCAAGCTCTATCATGGATAATAAAAGAAATAGATGACATTATAAACAGAAAGGTGGAAGCAAAGATTGTTAGGAGATTTAAGTAAGACATTTGACAAAATGCAATATGATTCTTTATGGAAAGTTTTAGAAGCATATAATATGTGGGAAAATAATAGTTATCAAATCAGTATATGAAAGGAATAATGTTAGAATAAATGTGAATGGCTGGATAACGGAGAAAATTAGAAGTAGAATGTGGAATAGGGCACGGATGTCCTGCTAGCAGTATACATTGTAAGATATAAGATGACGCAAGAATTGCAAATGTCTATAATGTATACATATGCAGATGATATTGTGATTAATTACTAGAAATAAAGAATGGATGAAAGAGCTATATGAAAAGTCGAATTATTAAGAAAGCCTGGTTTATGTATAAATGAAGAAAAAAATAAAGGTTTTGCATGGAAGGGAAAGGAGATATAAAATTTAATGAATCTATAGAAATACTATACTAGGAATAGTATGAAGATTATAAGAACAGACAGTGGGTAAAGGTGCTTCAAGAAATAAAGGAGATATGTAACTTTTGGAAAATATTTAGCTTGTCACATAAGAAAAAATATATTTGATAAATTCTGTTCTGTTAGGTAAAGTAGTGTGTATACCTAACAACGCATATGATATCAGAACTATTTTAAGAAATAATTGTCAATTATATTTCCATTTATATGGGTGTCAAGACTGAACCCAGTTAAGAGGGGGATTCTGTATAAAAGAAGAGCTAGGAGGATTAGATTTAATAAATCCAGTTGTCTTTGCAGCATTACTGAATCTATTTAGAGCTTTGAAAGGTTGTTCCATTAAAAATAAGAACTTGATAAAATACAAATATAAAAGTTTGGCATAAAATGGAAGTACATACAAGGGTTAAAATATGATTAATGAAGAAATAAAGGCATATCAAAATAAGTTTATATTGTGGGAATTTTAAAATAAGTGATATTCCAAAGAATGGTAGTCCAATATTATGAGAAACTCGTTAGTTGATCCTTGCATTGGAAACTTGGATATTAAAAAAAAATAATAATGAGATATAAATACTACAAGAGCATACATGAATGCAAAGATTTTCTTCGGAGATTGTAAGTTATTTTACCCATCAAGGTAAATATGCCTTATAAGAGAAAGCAAGATAGATTATGTATCAATTGCAGTGAATATGAAACAACTTGTCTTTTGAATTGTGAGAGAGTGAGAAAAGGATGGGAAGAATAAAATGCTAGATATTACAAATATTGAGAAATTAAATATGGACATCATTTATTAATGGGTATGGTTTATTATGGTGAAAAAAGACTATGTTAAAAAATGGACAGAATAATATTTTTTTATTTTATGGCCTGAATAATTAAATGAAAGTAAATTCAGTGGAAAATGGACATTAACAGAACTATTTTTGGCTGTGGAAGAAAGGGTTGGGAAAATCTGTTCACAATTCTACTTAAATGTTAAAAGTGTAAACTGCATATAATTGTAAATGTGTATAAATATTGTCTATCAGTGATGTAATTCAGTAAAAAAAAAATCCTATATTTTTCAATGGGTGCCGTGCATATTTTACAAACACTTGAGCTATCACGGACTCAAGCAGATGGGGCCTTGGTCTAACATCTCATCTGTAGGATGGCACACTCTGAAATGAAGCACCCCCTCTTTGACTGCTGACACTGAAGTTTAACCTATCTGCTTGGTGTGTGACTTGAACCCACAGCCTTTTATAAAAGTTAGGACATTCATTCTTAGTCTTTTAAATGTAAAACTCCTTTATGAATATTATAAATTATTCAAAAAAGAAATGCAAGAGTGCTAAAATCATAACAATTCTTGTAATGTTTAATTTAATATTTTGTGGTCCTATTTTTTTATTCACGTTTAGATTTAGGAAAGACAAAAATGGCTTTATTTGATAAATACTGTGTTTAGCTGGAGACCATTAAATAGCATATGGATTTGAGTTAAGAAGCATACCAAAAAGTTATGGAGTTAATTTATGGAACATACATTCCACTTAGCCATGTTCAAAACAATGCAAACTGAACTTTAAGGGACCAATAGGCCATGGTAAATTCTATGCATGGAAAATGCACATAGTTGAAATTGATGCAACGAGGACAATTATCTGGGGAATTTTTTTTTTTCAAATGGCCCAAGATCTGTCTTTATATACAAATATACAAGCTCTTCTTGCTCCTGCAATTACTGTAATAGACTCTAATTACTAATTAATTACTAATTACTCTGATCAAATATGTTCTGAACATATATCAAACTGCATTTCAAGCTATTATGCCATTTATTTTCAGGCAATGGGGGCTTCAAAGAAAGATGTTCACCAGCTTATTGCAAGTACCATTCAGTTCAAAATGTTCTGCAAAGTAACTTGGAGGTAGCCAGAAATGCACCATACCCCAAAAAAAAAAAAAACAAGACTGACCCTATGCACTCACTCAGTTTTGCAAAATACTTGCTAATAGTTTGTGAATGCATATCTTTTAGCAGTTTCTTAATTTCTTGGCCAAATTTACCCTAGAAGTAGGTTTCATGTTTTTCTTTAAAATAATTATGACTGAAAAATAAATATTAAAGATGGGAAGACTTTTAAAATGTGCTAAATTTATCAGTGTTTAAGTTTTGCCTACCTTGCTTATAATAAATTAATTCTGTCCAGTTAAGATTTATTCCAGGTAGACCGATCAGCATAATTTGATCCTTTGAACAAAAATACTGTTCAGAACAAACCACAACACTAGCTGTGGTGTGTAGTTTTTTGTTTAACAGATACATGTAAGGACTCAATCTTTCTACTCTTTCAGTACTGCAGCCTCCTGAATTATGAAAAAAAGTCCTTGTTAATCAGCCTAAAAACTATTATAAAATCAGATGCTTATGACTCTTCAGTTTTTTTTGTTTAACTCTGGGGAGCATGTCAGAGCTGTGAACTTTCTCCCGCTCTGTTTTTCTTTGTCTTAAACCCTACTCTTAAAAAGTGATCCACGAATCTGACTCTGTCATGATCCTTTTTCATAAAGGATGGCAACACAGTATTCCTGGTTTATATCGATGATGCCATGTTGATGGTGTATTTTGTAAATATCATTGTCTCATCTCTTTTTTTATTTTTTTTCTATATATATATATATATATATATATACTTTTTTGCATTTCTGATATAAATAGTTCCTCCACTTAATGTTTCGTATTTTTTTTTTTTTTGTTGGAGAAAGCAATTTTACATCCACAGTACAAGTTAGATGCAAGTATCTTTCCCTTTCTCACACACACACACACACACACACACACACACACACACACACACATAAAATCATATAATGCAAAGTTTTGCAGCCTCTCCTCTAACCCCAGCTGTCCTTGATTTTGCAAAAAATCCCAGATTTTTCTCCACTATTTTCTGATAAATTGTTGAGGATTACAGTTGGTCAATAATGACATAGTTTAATACTTGTTCAAATAATGTGGTTTGACAAAGTCTCTCTTGCATTTGAGATCTTGAAAGAAGTTGAACTTGCACACTGTCTGTCTTTCTCTCACTTTCTTCTTTCTTCTGTCACTTTCTCTCTCCTTTTGGACAATCACCTGTTATATCAATAATATTCTCATTCCCCTTAAATCAGTTTTTTACAAATAATACTCCAATTGCTTTAGTGTCCAATAGATTTTGTAATTTCACAGCTCTAACTCTAATATTATCAGTTGTATAATTTACATCCACTTCTATGTGTGTGTGTGTGTGCGCAGTTTATATTTCCTCTCTTGACGAACTTCACTAATATTTAACAATACTTCTGGTTAACTCCTTTTTCAAGAGATTTGGTTTATAACATGTGATGATGGATAATTTTTTATTTGATTAGTCGGATTATTTGATTAGTCGGATTATTTGATTAGTCTTAATCAGTTGGTTCTTCATAATTTATCTTTTTAGCCAAATGAGGTGCCAACTATTCTAATTTGTAAAACTATTCAGTTATTTATGTTGTATTGGTATAATTATCTACCATGACATTTAAGTACCAGTACATCCAAATAGGCTTTTCATAAGAAATCAAATTTTACAGGGACCTTAGGAAGGTGTCTAAACATTTTATATTAAAAAAAAATCTAATCTAACTCTCTTTGGGAACCTATCTGTATAATAAGAATATCCTTAATAAAATGTAATCTTCTGGTAAAAAAAAAACTGATTTTATATATTCACATCTTCCCACACTGCCATAAATAAATTGGAAAAACGGGGAACATTGCTGCCCTCATGCTGTCCTTTCTGTGACACACACACACACACACACACACATAAAATCATATAATGCAAAGTTTTGCAGCCTCTCCTCTAACCCCAGCTGTCCTTGATTTTGCAAAAAATTTTTATTTCTGTTCTCATGTTCTTAGTTCTGCTTGACTCCCCTCACCTCTTTATTGTCTGTCTCCTGCTACTCTTTAGCTGACTTCCTATAATCCTATTTTACCTCTTACAACTCCTCTCTAACTTTTATTTCCCCCTCTCCCTTTCCTTCTGCTAGTTCCTGACCTCACTAAGTCCAGACCTCCTGTACCCAATAGTAGCCTTAAATTATTTTTCCTTTCTCTTTATGTCGTTCTTGCCTTTATACTTTCTTCAGCCTCTTAAAATCCTTTTCACCTCTAACCTGCAGGTTCACACGGTATTTTTAACCACTTTTTACTTACAACTAATACCTACTTATTGTTCATGACTAACTACTATGGACATTTTTCTACATTAAATATTTATGTTGATACTGAAACTGTTCTCCTCAGTGTCCAAATGATTTTTAAATTGTAATCTACTCAGGTTTTTACATCAAAAACGTATTTGTACTTGTATGTAGCCGTATAATACTTTATTAGTTTAGTTTTATTTTGTATAGTTAGTATTACTGGTAACCTTATAAACTGTAGTGTATTTTAGTTTTTTGATAGTGGAGCTTTTCTCCTCGGGCCTCTGCTGAAAATGGACATGTATCCAGCCAGACTAGCCCGGTTAACAAATGTAAAATAAATAAATAAATAAAATTAAAAAAAATACAAGAAAAAATAATCAAAATCTCAATGAAACCTCATCTGAGACCTAACAAGGATGAAATTGTTTTATTAATAATCCCCCATTTAACATCTAAGTCTTGGGGTATCATGGGATATAATGATTGAACATCCACAGTCACTTAAATATTTGTTGCAGAAAAGTATATACTAGAGTGTGTGTGTGTGTATACACAATGTAATATTAAGGATGGGTATTAAAAACTGTCCGTCCTTAAAAAGAGACCTCTAAGTATACCTTTTATTTCTCAACACATATAGCCATAGCTTTAGTTTTAGAACCATTGCTTGATGCTCTAGGGCAAAATGGAGGGTCACACAAGGATTTTTGTATTTTAGACAGATGAAACATAAATGGAGCCTATACATTTTCTGTACTGAAGTCATATAATTACAAATCAATTATTACCTTTCATTAACGTAAACCTTTCATTTGTATAAAACGATCAAGAAAGCCTTATTTGCTTGAAACAGCTGTACTTGTTTATATTCATCCATATTCTTCCAGATTTCAAATATAGTATTAATATAGATATTCTCATTCATGACAACTATTATATTACCTTTATTTATGGCAGTATTAAACAATGTAATATAAATATATATATATATATATATATATATATATATGTGTGTGTATATATATATATATATATATATATATATATATGTGTGTGTATATATATATATATATATATATATAATGTGAAAATTGTGTATTTGTGTGTATATGTGTATAGATGTGTATGTATATATATATATATATATATATATATGTATATGTGTGTATATGTATATATGTATGTATATATATATATATATATATGTATATGTGTGTATATGTATATATGTATGTATATATATATATATATATATATATATATATATATATATATATATATAATATATAATGTGTGTGTATTTTTATTGTATGGGGAGGTCCCTGAAACAGACATAGAATTGTTTTAAATATTTAAATGGTGTGCACACCTTTCTAAAGTTTATTACAATATTTTATTTTTTGCAAATAGCTTATTCGGATATAATGCTGATCAACATGAAGTGAAAATTAATTATATCAGTCTCTCATAAGGAATTGATGCATGTTGTATTTTAATTATAATAGTTGGCACCCCATTTGGCTAAAACATGTTGTAAAGGGCCAACATATTAGGGCTATTTAATTATATTTAATTATGGACAATTTTTTATGAATTGAATGTCTTGAAAGGTATGTTTTTAAAGAGGAGTAACCTTGAAGGATTGTTATAAGGTTAATTGATGGAGATGTAGAACCCCTGTGCATGGATGTACACAGCGGAAGGGGATATAGATTATACAACTGGATATTATTTATAGAGGAGATGTATAAACCCTGTGCATGGATGTACACAGCGGAAGGGGATATAGATTATACAACTGGATATTATTTATAGAGGAGATGTATAAACCCTGTGCATGGATGTACACAGCGGAAGGGGATATAGATTATACAACTGGATATTATTTATAGAGGAGATGTATAAACCCTGTGCATGGATGTACACAGCGGAAGGGGATATAGATTATACAACTGGATATTATTTAAGGGAAATGAGAACATTATGTAATAGGAAATTGTCATGTTTTTGTTTATAGCATTGGTAAGGCTATAAAGGATTTATTGAATAAGATCAATAAAAGACTGATGCTTAAGGGTGGTAAGAAAATATGCAGAATTTGTAATTATTGCCAGTGTAGTCTTAACAGAACTAATTTTTTGTCATAATTAAGGGCAGATGTTAAGATATTCCAGGGTTTTTATAGGAAGACTCCTGAATTTGATACATGTAGCTGTGTGCGATTAAATGCCCTGTACTTTATATTGGTTAAATAACAATGTTGTTGGTCTTTTCGGCTTTTCCCAGTTAGGGGTCGCCACAGTGGAATTCTGGTCCGCTAATGATTGGCAGTCGATTTGTATGGTGCCGAGTTGCCAGCCCAATGCCCAACCTTTAGTCAAGGCACGCCCATTCATGCATGTCTTTCAGGGGCCCCTCGACTGTGGGGAGGACATGCAGACTCCATACAGCGGGCACTCCCGCACTCCAGCCGAGACTTTAACGGGAGAACCTCTTGCTGTGAGGCAACAATGCTACCGCTGTACCACCATGGACACTGTCGTATAAAAGGGTTAATGAACATTATTTTGTGATTAAAATTGTATTTTAAACCCTTTAATTCTGATCCAACATGTATAGATGGGTATTGTGGACACGCACCACATTTATAACATTACTAATGTTACATATCTGTCTGTGTCCCTAGACATTTGAGAGAAGAAAATAAGCCTTTATATTTTCGTAAACCTACCTTCACCATTACATATTTACAATATAACAATCATCCACCCCATCTGATGAAAAGCTTAATTAAGGGTAAATTTGTATGCTTAGCAAGATTAGTGTCAGATGGTGACACCTTGAAGCAAGAAACAGAGGGGAGATAGTGTCTGTTTATTGATTAAGATTACTGCATAGACTCTGTTAATGTCATCAAGGAACAAGTTTTCAAAGGCCGACATACTGGCACAAGGCCTCTGTTGGGGAATGGGTTATTGAGAGATTGAGTTTATAAAAATTCTTCACATAACAGTAATTTTAACAAGATTATGGTTTTGAAATATTGTCCAGTGATTTTTAATGTTGGACAGTGAATAGAACAGAACTGGAAAATGTTTTACTCTTATGATAGCATACCCCAGAGAACAGGTGATAAACCTACATTTAATTATAAAAGGAGCAAGAATGTAAATAGAAATTAGACTCTGTAAAATTCTACCGGTAGGACTCATTCAGGAGTCTGTTCTCAATGTCCATTTACCCATGTAGGACCTAAATTAAAAACTCTGAGGTTTAGAATATGATTTTTAGTTTCACACAGAAATGCTATTGTGGCAGTGTATGTCTAGCGTACTGTGATTAGTGTTTTTATGTGGGCAAAGAAGGAGCAGAGCTTACTTTGTGCAAATATATTGTAAGCATTGCTATGAGCTAAAAAAGCTTATAAGAATGCTGCATTCTATAAACATACCACTGAGTGCAAGGAACTTAAAAGATTTCTAGTTTGTAGTACTAGAACAAATTACTGTTGAATCCAGAGGGGGCCTACCAAAGTTCAAGTTAGAATACAGTGAGTTTATGTGGCAAATTGCTCTTAATAATGGGAACTATTCAGGAATAAATGATAATTCATTAGCAGCTGATTAAAATTGAGTGCTGCATGGGTATCGTATTCTTTATTAATATATATATTTACTAATACATTTTATAAATATGTCCTTAGCCTATTTGTGTAGAAGTGTTATAGTACTTTTAATACATTATTAAATGTTATTGGATGTAAGCTGGTCATGTGATGTATTGTTGAATGCATTTGTGTCAGTGATGGTTTATGGAAGTTCTGAATATATCTCCTGGACAAACCATTTTCCTATGAAAGAGTTGTGCAGAATGTCCGCTGTGTTACTGACTGTGATTTACTGGTGGAAGTATTCAGCTTTCTGTGTACGATTCTGGGCTTCTTTTCTGTGTAGTTGCTTTTGATAAACAATGTTTGATGAACAATAAAAAGCCAAATTATGAGGCAGTACAATCCTGATAGTTAAGGGTTAATGTGGAAGTAATGATCACTACCTCTAAGTAACCATGTAGCCAAGTTCAGCACTAGCTGCAGATAATGGGTGCTTATGTTGGGAGCTCCACAGTCCACACACTAGAGTCGTTATGAAGATACTGAAGCTTGAGAGCTACTCTGGGTCTTCTTGTAGTATGAAGTATTTATTCCGCAGAATGTTCCTTCAGTCTTAACATGAAAATTTAACAACCACTGGCATCTGGTTAAACGTTAGTAGTGCACTGAGTATGACACCATGATTTTGCACTCTAGATGCAAAAAAGATACAAAACAGTGTATAACCATCATTGCGAAGACTATGACCACACTGAAGTGTAACGGTCATTAATATGGATGTACTCTTCTCATTAACGGTCTTAAAAAGCCTGGAGTTTCTAAGGACTACAAGACTGCTGTTGAACACTGATGTTCCACAGTATTGCTGTAAGACACCCAAGGATTTCAGGATAAGGATACTCCTTACACTGCACCCTGTGGGTGAATCCCACTGTTTAAGGTATTACTTCAAAGATGCAAGGTAAAGTGAACACCAGACACATTTTGTTGTTTCCTCTCAGTCCTGCATTCTGTGTACACCTTAAATGATCACATGGGATAAGAAAAAGGTATAAAAAGTCTGTTATTAGATTCATAAAAAGTATATAATATGTCATATTTATTAACTGAATATGAGAAAAATGTAAAGTTATTAGCATGAGTGAGAAATGTAGACTCTGCATTGCTATAAGAATCTGCTCTGTAACTGAGTCACGCACTTCAATGTCATGTTTCTTTTTCTTGCTCCTTCCGTAAATATAGGTTAGGCTACATTTCTTTCTCCTTCAGCCTTATTACAATGCAGCCTAGATTAATCCTTCTAATCAACCACCTCTCCTGCAGTGCAAGTCATTTTTATGCAGCCTGGTAATTATGTCATATTTGTGGCACAGTTTAGATCAACCTGAAGTAAATCTAGAATTTTCAGGACTGTAATGCTTGCACAGAGATGGGTAACAGGAGTAGTGCTCAGAAACCGTTTTTATCTGGAAAAAAAGTATGATCTTTTTGTTTTATATGATGCCATGACAGACAAAAACATTTAATTGGTAACAGTATTGCTCTGAAATCCAAGCCAGCTATTGTACTTGTCCAGATCGCAGTTAGATAAGGTGTTTGCTGTGATGCTAAGGATCTTGGTTCGAATTCGGGCATATTATTTTAAGCAGGTCAGTGTGAGAGAGACTGTTGGTTTGTCCAAAACGTCTTTCTTTGTGTGCTGGGGGAGGGTGGACAACACAGACACGCACGCGCACACGCACGCACACGCGCACAGACACACAGCCAAAAGAACTGTAACCGTACCTTTATAAATAATTGGAATGGTATAAGCATCTTATGAAGAACACCAGTAAAATCTTCTACAACCGATGCAGCCAGTCTGTTAGGGCCTTTGTTTTTTACAGTTTGGCTATGAATTGTTTGACTAAGTTAAGAAAATAGTTCCAGCCTCTATGATGGCATCCCTGATTACACTGCCCTGAGTCTCCTCACTTGAGTAGAAATGAATTGGTCAAGTCATGTCCCCACAGGATGAGTAATTCTAAACAGTCAGCTGTGTAATCCTATTTTAAATATTGTTGTTAGAAAGTTGGTAGAATAACAGGTTTTACATTAGCATGCATTTTCAACATAAATGGTCTGAAAGCCAAAACATTTGTCATAATTTTGAGACTTCAGTCCTCAGTAATTTGTTAGAAAACCACAGAACTTATGAGGAGCTGACCAAAACTAGGAGGCAAAAAATCTCAACATTGTGTGAAATGCTGGACAGTTGTGAGGTATGGTCATCTGGACTAGTAGGAAAATGGCTTAAAATGACTATTTTTAGAAACTCAAAAAAAAGCTGGTAAATTTTGCATCAAAAGAGTGGAGCAAAGACCTGCAAGTGATCATTACTGAGACCATATGAATTTCGTTGCTCTTTTAAATATTGTGACACACCTGTCTTACACATGTCTTGATTTTTCAACAGGTAGGTGACAACAATTGTCGCTTTCTCCTTGCTGCCTTTTAAATAAACAGTATTGCACCTCGCCTACTCTGAGGTGATCTCTGCCTAACATATAAAGCTATGTCAAACCCAGAGCTGTTGGACATGCTTCACCTAAAGAAATCCCAATCCCTCAGAGCTACACGCTCTAGGGACCTAAACCTTGTCACCACAATAAACAGGACATGCTGGAGGGATAGATTCCTGTCCCAGAGACTTCCCATACTCTGGAACATGCTACCCATCTATGTCAAGCAAAGTTCTTCGTTGGCACTCTTCTAGAAAAATCTTGATGAGTGGATGGGAAATAGGAAATACACCCAGAGGATCACTTCTCTGTGTCTACTCGACAGTGGCACAGGAAAATAAATTTCTTGGGTGGCGTAAGCCAGGGAACCTTGTTGGCTAGGCTTATGTAGACCCTTGGGCCAATAGCCTAGTACCTACCTATGAACCTATAGAGTTGCTTCTCTGTTACAAGAATTTGTTTATATGAAAATCATGTTGGCAGTAGTGAAATGCATCAAAATATATAGGTAATAGATGCCTGTCCAAGTTTATTAGGCATAAATGTTTTTGTATAATCTGTGATTAATAAAATAATTAAGTATATATATTCTATAAACAATGGTTACATCACAACAGAACTTGTTACATTCATGTAAATTTCCTTCCACATAAAAATACAAAAGTCACATTTGTACATGCAGAGGTCATTCTATACTTTGTTATAAAATGGGATGGTTGTAACCGTAATAACCAGAATCTCCTAACAATGCAAAAATGTTTTTATCAAATCTTTCTCTGAGAACACTGTCTTAGTTTGTCCTTGAGTATTGATATATATATTCTCCTCCTAAGCTTATTCATAATTAACGCTCAGTTCAAATACATGGTTACTCATGGACTGTATCCTTGTCTTGCAAGATAAGCAAATTATCAGAATAACTGGGTAACCCATAGCAGGACACTTGTCTGTTATCTACTTGTAGGTGAAAAAAATGTCAACACTGAGTTTTTGTGTCTGTAGATTTACTTTAATCAAACCGAAGTTAGTCGCATCTTTCAGATCGCAGTTTACTTTCTTCGTCTTCTTGTAATCTTTAGTTTTCGTCCGGTCGAGTGATTTCTTTGCTTGCTGTCCGACTATAATATCCACTGACTTGGGCAACACCAAAGCAAATCCAGTACTTTGCCCTCACACTGCTGGCACTTGTGCGTTATCATTTAGTGATTTCCCCTTTGATTCTGTTTCTTACTTTTTTTAAGGCTTCAGCTATTCTCATGTATTTTATAAAATCACCACCACAAAGCTGAATAGCCAAGACTCACTGAAAAACTTTTAGAAATGGATTTCAACATGTGCCTGTAAAGCTGGACATAAACTTCATGAAGTACTGAAATATAATTAAAAATAAAAAAGCTGGTCTAACAGGATTAATTGGCTCTTTAAGCCTACTTCAGATCTGCAGCTTATGTTGTAACTTGGTATATCTCACTGTGTGTGTGTGTGTGTGTGTGTGTGTGTGTGTGTGTGTGTGTGTGTGTGTGTGTGTGTGTGTGTGTGTGTGTGTGTATACACCTGTGCTTTATTCTGCATAGCAACCATTTCTCCTCTGTATTCATGCAGTAATTGGAGTGACTAGTCAAAGTTCCTGTTGATTGTGAACCTTTTGCATTGTTCACCCATAGTCATCATTTCTTCCAAATGACAAGTAGGCTAATCTCTTTTAGGTGTATAGTTGAGGCAAGCTTAGACAAGTCTGAACTTGTTAGCATTAGCTAACTGCAGCAAGCCGTTTATGAATGTTGCTATAAAGCAATCCTATTTACAGGTTTTCTGCAATTCTGAATTTATTTATATATTTTTATTTCTCAGTGTCCTACCAAACACAATAAATTAAACTTTCTAAAATACTACTCTCAAATAAGAAATACCGCTTTATAAACATGTATCAAGTTTCCTTATCGATGGAGAAATGGTCACTAGTATAAGGATATTTTATAATTAGTGTCCTAGTTTCATAGGTTGTTCTTAAACTTTAGGTAAAGTTGACCAAGAAGCTGAATCATGTGTGCAAAAAGTGTCATCCTTTAAGTAGATTTTTCCCACTTATCCCGCGTGAAAATATACGATCACCTATCCGTATTTGTCCCTCGTTCTTATCAAACAAAGCATCCAAGCTATATACATGGCCTTGGCGATTTGTTACACTTTTAGTCCGTTACCAAGAAATGATGTACTTCATTTTTAGATACAAGTGGATATTAAATCACTATATATAACATCAGTAGTTAATAACTCCTGATGAAGGGTTCCTAACATTGTGAAAGTTTTAAGAAATTGTCAAACCTGTTTTAGTCCATCATGCAGTTTTTAAAGGTTGTTAAAGTAGTTTGCAACATATGTAAGCATACCCTACTCAGGAAGCAGGAAGGTGGGGATAATGCTGGCTTGGGTACGTTTTGCACAGGATGTGGTGTTAAATATGCCAGTACCAGATTAAGTCTCTAGAGTGGCTAGTTGCTTTACCACTGGGTCTGCTTAAAGGAAGGAGTTCAAAGAGTCCGGGGTCATTCAAAGCATTAAAGGTTAAGCAGAAATCATTCCTCAAGAATCTGAGACCGAGAAGAGATACCAGGCTTTTAGTCTCAGTGTAGCTGAAAGTATGAAGACCTAAGAGTTTTTTGTGACCACTTTTATGTGTCTTGGGTTGGTTTAGGAGCTTAGCAATGTATATGCCAAATGTGGTATTATATTCAATAATGGAAATAGTAAGAGAGGAATAAATCTGGATTTTAACTTGTTTGGACCTTGAGGAATTTCTATGAAAAAAAACTTATCCAAGTAAAAATGATTTTCTAACCAGAAAAGAAACATGATGGTCAGAGGAGAGTTTGATATCAACATTAATATCCAAGTCCTTTAGAACTGGGGCACATTTAACTTAACCGTTATCTGTATCGTTTGCAGTGGTGATGTTAGATTTACCAAATGAATGGAGTTGTCTGTCTTGGCTCTGAGGGGCATCTCACGATTAACATACGTTGCACAGTAACTACTTGTTTGTTCTAGCAATTGCTTCATAATTTTGAATATCACAATAGGATTTACTAACTGCCACCAGTTTCTAGTAAAAAGCAAACCTGGTTATCATAGTTCCTTGATCCAAAAATAAGGGTCTTCAGTATGGCAGGGAGATGTTCACATCAGAATGTTTGTGGCTGAAAACATGAAAAATAATTTGTAGTTCTAAGAATTTGCAACCTTCTTTCTGTTTTGGATTGCTATCTTTCTATGTTTGATTACTGGCTTTCACATGGTAGTGGAGTGATCGTATAAAAATCAATTTTTAAATGTTACACATCTGAACACATTGGTTTGCACTAGCTGCGCTCTGTGTCCTTTCAGTGAAGACCTTAAATTGGCTAACTATGTAGTAATCTCGTTGCTTTGTTTACTCTGACCCTACAGTAATGTTTGTATATGACCTTATATTTGTTGCATGTTATCTTTTGTGGGTTGGTGTCTTGCCCAGGATTCGCTTCTCTGTCTTGCACCTGCTTAGTGCTATGATAGTCTCCACTTCCCTGTGACCCTGAATTGTAATAAGAAAATAACCTGATTATGAATGAAAAAAATCTTGTGTTTTCCACATATTCTTGCCTAAATTCTTGTATTGCCTTCTTTTGTCAAATGCAATTCTTCTGCAGGGTCCTACATTAAAAATTGTTAAAACTTGGTTGAGCAACCTGGATAACAAAACATAAATAAACAAGGACTGTGCTATTTTTTAGGGAATTTTTCCTCCTACTTTCATGGAACACAGTTTTTTCGAAGCAAGGCATATGTCCTCTGACCCAGATTTAGTTTTCTGTGTGCCACAGAAACCCTATGATTATGGCTGTGATTTTGCAGTCTTTTTTTGAAATCTTTAGAATATTCATAATTAATTATCCAATGCTGCTCATCTAGGTAAAACGGACATTGTAAATAATGGGTTTCTCAGAAAGTTGTCTCGAGCAGGCATGTAGTTCATTTTATTTTCTAGAAACATCATGGGCCATAGAAAAAACAATTCCCCAAAACTCAAGTGAGTCGAGATAAGGAATAATAAAACCTACATGATTTTTATTTATTTTATTTAACATTTGTTTACCAGGAAAGTCTGATTTGGAACAAAGCCAATTTTCAGCAGAGGTCCAGGGAGAAATGCTCCCAGATGTATGTCTTTGTGATGTTGTAGGAAACCGAAGTACCTGGAGGAAACCCACACGAACACAGGGAGGACATGCAGACTCTGCACAGAAGGCACCCAGCCGAGAATTGAACCAGAGAGCCTCTTGCTGTGAGGCGACAATGCACCCCCTGCACCACTGTGCCATCCAGTGGTATAAAGGTTAGTAGCAAAAGATCCACATAGGGGTATTTTTTAATTTATGATGTAGCAAGGAGGGAACCCATGGACTCTTGAGGTTAAGCAACCATAATATTGTTGAGGCAGAAAAAGCATTAAAGATGGACAGACTACTCTCATCAGCAAAGCATTCTTTTGACATCCTGCAGGAGGCCAGCTCTGCTCTCAAGAGGTCCATTTGGGCCACACAGCAGATTGACACATTAGGTAAATGAAGGTAGAAAGACTCGAACCCTGCACCCTTGGCACAAGAAGCAGCCCATTAACAAGTTAGTACTTTAGTCCCTGCAGTAACGGCAAGACAGAGCAATAGTTTATCTAAGTACAGAAACCCTTTATAGCCCAGTAGTATGCAACAACTAAGATCATCTCTCCAAATACAGCAGACAATAATGGCCTGACAAATGTCATTGCCTTCATATGTGTGTACTAGGCTAATGACCCTGGAGCCTTTACAAGCCTAGCCCATAGGATTACCCTGACATCATGCCACCTGACCTTAGTTCCCAGTGCCTCAGTCAAGTAGAGCCACTGGAGTGAGCCCTGGGGTGAATTTTCTATTTCCCATCCACTTGTCAAGATTTCTCTTGAATAGGGCCAGTGAGGTGCTCCACTTGACCTGTATGGATAGTCTATTCCATAGCATGGGCAGTCTTTGGGTCATGAAGCTGTCCTCCAGCTTATTCTGTTGATTGTGGTAATGAGGTTGAGGTCTCTGGAGCATGTAGTGTGGAGGGATTGGGATTTCTATAGATGTAGCATTTCTAACAGAGCTGGGTCAGATATGGCTTTTGTAAGTCAAGTAGACATCACCTCTTAAGTAGGCGATATGAGACTGAGAATAGTTGAGTTTTTTGAGTCAGTCCATATAGGACAAGTGTTTAAGGCAAAGGATGATCTTTGTGAGGTACCTTTGCGGCGCCTCCAGTTATTGCAGGTTTCTAGTGAGGTGCATGCCAAATGGGGCATTGTACTGTATGATTGGCCTAATGAGGGAAGAGTAGAGGGAGACCATGATTTATTGCTTCCTGGATGCAAAACCTTTGGTGATAAGATGTGCCACATAGAAGGACTTTCTGACCAAAGTGGCAATGTGGTGGTCAAAAGAGAGGTTGCTGTCAACCTGTGTTCCCAGATCTCTTATGATGCATTCTGTGTTCAGTGGACTACCATCGATGTAGTAATTCATGGGAGCTGGGTTTTTCCCCAAAGGGGATGACACATTTTTTGGCATTGAGCTAAAAGCCATGGTTCTGACACCAGTCGTTGGTCTCAGTGAGGCTTTTCTGTACTGAGCCTTTCACTGTTGCTGGAGTCTAAGAATAGTACTGCAGAAAGAGATTACTAAAATGCCACCTGTCTAGGCTAGATTCCACAATCCAGACCTGTTAATGACCTGATATTACTAAAGTGTCACCTGTCTAGGCTAGATGACACAATCCAGACCTGTTAATGACCTGATATTCCTAAAATGCCACCTGTCTAGGCTAGATGACACAATCCAGACCTGTTAATGACCTGATATTACTAAAGTGTCACCTGTCTAGGCTAGATTACACAATCCAGACCTGTTAATGACCTGATATTACTAAAGTGTCACCTGTCTAGGCTAGATTACACAATCCAGACCTGTTAATGACCTGATATTACTAAAATGCCGCCTGTCTAGGCTAGATGACACAATCCAGACCTGTTAATGACCTGATATTCCTAAAATGCCACCTGTCTAGGCTAGATTACACAATCCAGACCTGTTAATGACCTGATATTCCTAAAATGCCACCTGTCTAGGCTAGATTACACAATCCAGACCTGTTAATGACCTGATATTCCTAAAATGCCACCTGTCTAGGCTAGATTACACAATCCAGACCTGTTAATGACCTGATATTCCTAAAGTGTCACCTGTCTAGGCTAGATGACACAATCCAGACCTGTTAATGACCTGATATTACTAAAGTGTCACCTGTCTAGGCTAGATTCCACAATCCAGACCTGTTAATGACCTGATATTCCTAAAATGCCACCTGTCTAGGCTAGATTACACAATCCAGACCTGTTAATGACCTGATATTACTAAAGTGTCACCTGTCTAGGCTAGATGACACAATCCAGACCTGTTAATGACCTGATATTACTAAAGTGTCACCTGTCTAGGCTAGATGACACAATCCAGACCTGTTAATGACCTGATATTACTAAAGTGTCACCTGTCTAGGCTAGATGACACAATGCAGACCTGTTAATGACCTGATATTACTAAAGTGTCACCTGTCTAGGCTAGATGACACAGTGCACACCTGTTAATGACTTGATTCATTCTTTAGTGCAGCAAATAAAGCAAAGCAATTAAGACAATATAGATGTTGCAACAGATTGTGTTCAGAAACGCACAAGTCCAACAAAAAAACAAATATATATTTATATTACTGCATAGGTCATACTGTTTTGTGTTGGAGGACTTGCATACTTGCAGGACGCTTGTATCTCGTTTTTGACCTCCCATTGTCTTCCCCGTCATCAAGTGGGAGATGCATCGCCTCTGACGCCACTAAGTACAGATCTGACCTACTTGCACTGGAATTACTGTTCGGACCTGTCAGTGGCCATTGCATATGGTTTACTTTTTTTCTTTTGCATTTTGTTCGCAGACATTTGGATTTCATTTAAATTAAAATGTACATTTCAAAATTAACAGTAAAAACAGATAACCATTTTCTAAACAAAACAAAGCACTGTCAATTGAAAACAGACTTCACATGAGAAATAGTAAATTTCTCTTCCCTTGAAACTCTCATTTAATGAAAATGCACCTGGCAACTCATTAAACTAAACTACAAGACACATGCTGGGCTTCATTGCCAAATAGCATATCATGAAGCCGTAATTAGAGGTTATATGAAGGGTGCATTAATTCAAAAGACAAATGTGTAATGCATTTGCCTTAGCCTGGGACAGCCCACTGACCCCAAGTGTCCCTTTACAGGGCCAGCCCAGAGCACTGTTTGCAGTGACTTGGTTAGAACTGCACTTCAAACTCTGCACTACAGGAATCAGCTCATTTAATCGAACAAAGTACCAGGCAACCTGCTGTAGCGGGTCTCCTTCACATGGTCGACTTTTGAGAAAGTCTACTTTCATATGGCCGAGACCATATGATCAACTTTCGAAAAGTCAACTATGGGGAACTGCTATCTCTCTACAGTGCAGAATGGGAAAATTTCCTTCTTCCACACTGTAGTGTGATCTTGAGTTGGTATATTTAAGTTACAGGGGGCGTGGGGGGCAGAGCCCCAATTGGGGGGTGCAGGGGGCTGTAGGCCCCCTGCTAACAGTTTAAGGTGTTTGTTGTGTTTTATGTGTTTATTTTACATGGTCGGCTATTCGAAGGTTGACCATATGGTCTCGGCCATATGAAAGTCGACTTGCTGGAAAGTCGACTTGCTGAAAAGTTGACAATGTAAAGTAGACTCACTTTAGCACATCACAGTGCATTTCACAAGCAGGAAGCAACTCATTAATAGCACAAAAAACAGTCAACCTGATGTAGCCCATCACAGTGCATTTCACAAGTGCCTGCTAAAAATAAGCTAAATTGTAAATGTACTCGCAGACGGAATATTAACAGCAAACTCCTAGACTGCAGACTGTCCAGTTTATTCACAACCAGGTAATAGATGCACTATTAACCGTCAACGAAACGAGGAAACCAAGGACTGTACCCACAGAAAATGGCTTGTATGATGATGCTCCTGTTTTAGTCAATTCCTTCCTTTACACTATAACATCTCTAGGATGAAGGAACCAAGTATTTATAAACATGCTCGCATGCACACACACGAGACGCACATCAATTACAGCTCCTTGTATGACTGTACATCTTAAATATCTGCTTCAGATAAAGTGAAATAAAAAATTCATAATATCCCAAAAATGTGTTTCTGAGCTCACTGCTGTCAGAACGATGCAATGCCCCCTGTGCTTTCTCAACTTCTTAGCTCAAGAATCAGATGAAAACTCAATCTGGAACAGATTTTAAATAGTTTGCTAGAATGACAAGCTTTGCTTTATAAAACATTTTTTAAAAGATGAAAAGTCTAAAACTCCCAAGTATTAAATGGGGCAAACTAAAAAAAAAAAAAAAAAAAAAAAAAAAACTCTCAACATCTTTGTTCAAGAATTTTGGACTAATCAAAAATAATGGTAGGGCAAAGGCCTGAAAAGTGACACCTTTTTAACATGATGTCTGTTAACCAGAGAAACCCACTGGGCAAAGCATTCCCTTTCAGGAGTGACCCATAAGTTTAACAGTGCGCAAATGGAGTTGGAAGGATTTAAAACCTTGTATTTTTTAATCTAGTAAGCACTTTGTTAGCAGGTGGTTGCCTTAAGTACCAGGCAGCTCCAATGACAAACAATAAAACAACAAGGCTGTGCATCAACATGCATTTTCATTAACAATAACTGCAAAACTGTAATATTATCGACTGACTATAATCCTCAGGGATTACCAAAAAATGAAGTTAATGGAGGTCTTACTGTTATCACAGATGACTAAGACTCTAAACTTTCAGTGAGCTGTTTCTCATAGTCATTGGTGCAGTATTTGAGCCTTTCTACATCCATTTGCCTACTGTGCTCCTAGGTTGCCCTAAAGTGAGTTTAACTGGTTAACAGTTACATTATGACTCAGAAAATGGTCTTTTTAAAGAACAATGAAAGTAACAATTAGATAAATTCTGAGTGATAAGAACTAGGAAACTAATAACTAGCCTGATTGACTGTAACCCACATATTGTCAATCTTACTAGAAAGTTGTTGTACAATCCATATCTAGATTGCAGATTTGATGATTTTAGGAGTTATATTACTGCATATGGAGGAGTTGTGCTGTCTTGGATCCAGGTCTCACACACGACGGTCTCTCTCTTCCTTTAAGTCAGGGTGTGCTTCAGTCAATTGAAAACTGAAGTAATATGCAGCATTTAAAAGTCCATGCATGCATTTAATTGGCACAGCAGAAGTTTACACTGATCAGTGCATGCATTAAAAGAGAGAACAGTCTGTGTATTTAAAGAAAACAGTCCATGAGTGTAAATAACCAACACACAACAGATGTTTATGGTTGAGGACTTGTAACTCTTTCCAGTGGAGTTTCTGTGCATGCAAAAAAGTGTATTTAAAAGCTTGAAAATATACTGCAGTAGTTTGTCTGCCTGGGTCAAAGAAACTGCTTACAGCTTGGGGTGATAAACAGCCATCCACCTGCAGTGCTGCCATTTTATTTGTTTGAAGAAGAAACCACGTGAAATGATAGTGCACAGATGGTGCGCATGTCTGAAAAGGAGAGTGCTTTTAAAGAAAACCAAGTGAAGAAGAAGAAACATGCTCCTTGATATTGACCTTCAAGATCCGAATGGGCCATTGAATTAATCAACATAGTATGCAGCTCATATGTAGGACCTGCATTGTGTTGCTGACACTTGGTCCTGAAGAAATGTGGCTCAATGTCCTTTCAGGCTACAGAATGGCATGGTACAGTGAAAGGAAAATCCTAGGATATTTATAGCCCTTAATAGCTGATATATTTATATATGGTTGCATTCTATTTTACTGAACAGTTTGTGATAGACACTTTCAATGATTTGCGTTCAACATTCTATCTCAATCCACTGACTGAGGAGACAGGAAGCATTGACTTGCCCTCCAGCAGGTCCCATAATGAAGTCCAGTCTGCAGTTTTACTGACTACAGTTTTCATTGCATATGTTTGACATTTTGTAAGCTAACCACTAAATGTTCGACAAATAAGTATGTGTTTTTGTGCTTGTGTGGGTGTGTATGTATTAAACCACAAACAAATGAAAAAAAAAATGGAAAAAACTTATAGGAAGAAAAAAAAAGTGACTAGAAGCCACTCTACTAGGCACAATTTAAGTAATTATGTTCAAAAAATAGGGGTGGGGGGGGACTGACTTTCTAAAAAAAAAAAAAAAAAAAAAAAAAAAAAATTCCTTTAATGAAAAATGTACTTGAAAAGAAGCACAAAAATTACATAAAACAAGTGCCGTCATCCTTTCTCAATACCAGAACTTCTACAAAGTTCAAAACTAATTTACATTTCATTGACTTAAATATCCTACCTAAGGTACCTCCCCCTAATAATCCTTAACTCAATTAACCAATAAAAAACAAATGCATGCTTATTCTGCCATGCATTAATAGCATCCTTTCATAGTGAAAACTCGAGGAAAACCTGGAAAATAGCACCAATGCAAATATGTATGTATAATATAATGCTCACTTTTATGCATTCTATTTGCAAATAAACAGCATTAAAAACTAAATATATTTACATAAGTCCACACCCATACATACATACATACATGCCTACAATAAATAAATAAAAATGTGTATAGTGTACACATAAATAAATAGATAACTATGTCTATTTATATATAAATAGAAAAGGGTTCAATTTGCAGATATTAAAACACATTACCATCTACCCCTTACAAAATTAAAAATTTAGTGCCTTCATTTTTAAAAAAAAAAAACATACTAGTGGGATCATTTAATCCATTTGTTCCAGCTGTACCTGTTTTTAGTTGCCGTTTGGCATCCTTACATTACAGCTTAATCTTAACTGGCCCTCCCCTGGGGTCTAGTTCAACTACATCAGTGATAAAGAACCCAAAGCCATCCCCATCATTATGTTCTATATTCCTACAAAGGGCAGTGGACTGATTTGATTTTTAGTGTCCCTAATATGCTCGTAAATGCACTCTCTTATATGTCTTTTCATTTTACAAATATGGAACAAGGGGCAATCTGTACAAACTGCAGCGTAGACCACCATGTTCATCTCAGTTGCAGCTTCTAAAAACAGAAACCCCCCCCCATACCAGTACACATTTTAGATGTCCCTTCAGTAATGTACTTAAATTGGGGACATCTCCTACATTTTTTTTCATTCCTTTGTGTCCATCCACCATCACCCTTTCACTTTTTTTTAGCTTCAAGAAAATTCTTTAGATTCCAGTCTCTCCTATAGATTACTACAGGGCTATTATCTACTTTTGTGTTATAAATTTCATCAATTTCAAGTATTGTCCAATTAACCACAATGCTTTTAATAATCTCTGAACTCTTATTGCACGTGGCAATACAACCCTTTTGAAATTGGTTGGTATTGTTAGTGGTTCTCTCAGGGGCAGGTAAAGCAATACCCAAAAGGGGTTTATATATGCCTTTAGATCTCGTTTTGTAATCTTCATTAAAAATCTCCTTCAGCAACCTTATTGGGTAACTTCTGTTAAGTAACATAGATCTTAATTTCTCCCCATGAATAAAATATTTTCAAGACTGGAAACCATTCTAGAAAGTCTTACTGACTGTCCTTTTACTAAAGCATTGTTCTTTTACTAAAGCCTTCTTTTAATGGATGGGGTTACAACTGTCAAAGTGAAGTAATGTATTTGAGTATATACATTTCCTGTATAAATATGAAATGCAACACTTGTTTGTATGGTCTGTAGAAATCTCACTGTCCAAATAATGTATACTCATCCTAGATTTATTAATAGTGAACTCCTAATTAGTCTGTAGTGCTATATATATATTGAAAAACATGTAATGTGGCCTCTGTATCATTACAAAAAAAAAAAAAAAATTCAAAATCACCCATAAAAGGTCCATGAGCTACAAAATTCTGATTTAAAAATAATATTTCTTTCCCAGAAGGATAGAACAATATTAGCAAAAATGGGGACTCATGCTGCACCCATTGCAACCCCCATTTTCTGTTTGAAGATGGTTCTTTTAAGCCAGATTTATTTTTTGTTTAGTACTAAGTCCATTGAAAGTCTAAGAACAGTAATTGTGTTATCAAACCTATTCTTAGAAATAAGATATTCCATAAACTAGTTAAGACCACAATGGTATGGTATAACTGTAAATAAATCTGGTATATCTATAGTTGTTAATATTGGGTCTTCCCTGTACATTGCATCTCAAATCTGAGTAAGGGAGCCCATGAGTTCTTCAAAATGTCTCTTCGCAAAGGACATTCTTTAGTTCAAGATCTATAAATTTTGCCCAACCACATGCTTTTGAGCCATTTGCATCCACTATAGGTTGCAAGGGGGGGGGGGGTCATTTAAGTTTTTGTAGATTTTTGTATGCCACAAATCCTTGGAATGCAAAAAAATCAACTTTTAAATATGAATACTCAGTAACAGTAATTTGCCTTTGCGTCAATAAATCATAAAGAATAGTGTCTATTTTTGCATGTGTTATATTCAGTTAATTTATAGATGGCATTTCCCTGCAAATAATAAGCTCTCCTTCCTGGAATTGGTTGGTTGTGATATCCATCACTACAAAACCTCCCACTTTGTCAGGTTCCCTTATTACCACATAAATTGTTCAGTGACTTCATTTCACCTGTGCTCATGTTCTTACCAATGTTTCTGTTAATATAAGTATCCTTCAGAATCATCCTGATTTCACACATCTTTTTGACTAAAGTTATGGTGGGGTGTAAAGGTGGATTATATACATTATATTGGCTTTTTAATAAATTAATTGGGTGACCTTCCATTGTTAGTTTCTTCTAACAAGAGATCTAAATTCAATTGTCTTGTGAACATTTTTAAATCTAATAAGGTGTAAACAAGCTTCCCCTTCCTTGCTGATATGAAAGTAAGTTCCTTTTCTAAAAGAGAAGCACAATTTTGTGGTAAACTGAACTATAGTTACAGATCTTAAAATCACCCTTTCCCCACTTTTTTATTAGCTATTAAAGTTAATGGTACCTTTTGTGTTTTATTTCTTCTTCACTCCCTTCTAGGGATGACCAAAAGAAAGGGAAAAAAAGACAGAGTCTCTTGTCCCAAGGAACCATTGCTTCTTGGTTCTTGCCACTCTGGGTTACCTAAGTAAATGCTAGTCTCTGCTGTGTTGGTGGAGGTGTTTCCCGGGGGACTCTCCTGTCTCATTATAAATTCGACTCCTCCCATTACTTTGGTCTTTCCAGTACATACTCTCCTTCACATTGTTTGGTGGTTTTGGATATGCTTTTTGATTCCTATAATCATTCCTGTAACAAAATGTTTCCTTTCTTTTTAGCTTTAACTTCACACCAACATTTCTCAACATTCAAAAAACTTTTTCCTAATCTTTCTTATAAAAATCAAGTGTTCCTAATATTATCGGTCTTAATGTCAGTCTTCAAAATGTCCATATTATTCTAATTGTGTTTCATCAGCATTTCTATGAGCTCAAACCCCTGGTGGTCAAACGTTCAAAAGTTTGAAATGTAACTCAGTCCCTTCTCACAACTCAGAAACTTCTCCCTTTTGGAACAATCCTTTCCCTTAAACATTCTCAAAAGTAACTATTTTCTATTTGCAACTTGTGATATTTTACAAACTTATTTTTGAAATTTTGCAGTTTAAAGAAACTTCAGTCTGGTCTCTTTTCCTTCAAAAAATCAAACTCTTTATTTAACTAGTCTTTAAGGTTGAAATTGGGATTACCAGAGTTATTTTGCCTGCCTTGAGTCACTGCCATGTTTGCTTTCTCCCTTTCAGAATTAATGGAGAGACCCTTTAGGTAGGATATTTAATCAATGAAATGTGAGTTAATTTTGAACTTTGAAGAAGTCCTGGTATTGAACATGGGCGAAAGCTCTTGTTCTGTGTAATTGTTCTGCTACCTCTGAAGTTTATTTTTCATTAAAGGAAGTTGTTTTTAGAACGGAGTCTGTCCCCCTGATTTTTGCTTGGAAATACTTGATGCATAGTGGAATGGGAGATTTAGACTAAAAAGTTCACTTAACTATTCTCCTAAAAAAGGAATAGGTGTTTTCTGTACCTGTGTCTAAATGAGAGCGGTGACCGGGAAGATGACTGATTCAAGGTAATGCTGTACAGAAAGTTCCATGAGGTAATCTGTGCAAGTACAGAAAAGAAAATGTCAGGGCAGAGGGGATTTTTGAAAACTCGACACAAGAATTACAATTAAAAATCAAACTACAAATAACATTCAAAAAGTCCCCATAAGAAATGTTTTGAAAATGCGGAAGATGTTTTCATTACCCTTTTGTTCAGCACTTGGCTCGGTAGTACTGAAACGATCTTATAAGGCACCAAACTCTCATACTTGACTGTTGTCCTATTAATGCAGCTGTGTGTCGGAAACATTTGCTATTAACACCACTAATTCATTCTCTAGAAATAAATATTATGGCATAAATAAAAGACAAGAAAGTGAAGAGCAGCAGATAAGTATAAAAGTGGATGTTCTTCATTCCACATTGCTGCAGTCCTAACCATTGGGTAGTCCGCTGTCCAGTCGGCCCGAATACCAAAGTATATGGCTGACGTCGGTCAAGGCGCATTAGACTGACGTCAGGACACTAATGCGCATGACCGACGTCATATCCTCAGTCTTTTTTGCCGCATGGTCCGATGCAGAAGCAGTTTTGCGAGTGCAGGTTGGCGTTCTGAAATTTTCTGAAGTCGGAGTTTCAGACCGAATCAAAGTTGGCTAAGTACCCCGTTGGGGAATATTTTGGTTTTTTCTTGCCTCAGTATTTAACCGGATGTCAGAAAAAGTGAATAACTGTATTTCTTGTGGGAAACAGATACCTCATAGGGATTACCATACCTTGTGTATACCTTGTTTAGGGCCTGAGCACGACGTTGTTGGATGCCGCTCTTGTGCTAGATTTAACAAACGCACTATTAAGAGAAGGTTAGACTGTGCCAGGTTAGTTTTTGGGAAGCGTTGTAATTATAAAATGCCGTCGGATGCTCCGACGCCCGCTTCGTCCAAAAAGCGCAAGGACAAAGCAGCAAAGCCTAGAGTTGAAGAACCGGCAGTCCCGGACGTCGGTTCTTTAGAAGGCTCAGTGGAGCCGGAGGTTTTGCCAGGAGTTTCTTTGGAGTCTCAGGGAGAGACTTTACTGTTACAGGATGTGTCCTCTCAGGAGGTAGGCCTGGCTGAAGGGGCTTCTCAGGTGGCTGTTCTTCCCTCTCTTCCTAAGGTGGTTAGAGCCTCCCCTTCTGTTTCCAAGACTTCTTTGAGAGGCAGGCCAGGTTTAACTTCAGTGGGGGTTTCTCCTAGCTCTTCAGGATCTTTGCCTAAGAAACATATGCTTAAAATGGCAGAGGATTTGATTACTATGATTAGAGGTTCTATGCCCCCTCCTGATAAGAGGCCTAGGGTGGAGCCTGAGTTTGAGAGTTTTGAGCAGTGTTCGAGGCTTCTGAGTCTTGGCTGAAGACTTGCAGGAGTTTCCTCCTTATTCTGATTCTGATGTGGATGATTCTACTCCTTCAGCTTCTCCTCCTGAGGATTTTTCATTTTCAGAGACTCTGCATTCCATGAGGGAGCATTTTAAATGGGAAGGTCAGGATTTCTCTGATTCCAGGAAGAGGCTTAGGAATTCTTGTTTTACCCCAGCATAGGCCTTTAGCTATACCTCCTGTTCTGAATGTGGTGGAAGATGTTTTTGCAGAGGCTTCCCTGAACCCTGATTCTTTGCCTCCTGCCCCAGTTAAACTGGATAGGTACTATAGGGTGCCTGAAGCTCATAAGTATCTTTTTAAGAGTCCTAGGGCAGACCCAGAAACTGTCTCTCAGGGGCCTAAAGGTGTTAAGGCTTCTGTTGTTAAAAATCCTGTTCCTCCTGATAAAAAGGCAAGGGCTTTGGATAGATGGGGAAAGAAGGTGTATACTTCTTCCACTTTAGCCATGAGGGCGTTGAATTGCCAGTTTCACATGTTAAAATATCAAAATTATCTCCTTTCACAATTGAAGTCTAAGGTGGATGCTCTGGCGGAAGGTATTGAGTGTAAAGAGTTGCAGGATTTAGTTCATGTGTCTGAACAGGTGGGTAAGCATTCATTGCAATGTGGTTTTGATGCTGTGCAGGCCTCCTCGAGGGTGGCTGCCACTGGTTCTGTTCTTCGTAGGCACGCCTGGTTGAGGGATCAGAATTTAGCTGAGCATGTTAAGACAAGGATTTTGGATGCTCCTTTACAGTCTGACGTGTTGTTTGGTTCGCCTGTGGAAGCAGTTTTAAAGAAAATGGAGGACAAGGCTAAGTCTATGCAAACTGTTAAGATTTTTTGCAGGTGCAGCCTCCTAAGTTTAGTAGAAATTGGCCTACTAAGGGATGGACATATCCTGCTTATGATTCCCAGTCTAGGGGTAGGTCTAGACGTGGTAGGGGCAGAGCTCAAGGTTCTTTTAGGCCTAGAACAGGGAGTTCACCTGCTCAGACTTCTGGTGAGGGCAGGGGTCAGTCCTTTCGTAAACAGACCCAATGACCTGCCTTTTCAGCTGCCAGTACATTCTCGTCTGGCAGCACCTTTGGGAGGAAGGCTGGCTCTTTTCAAAGAAAATTGGGATTTAATTACCCAAGACAGATGGGTTTTGGATATCATTCACCACGGTTACAGGTTTTATTTCCATACCTTGCCTCCTTTCAAAGGCATGCCAGACATTCCTCCTCTGCAAAGAAAAGAGGCTCACAAGCAAATTTCTCTGTTACTCCAAATAGGGGCCATTCAGCCAGTCCCTGTGCCAGAAAGGGGCCTAGGATTTTATTCTCGCCTGTTCCTAGTACCAAAGAAGGGGACACGTGGAGACCAATTTTGGATTTATCTATCCTCAACACTTATCTGGACATTCCCAAGTTCAAAATGTTGACGTTACAACAGCTTTTACCTCTGCTGGGCAAAGATCACTGGATGGTAACTTTAGATCTCAAGGAGGCTTACCTTCATGTGCCTATCAGACTAAGTTGCAGGAAGTATCTGCGTTTTCGAGCTGGAAATTCCCATTATCAGTTCTCTGCATTGCCCTTTGGCTTATCTACTGCCTAGAGTATTCACAAAGGTTCTGGCTCCAGTGATAGCTTACTTCAGGCTAAAAGGAATTCAAATCTATCCTTACTTGGACGACTGCCTGATTCTGGCTCAAGAAAAGGAAGACCTTTACAGCATTTGGAATATGTGATAGCAGTGCTAAGATGCCTAGGGTATTCTGTGAACGAAATAAAGTCCAGTCTAGTACCCTCTCAAGACATGTGCTTTCTGGGTGTGAGACTGAATACAGCAGCCCAGATGGCCTTTTAACCCCGGACAAACAAAAGAATCTTTCCATTTACTTCCATCAACTATCTCTTCAGTCCGGGCTGACTGCAAGGACAGTCCTTCAAGCCTTAGGGTTCATGGCATCTTGTATTCTGGTGCTTCCCAATGCCAAACTGCATATGAGGAAGCTGCAATGGTATCTCAAAAATGTATGGACACAGCACTGCCAGGATTTGGACACTGTCATTCAAATAATACCTTGCATTCAACAGGAATTTTTGTGGTGGGCTCAGGAATGTCACCTAAACAAGGGACTCTCTGTGACCCGGCCAGAGGCGAGTCAGATTCTAACGACAGATGCCTCAGACATTGCTTGGGGAGCTCATCTAAATGGAAAGTGGATACAAGACAAGTGGCCTGCCAGACTACAGCATCTACATATCAACATGAAGGAGATGTTAGCAGTCCAGTTTGCATTAATGGCTTTCAAGGAGTTACTTCTTCCAGGGCAGGTGTTGATTCTAACAGACAACACAACTGTCATGTGGTACATCAACAAACAAGGGGGAACACATTCTTACCCGTTGTGCAGGCAAGCAATGATTTTATGGGAGACTGCGCTCAGATTGCAACTAACTCTTCAGGCAAGGTTTCTGCCAGGAGCACAGAACTCCTTAGCAGATGTGTTAAGCAGACAAATCATGGATCCCCACGAGTGGAAACTGGATCTTCATGTATTTTGGAAATTGACAGTGTCATGGGGAACTCCAGACATAGATCTGTTCGCTTCTCCACTAAACCACCAGCTGCCAAAGTTTTGCACAGAGAGGTTTCATCACACGGCTTGGAAAGTGGATGCTCTTTCTTTCAGTTGGAAAAATCTTCATGTGTATGCCTTTCCACCTCTGCCTCTTCTCCCAAAGGTGCTCCTAAAAGTCAGACAAGACAAGCCAAGGATGATTTTAATAGCTCCAGATTGGCCTCGGCAACACTGGTACCCATTACTGAGGAGTCTGGTAAGGAAGCCTCCATGGCCTTTACCTTTGCTTCCACACCTGTTGTCTCAGAGGGACGGTCACCTGCTCAATGTCAAGCTTCACTCTCTTCATCTAACAGCCTGGCATATTCTGTTTTGAAAGACAGCAGGTCTCAACTTCCTCAACAAGTTTTAAATGTGATTATGGAAGCCAGAAGACCTAGTACAAGGAAAGTGTACGCAGAAAAATGGAAGAGATTTTTATTTTGGAGTGCAGCAAAGAATTTGGAGATTTCTGAGCCTAATTTGAGTGTGGCTCTTCAATATCTTACTGAGTTATTGGACAAAGGTTTGTCTTTCTCTTCCATTAAGATTCATGCTGCAGCAATTTCAGCTCACTGATTGTGACCCACCATTGTTTTCGCATCCTTTGTTCAAGCAATTTCTTAGAGGGGCAAAGAATATAAGACCCCACGTAGAGCTCCTACTCCTGCTTGGGATCTCAATTTTGTGTTGGAGAAACTTACTCTACAACCTTTTGAGCCTGCGGCTACTGCTGACTTGAAATACTTGTCATGGAAGACTGCTTTTTTGTTGGCCATTACTTCTGCAAGAAGGGTTTCTGAATTGCAGGCCCTTATGGCGGTAGAGCCTTTTTTGATTTTCCATAAGGATAGGGTATCATTACGTACTAATCCTTCTTTTATGCCTAAGGTGGTTTCTAGTGTGGCTTTAAACCAAACTATTCATTTGCCTACTTTCTATGCAGATCCCCAAAATAAGGGGAAAAGATTTTGCACACTTTAGATGTACACAGGCAGTTGCGTTATTATTTAAGCAGGACTAAGGATTTTAGGCAGTCTCAGCAGTTGTTTGTTTCTTTTGCTTTGAGTTCTCAGGGCAAGCCTGTGTCAAAACAAACTATTTCTAAGTGGATTGGGTTTTGCATTGCATTTTGTTATTCCCATCATGGCAAGGAGATTCCAGCTGGGATTAGGCCTCATTCCACTAGGGCTACTGCCACTTCAACAGCATTTCTAAGGGGAGTGGCAACTAAGGATATTTTGGAGGCAGCTACTTGGAGTTCGGTGCATACTTTCTCTAAGCATTACCACCTTCCTCTCTACTCTAAATCTAGGGCTGGTTTTGCCACAGCTGTTTTGCAAGGCATGTTGACAGCTCCTGCTTCCTTATGATTTGCCAGCCTCCCTTACCTCTGCTTTGGGATTCTACCCAAGTGTCAGGACTGCAGCAATGTGAGATGAAGAACATAGTACAGTTTTGTACCTACCATAAATGTAGATGTTCGAAGATCCACATTGCTGCAGTCCAATTTACCCTCCCTCCTTCCCCTCTGTGTTTAGGGGTGGTTGTGTGGGTGAGGTTATACTCTTGTAATTTTGTATATATTGTACATATTTTTGGTGCAGGAGTGTTTGGTGTTTTTGGTTTTGGCCTTGTCTTTTTAGGGTCTTCTGACATCTGGGGCAAGAAAAGACTGAGGATATGACGTCGGTCATGCGCATTAGTACCCTGACGTCCTGACGTCAGTCTAATGCGCCTTGACCGACGTCAGCCATATACTTTGGTATTCGGGCCGACTGGACAGCGGACTACCCAATGGTTAGGACTGCAGCAATGTGGATCCTCGAACATCTACATTTATGGTAGGTACAAAACTGTACTTTTTGTCTCCTACTCTTAAAATACAAACTCGATTCCAGAAGAAATGTCTTTAGTGCATCCCCCCCCCCCCCCCCCATTAGGACTGAATCCTGGTTTGTTATTGCTTGTAGTGATAGTTTTATTTTTTTCAATTAAAAATAACACAACCATGAACAGCCAATATTAGCATGAAAGACAAGTCAGATGATGATTAGAATGCGGGAGGTACCATCAAATAATACAAAATGTTTTGTAGTTCCTAGCACCACTGACCCAAATTGTGTTAGAAGAAATATCTGTCATGGTTGGCTTGGATACAAAATTGTCTATTTATAAATTAAGAGATGTACTGAAAAATGCCATCTCCCATTCCATAATCCAGTCCAGTTCAGTTTTTACTGACCTTAGCATCGCTTAGCCTTAACTCACTTGACCTTAGATCACGGTTATTTATTACATCTTTCAGACTGTGTTTAGTGATATTTATAACACATGGAAATTACATGTTCAGTCTGATGTCCACCTCTATCCTCTTATTTTTTTTTTTCTTCCTCAGCAAGCTGGAGTCCTGATTTAATCTTGCTTGTGGTGACAGTTTATCAGTTAAAATAGCATTGCATTGACTAAATGCCTGAGTTGGGCGGTACAATTTTTAGTCTTTTACTATGGGTTCTTTGGACAAATGTTCCGGGAAACCGGTTGCAATGAAGTTAAGTAAACTGATTCCTAGCATCTAGACCTAAAGATCTCCATAATCAAATAACTGTTGGAAGACGGAGACCGTGTCAGAAGAATTATCTCTATTAAATGCCTTCGCTAAAGGAGCATTACTTTGAAATTTGTAAGTGAAATGTAGCTAAAACAGAGCAAACAGTTGCTGTTTAATTCTGGATTGCATTTAATGTGCCGTTAACTTGACTTTTTTCTAAATTAAAGTAAAATTAGTTTGAATGACAACAATTATCAAGAGTAATGTAAACCAATGACTGCAGCTTAGTTAAAAACATTTTGAATAAATCTTGGCCTAATCCGAATGTCAGAAATATTGATATGACTATAGAGAAGAACAGAATATGGAATGCAGGATTCAGCTGCATATTTTTTTAATAGGCAGATGCAACAATCAAATATCAGGAATGTTGACATGATGTTTTTTCCTTGTTTTTGCTCATACCCCAGAAGGTTTACCCTTAATGCTTCATTTGCATCACAGATATGACCTAAAGTTATTTAAATGACAAATGATAACACATTAGATTTTCCCTGAAACGTGTTCTACATGCATCAGCTACTGTATTTCATTATTCCAGAGTAAATTTGCAGTTTTACTTTATGTAGTACTGTGGAAAAGGTTTATCAGTTGCACAACAGCAGCTAAATGCTAAACAGGACATTAGTACACTGTGGTTTGACAGCTGGTATATTTACATTTTAAACTCCATTGTAATTCTTACTGCTGCATGAGGCTACGATGAGCTCTATTACAATACACATGAGATGACACAGTCTGGCACAGCATCAGTTGCACTGGTTATGCAGATGAATACATCATTGTGTTAGTAAAACAAAGCCGAAGTCAGACAACTCCATAAGCATTTAATGCAGATGCTGGACAAAACCCAAATTAGAAGTCAGAAACATGTATGTTCTTTATCGTCCTATCTCCCTCATTGTTTTCTCTATCTCTCAGCATGATGGGAAAATCTAGTTTATTCGTTATTTTATCCTGAGTTCATTAATTACCTTTTTTCTAATGGATTTGTGGCAAGAGTTTTATCTGAATACATTACAACTAAATAGAAAATTACAAATGAGGTTTTTATTTTATAGACACCCTTTATCTCATTGTTAGATAATTACTGAATAAATCTCTTCTGAAATAAGCAGAGATACTGATTTTTCACTAATACATAAAGGAATGATGACTACTTAAAGTAAGACTTTACATTATCTGATCTTTATTTACATGTGTGTTAGCTGCAAAAAAATTGCATATATGATAAGGTCACCTGTAAAATTTGCTTTACCAGCTTTGGTGAGGTTAAGAGACATGTTATTCCTTGCTTAGGGCAGTCGCTCATGGTTAAGAAATAGAACTGTGTTCTTTTATTTCAAAAAATTGCTGTGGGTATCTCTCACAGCCTGATCTGTGGGTGGGCACCAAAAAAACTGGCAGTATTTAACAGGGTTACTAAGGCATCCTAACATGTCGGTGTTTGATTCAGAAAGGATGCAAAAGTGCCCTCTACCCAAACACTTCTACAAAATTACTCCTTTGAGCACAGTGTTTGTCTGATCTGTGAGTTTGCAGGTCTCTTGAGGGGTACAATCATTTTCTACTTCATAGTAGACACGTAACTTGTATAAATGGAGGGATAGGTTTCTGACCCAAAGACTCCCCATACTCTGGAATAGACTGTCCATACATATCAAGCAGAGCGCCTCATTGGCCCTCTTCAAAAGGAACCTTGATGATTGGATGGGAGATAGGAAATTCCCCCCGGGGATCATGCCTGTCGTCCTGCTAGACAGGGGCCTGGAGAAGTAAATATTGTGGGAAGAAATATCCAGGGATTTGTTATGGCTAGGCTTGCATAGGCCCTAGGGCCGATAGCCTAGTACCAACCTATGAACCTAAGTCTGTGATAAAGGAGTGTTGTAACAATATACAAATGTACATCTATAAAGACATGCACACATCACTCTCCTTAGCAGTCACAGTAAACATCGTCTGAAGGACAACAGCCACATCTGCAATCATTTTTGCATTCTTCTTGCCACTCAATGTGCACTGGCAGAGTATTAGAGCTTAAATAAACTATGCAATATCCAAACAGAATGATGAAAATCACCTATAAAATGTATCCGCAGAAGGGTGGCAAGACATAATGAGATGTGACCGTGGAAGAAAGGGGAAAGTAAATTAATCAAACTGTGTGTCGCCTCTGAATTGCAGTTGTATCCTGTATTACAGAATAGGAGCCAGCAGTCATTTCACAAAGAATGCTATTCTCACCTGCATAGCCTACACTATTATTTTTATACTTCTACTAGTATAAGAACAGTATTTTTGGCCCAACAAATTTGAAATGTGAAAAACATACACATCAATCAACATCACTTTTATTGATTGCTAAACGACAGAAAAAAGGTGCAAAACAATTTTTTTCTCAGGTTTTCAGAGGCAAGATTCTGCTGTACCCCTGAACATAAATATACCTACTCTGCAGTTTTATAACAATGGAAAAAAGAAAACTCCGTTACCAGCAAAAGTTGTTTTACTTCTCCATTTGATTGTTCAGTGTTTGGTAAAAGTGCTATTGATCAATTAACATGTATCCACTGTCAAATTTCAGATTGATAAAGGTACTGTATGTTGAATGTCAAGCACCTATGAGAACTGTGAGATGCAACCCAAATCCAAAGTTCAAACAGGGTCTAGCTATGTGCAATTTAAGCATGTTTTTTCAAGTCTTCATTTTTTCAAAAATTGAAAACCAAACATTGTGATTCAAAAAAACACACAAAAAATAAGTAAAGTCTTGTTTGCAGGGAGACTGGCTCCCCTGCACCACCCTATTTGGGGGATCCACCCTCTCACAACCCCATAAGTTACATATCAACTCCACTGTTGCTCCCCAGTGGAGGAATGGGAAAACCTCTTGGAAATCATTCCTCTGACTCGCACATTGCAGTGAAATTCACCATGATTTATTTAGTATAATATTCAGCCACTCAACCCCAAATATTTCTGTAGGTAAGCTTAAAATTGCATATCTCTCTTGGCAAAATACATCTGGATTTGCACTGCTGGAATAGTTGACCCTTGTATTTCTGTATTTTTCTAGAACTGTTAAAATTATGGAAGACTCGCATGTTTCTGGGCAATAGTTATTTGGCAATATGCCATCATGTTTCAGGAAATGGAATAAAAACGTATTTTCTCTAACTGAAATCTCTGTTTACAGTGTAAAACTATAACACCAAAGCATAAAACATCCAAAGTTCAGAACTGCATATCAGATTGTTATTCTGAATAACAGTTCAGAAATGGAGTTAAACACTCCCGGGTCTTGCATGTACCACGCTGCCAGCTGCTAAAGGTTTTCATACATAACTGGTTCAGCTATAAAATGAGTTGTTAGTTTTACAAAATGTAACCACACTGATGGAGGCAGCTGGTAAAAAGAAAAACCTTTCTTAAAAAATTAATATTAAGAAAATGTTTGCACTGTTGGTACAGTGTAAATCTCAATCGATGTTATGCAGGAAGAAGAACAAGCTAGAAAGCCAAGACCAAACAATCATCGTGATACTGAGCATCTGTATTCCCAGTAGCAGGAGAGGTCATCTAGACTCTTCTTTTGAAGTAGTCCAGACAACTCCCACCCCTGTAATCACCATTTGAAATCATGCTTGTCGGCAGCTGTGATGCCAGAGTAAGAAAAAATAAATAGACCTATGTCTATACTTTAAATGGGCTGCAGTGTGATATTGCATTTATAAGAATTGTATTTGTTCTTGTATGCAATCTAGCAGATATGGAAGGAACATGTAATTCTGTTCTTTTAAAAAAGCTGTAATTGTTAGATGTTTAATTCATTTCTAACTGGCAACTCTAGTTGGAAAATGTACATTCTTAAGGGCAGGAAGTTTGCAAAACTCAGATTTTCTGAGACAAGAAATGTGAAAGGAAGCAGTTATGCAAATAGTTAATGGATATATATGAAATTGTCTTTACTTTCTAGTTAGTGTTTTTCCAGTGATATATGAAAAAGAACTGAATGACTTGTTTCTGGTTCCCGAGAAACAATGTGAGATTAAATATTATGAGTCGCTAGACAAGCTGCTCTTGTTTGAAAGATCTTGACGACATTAATGTAAGTTTTTTAATTTACGGTTTGCTTTTTACAATATTTTAGTATTTAGTTTAGCATTCAATATGTTAATGAGATTTATAAAGTTAAGATTTTTCTTTATACATTCTAAGTACACAGCTGATCTCTGTTCAGTCCTCTTGAGCTCAGTATATTAAGTGTTAGTACCATCATAACTATTTTACTAAGTAAATTTTTATTCACTTTTAAGATATTTTGGTTAGTATTTATTCAGTTATATGCTATCATCATGTATTATTTGATGAGGGGATATTTAACATGACAGACTGACAATTATGGCACCTGCCTTTATTTTGCCAGACCATTTAAAGTACTTCCAGAGTTGCACAGTAGCTTGCAGGTCTCTCAGGCAAAAATCTAGTGTGGTGGCTTTACAGCAGAAAGAAAGCTGTGAAAAATAAAGAGTTCTACCAGCTTTCTCTGGGAATAGTGTGTGTGTGTGTGTGTGTGTGTGTGTGTGTGTGTGTGTGTGTGTGTGTGTGTGTGTGTGTGTGTGTGTGTGTGTAAATTGTGATTTATTTGAAAGGTGGTTATCACAAGCAAGAGGCAGTGAAAGCCACTGTGATTCACAGAAAGAGTAGTGAGATAGAGGCAGGGTTGCTAGACCAACAGTTCAGCTCTGCAGGTGGTTAGTGTGTAGTGATACTGTGGATGTGAATGTTGAAAGCCATTACAAGGGGTAGCAATGCATTTATCCTCTTTGGGATATATTCAATTTAGTGAACTGTTTAATCCGATATATGTGCGCTTTTTACTTTAATTTTGCCCTTATGGTAAGACTGAAAAGACCATCCTGATGGTGTGCCTGTGGGGCAGTAGAGTGGATCCAAGCATCACTGCCCATGTCCCTGTCATATCCAGTGTGATATGTGGTTTCTAGTTGTTGGGGTTCAAAACCCATCCATGCATGACAAGATCATCTTATATTGGTGGCAGTGGTGGGAAGATGGTGGAATTGAGCTTATATATCCTAAAATAGCTTTGTTACTGAAGGTGCATTTTCATCCGGTTGGCTACAAGGTAAACTATACAGATGTTTATTTTTGTATAGCAGTTTTTATTTTTTTTTTAATCAGATTAGTAGAGGAACAGGTAAATATTTAGATTTTCTGAATTGAGATACAATGTGAGTATCAAAGCCAATCAAGGAGTGTAAAGCAAAGTAATCTTACATGCTATCATGTCTAAGCAAAACATGGTGTTGGCTTTGGATGCAGCTGGACAGCAGTCCATTAGTCCTAAAAGTCTAACAGATGAAGTGGGATAACAGCAGGCAATCCGAGGACAATCTTTGTGATCCCTGGTGGACCTTTAGTGCAAAAGGAAATGCAGAGACTAACAATGGAATTGAAGTGTATGAAATCCAAAGCAACTTACAATTCAGTGGCTGGAGGCAGAAGTGAAGCGAAGACCGCACCGGCTTGAATGAGAAGTGATCATACCTTGTTGGAGATGCTTGAGTCGTGTGTAAACCTAAACCATAACTACCCAAGTTATTAAAACATCCCATGTTTTGGCCTTGCGGTTAGCCGGATCTACCTCCAAAGCAGTGGGCAGAGGCCAAAAAGCAAGTACTCTCTCTTAAGCATAGGGGCTATTCAGTTGATACCAGTAGAGAAAAAGGGACAATGTTTCTACTCGAGATTTTTGCTGGTACCCAGAAAAGACAATTCATGGTGTCCTATCCTGGACCTGCCTACTCTAAACACCTTTTTGGTGATTCCAAAATTCAAGATGCCAACTTTTCACCAGTTGCTTCCTATGCTAAACAAAGATGCATGGTTAGCAACACTAAATTTAAAGGAAGCATACCTGCACATCCCAATCAGGGAATCTTGCAGAAGATACCTAGTGCGTGTAGCCTGCTTTGAAGAATATCAGTTCTCTGCACTGCCCTTTGGCTTATCTACTGCACCCAGGGTATTCACAAAGTGCCTAGCTCCAGTCATTGCATTTTGCAGGCAAAGAAATAATTAAATATACCAATACTTAGACGATTGTCTAATTCAGGCAGAAAACCAGGACATACTTTTGAATCCATCTGGCTTTTGTACAGAGGGTGCCAAATTGTCTGGGGTACACCATAAATGAAAAGAAATCACACCTGGTACTCTGTCAACAAATTATATTCCTGGGAGCAAGTTTGAATACAACTTCCCAGATGGCTTTCCTCATGCCAGAGAAACAAATTCACTTGACAACTTACTTCAAACAAGTGGTCACAAAAACCGTGCTATCTGCAAGGCAAATACTACAAGCCTTGGGGTTCATGGCCTCCTGCATTCTTCTAATTCCATATGCAAGACTGCATATGAGGAAACTACAATGGTATCTCAAATTCCTATGGTGTCAACATTCTCAGGATCTAGAAGCAACGATTCCTGTCATTTCTTGTCTACGCCTTGAGTTCCTTTGGTGGGCAGAGGCCTACCACCAAAACAAGGGACTACCATTCACACTACCCTCTGCCACCCAAACCCTAACAGCAGACGCATCAGACTATGCATGGAGGGGGGGGCACTTGGCAGGGAAGTGCATTCAGGGCAAATGGAACCCAATTCAAATGCACCTTCACATCAGTCATAAAGACATGTTAGCTGTACAGAATGCTCCGACAGCCTTCAAAGACCACATTCTTCCAGGACTATTAATGGTAAAGACAGACAACACCACTGTTATGTGGTAAATAAACAAGTAGGAGGATGCATATTCTTACCCCCTCTGCAGACTAGCATGGCATTGTGGAACACAGCCTTGAGCGAGCAAGTACATCTACAAGCTCAATTCCTGCTAGGAAAACTAAATACACTGGCAGATGGACTAAGCAAAACCCTCATGGACCCACACGAGTGGAAACTGGAACCAAGGATTTTCAACATGTTGACAACCAAATGGGGAGTTCAGATATAGACCTGTTTGCCACTCAGATATAGACCTGTTTGCCTCCCCCAGAACTATCATTTGGAAAAATTTTGTCCAAGGACTCCCCACTGACAAGCTTGGAAAGTGGATGGTTCTGTCCTTCAGCCAGAAAAACCCATCAGTTTATGCCTTTCCTCCTCTGCCTCTGCTCTCCAAAGTACTACTAAAGATCAAACAAGACAAACCAAGGATGATTCTGATTGCACCAGCCTGGCCACACCAACACTATTACACCCTCCTGCTCAGTGTCACTGTTGGCCCCATAGCACCTGCCTCAGACTCCTACCCTGCTGTCTCAGTAGGAGAAGCAGATTCTGTGCCCTTAGCTTCAAACACTGAACCTAGCAGCCTGGCTAATTACCTAAGCTCTCCTTTACCATCCCTCAGTAAACCAGTGATGGATGTCATTTTAGAGGCAAGGAGGCCTAGTACTAGAAAATCTTATGCTGAAAAATGGAAAAGATTCTGTGCCTGGAGCCAATCTCAAGGGATGAGCCCAGCAGTGCCCAATTTACCTCAGATTTTGCAATACTTAACTGAGATGCTTCACAAGGGCATGTCTTTTTCCTCAATAAAAATTCACGCCTCAGCCATTTCAGCTCATTATAACACAGAACCTCCCCTCTTCTCTCTCCCACTGCACAAGCAGTTCCTCAGAGGGGCCAGAAATTTAAGACCACCCAGGAGAGCTCCAACTCCAGCCTGGTACCTTAACTTTGTATTGGAGAAACTCACCCTTCCTCCTTTCAAGCCAGCTGCTACTGCAGATAATTCCTTTCTTGGAAAACAGCTTCCCTTTTAGCCATCACTTCAGCAACAAGGGTGTCTGAATTACAGGCCCTTATGGCAATAGAGCCTTTCATCATCTTTCATGCAGACAGGATGTCCCCCAGGACCAATCCCTCTGTCATGCCAAAGGTGGAATTCGGTGTGGCCTTTAATCAGTCCATTCATTTGTCTACCTTCTTTCCTAATCCACAGAACAAAGGGGAATGGATACTGCATTCCTTAGATGTGCACAGACAACTTAGATTCTATTTGGACAGGTCTAAACTGCAAAGGAAATCTGTACAACTGCTAGTAGCATTTGCTGCAGGGACAGAGGGGAAGGCTGTTTCAAAGTGAACCATCTCCAAATGGATAGGCCATTGCATACATTTCTGCTATAAGCACCATGGAAAACCTATCCCACAGGGGATCAGATCCCGCTCAACCAAGGCTGCATCTACCTCTACAGCCTTTCTCAGAGGAGCACCTACTAGGGACATCCTAGAAGCTGCTACCTGGAGTTTTGTACATACTTTCACCAAACATTACTATTTTCCAATTTTCTCTAAATCCAGAGCTGGCTTTGCCACTGCAGTTTTGCAGGGCCTTATAGCTGGTACTAATGCTGTCTAAATTAGTTCTCCCATCCTTGGCTTTGGGAATCTACCCAAATGTAATCACTGCAACAGTGAAACACGAAGAACATAGTACAGTTGTGTACACTTACCATAAATGTAGAGGTTTGAGTGTATTCACTGTTGCAGTCCTGGTAACCCTCCGTCCAGCCCCCTGACTTTTTGGCTATACCTCTTCTCTCCTTTTCAATGCTTAAAAGCTTTTTAGTGTATTTGCTTTTTTGTTTGAGGTATAACCTTGTATATTTATAGGTTTAATTGCTTCCCATTAGGGGGACACCTGACATCTGGGGCAAGAAAAACTGATGTAATGACATTGGCTGCGTGTTTTATAACCCTGACGTCACGGAAGAAGAGAGGGCAACCGACGGACCCAAGACTTTGTTAATCAGGCCGACTGAGGGCTACTGCAAGCAGATAACCCAAATGTAATGACTGCAACAGTGAATACACTCTAACATCTAAATTTATGGTATGTGTACGCAACTGTACTTTTTAGACTTGTGCTGTGCTGCTTGTGTTAAGTACTGTGTTCTGTAAATAGTTAGGGGTTCTACTCTCACTGCATTCAGCTGGTTTGTGGGCATGCTTCTGCTCACTTGTTTGACATCCCATAGACCATTTAGATGGGAGGTTGGTGTAATGGCTAGCATGTTTATTTTATAAATGAAAGGTGCAGGGTCTGATTTTCATGAAAGGAAAATTGGCTAGGCTTAAAATGGTCCACAAAGGCAGGTTTGCCTATCAACCTATGGAAAAAAGTAAATTCATCGGGTTGAGTAAGCATTACCTGTACTTGATGAATACAGCTGAGATTAATCCAGTGTTTGGAGGGTCCCTATGTCCCCATTTCCAATTTCAGATTTGCCATCTAGACAATCCACAATGATCAAAGTGTTTATCAGTTCTGTTCCAGCATTTGCACATCTAAGAAAGCAAAACTACCACCTTCCCTTTTGAAAATGACTGCTTACCAGTGGCAAAAACAATAGATCTTTTGGCTTTTTCCCAGTTAGGGGTCGCCACAGCAGATCACCTGTCCACTCATGATTGACAGTGGAGTTTTACAGTGCCTTGTTGCCAGCCCGGCGTCCAACCTTCCACGGAAGGCGCACACGTGCACACACACACGCCTAGGGCCAATTTAAGGTATCCAATCCACCTACAGCATGTCTTTGGGATGTGGGAGGAAACTGGAGCACCTGGAGGAAACCCATGTGACCACAGGGAGGACATGCAGACTCCGCACAAAAGGGACCCCAGCTGAGGATCAAACCAGAGAACCTCTTGCTGTGAGGCGACAACGCTAACTGCTGCACCACCGTGGCTGCCCAACAATAGATACAAAGTATAAAACAAAAATGTGTAGTCTCTTATGCTATGGAAATTGTAGTAAAATGCAATAATTCTTCTGTGGCACTTAACAGTCAGTAGTATTTCTCTGGACAGTTCTAGACTGAATGTTGATGAAAGTTTTGCCCAACGCATTATGTAGAAACATGCTGACAGTTCTGACAAAATGTCTCTGGAAGAAACCATCAGAGAAAGATGGTTTCTGACAAATGCACATGTCTTTTTGCATTCCTCTTGTCCATCTTGCAGGAAGTCCTATGCAAAAGACTCTTTGGAACCAATCTGCAGATCCAAAAGGCATGATGCTCTCCCTTCTGCAATATGCAAAGAAGGAATTACTATGGTGGACAGATTTGGTAGACTTGTCCTTTAAAGTATTAATTTGCTCAGCTGCAGTCCTGTGTCTGACAACAACGTTGTATATTAATAAAATAATAATTTTATTTTACTTTATCAGATGAGAGCACTGATCCAAATGTAACTTTATGATTTAGCCTGGGGTTGCAAAGGAGGAGACAAATGCAAATTATTACAATGAAATGAACCAGGAATGAACCATGAAGATAAAACTGGGATTTACACAGAAAATAGTTTACTAATGTTGAAAATGTACAAGCAATACAGCATGTAGTATAAGAGTATTACAAGAAACCATATGAAATTGATAGACAATGTACCGAGTTTGGTTTTACAACAGAAAGAGTTATACACGCAAGAAATTCCCCTATTTATATGCATATATATTTTCCTCCTTAAATATTTACAGGAAAGAGAAAAAGGGAAATGGGAGAGGAGGGGTTATACGGATGTGGGATGGGATGCAAGTTGTACTGTTGGTTAAAGGGTATAGAGAACAATCATGACAATTTTCTAAAACCATTGTTTGAGTTCTGTAATGTCACATAGCAATGTCCAAACAGACACATTCAATGACAAAACGGCATCTCTTACATGTGTTGAGCCCTCTAAACCACTATGTAGGGGGAGACCCAACATTCTCTCCAACTTACTCCAAGTCTGAAGTCACATAACATTGGGGAACTACAACCTCGATGATTGCTGAAAGTCATCTGTAACCATTACCATGCAACCAAACTGCATTTAGAAAGATTCCATTTGGTAGATCAACTAGCTCCCTATGAAGATTAAAGCAAACAACTAGGAAATGTAAAGAGATCTCAAGTTATTCCTTTGTTTAGAAAGCCGTTACATTTTGCTTCTTTAAAAAGTATTTTTTAAGTTCTGTTTGAAATGAATTGAGGTACGCTGCCATGCTTTCCCAGACTTGGGGGGACTAGAATTGAGGAGCTCTTGTCAATGCATTGTAGTCCATTTCTTGGGGTAAGTGCTGCTGGATCAGACCCAGGACTTAAGCTAAGATAAATGTATGGGGATCTGACGAATGTGTCGACTAACATGATGAGGAATTTTGTTCTAGCTTGTAGGTTAAGGAGCGTGGAACTTATTTGGCTCCATGTTGTGTGTAGCAGGTAGTTTGCTTAAGCCAGGACTTTATTTTGGTGCGGTCTTTTTTGGGGAACAGAGTGATGACTCTACAGATATTAGAGATGGATTGCACAGAAGAAATGCTGTGTTTTGATGGTCCTGCATTGATGGGTGGGGTGTATTCCAGGTAAGTAACTTGGATCCCATTCTCTGTGGCTCTTCAACCTTTTGCTGAGAGGAAGTGAAATGTCTTTGTACCTCCTAAAAAGGTGTGTTGATTTTAAATTTTGTTAGATTTGTGTTTTTTGCAATTAAAATTTTCATAAAGCTAAATCTCAAGGTAAAGGATTCTGAGTTTTAAGGGTACAAAGTGCTTTACTGTAGGTGGACTAGGTAGAGGAGACATGTTTTCTAGTAGCAGAGTAGATAGAATAACTGTCTTATTCCAAGTTTTTTTTTTGTGATGCACTTGTGATGGGATCTCTAAATTGCAATGTCTGCATATAAGATGTTAGGACGTTTATGAAGGCCAAGAACTTTTGGTGTAAGTTTTATAATAGTTTGTTTCCAGCTGATAGCCATTATCTGTTTATATTGGTTTATTTGGATAAAGGATTCAAAATGTGTTTGCTACAAAGTCATATAACCCATAAATGCAGGCCATCATCTTTTCCAGGGGCATTGGGTATAATTTTACTTAACATGTCTTGATGATCTTTCTTTCAAAACATCCTAAATTCTCTTGCTCCCCACTGCACATTCAGAATAAAATCTAATACATCTCCCTGGCTAACTTCTCCCCCCTGTGCCCTTATGAAAAACAGAGAGAGAATGTGGAAATTATGGATAAAAAACAAGATCTCTATTCATTTACAACAGTATAAAGAACTCAGAAACCTGGTCAAAAACATATACTTAAAGACAAAAAGAACTTTTACACTAACCCCTCTTCTACCCTAAGGTCTGCCCCAAAAACATTCTGGAACTCTATCAACCACATTTTACACCCTGGTAACCCTTCCCCTCTAAATCCCTGCCCAGACAGTACTCCCAAAGAAAGTGCAGGCACTTTCAACTCCCACTTTATTGAATCTATAACCAAGATGTTTGACTCGTACCCCCCCTACTAATGACGCAAACAATCTCTTAAATTCAGCTTCTTCACCTAACCCTTCTAACTCTTTCACCCTCACAACAGTACCTACAAACTATATAAAATCTGTCCTCTCTAAACTTAAATCATGCTCTCCTTCTGTAGACAATCTACCCTCTTATTTCCTACAGATGCTGCTGAACCACTAGGTCTTCCTATATCCATCTTAATCAGTCGCTCCATCTCTGAATCTTATGTCCCCTCGCCATGGAAAAAATTTTACACCCTGCCTATTCTTAAAGGAGGCAACTCCACCGACATTACTAAATTCTAGCCTATTGCAATGATGTCCCCTCTCATACATTTTGGAAAAATGTATCCATAAACAAATTATGCAATACTTACTTCAGGAAAACCTACTGACCCCCACTCAATATAGCTTTCGCCCCAAACACAGTACCTCAACTGCACTAATATCTTTTATTAACACTGTATCCCTTGCCCGAGATAACAAACTTGTCCCCTGCTTATTCCTTGACCTCTCCAAGGCCTATGACAGTCTCCCACCCTCTTTTGCCCAAACTATCTAATCTTAATTTCTCATCTTCTACGAATTCCTGGTTTTCCAGCTACCTCTGACAATCAACAATCTGTCAAATGGCTCTCTGCTCTATCCTCTTCCCTCCCAGTAATGATGGGAGTCCCCCAAGAATCTATCCTTGGCCCACTACTCTGTAATATGTTCTCTAATCTGCTCTATACCTCCTGTCCACAGTCGTCCCTTATTCAATATGCTGATGACTCTACAGTTATCACCATCTCTGATGCTCCCTCTGACCTCTACTCTCTTACCCAAAAATACTTTTCTTCCATTGAGTCCTGGTTCCATGGCAACAAACTAATCCTCAACCCCAAGAAAACAAAGCTATTACTCTGTCTCCAAAAACCTCACTAATCTCAAATCTCCCTTTAAATAATCTCCAGTAATAGTCACTGTCGAACAAAGTATAAAAATAACACAGTCACTGTCGAACCAAGTACAAAACTGCTAGGTGTCACAATCCATGACCAACTTAAATCTGACTTGCTTGTATCTAATTGTATAAAAGATGCATCAAAAACTTGGACTTCTTTATCGCTAAAAAAGACGCATCAAAAACTTGGACTTCTTTATCGCAATAAAAAATATTTAACTGCAAACGCAAAAATAACTCTTACATGCTTACCTCCTACCTACTCTATTGTATAGCTGTCACATCTTTACCAATCTGAACTCCTCCCTCTTAACCAAACTCAAATCTACCTATAATAAAGTGGCTAGATTTGCAGCTAACCATCCATACCAATCTCATCACGGTCTTTCCCTTAAACAATTAGGCTGGCTGGAATTACCCCACCAGCTCCTCCTACCTCAACTACAGATTATTCACTCTATCCTTTACCAGAACTCTTTCTGTCCTAGCCTAATTCCTGTTGTCTCTAAATATTGCCCCACCAGACCTCTACTTAGCTCTGACCAAGATCTGTTACAAATATATAAACCCAAGGCCAAAACTCTGGTTGCACCTTATACAGTTATAATCCTGCCCTATCTTGGAACAAACATCCCTTAGAAATTAGATCCCTAAAACATCCATATCAATTCAAAACAGCCTCTAGAGAATATCTGAAAACAACCTGGTCTTGCCACTGCACTCATCCTCCCTAAGCTACCTTCCCCTGCACGTAAGACTCCTTTCACCTCCCCTCATCCCACCTATACTCTTTTTTTTTTTAACCCCCTTCTCTTTCCTTTTTTTTGCATATTTTCTTCTACCTTCCCCCCCTCCTCTACCTAAAATATAATTGTTAGCTTTTCTACCACCTATTACTCATCTCTTTGCGACCCCCCCCCCCTGCCATTACTCACTCCCACTTTTAAACCTTACTAGGCAAAATGTTTTACAAATTTAGTGTGCAATGATATGCAACTATTTATGTACATCTCATAGTCAATTAATGCTATACCCTTTGTATAACCTCATTATTACAACCTTTGTAAAACTAAACTCGTATTGTATGTTAATGGTTAACTGCTACCTGACTTTGTATCCAAAATGTTATACTACTGTTATTAAATTTATCTTACTGTGGAGCTTTTCTCCCCAGGTCTCCACTGAAAATGAGCCACTAGGCTCAGTAGGACTAACACGGTCAACAAATGTAAAATAATTAAATAAATAAACATGTTTAATTGTTTTAAGGTAAAATGAAAAGTAAAGCATGTGGATGCAGGGGCTCGAGGGGAAGCATTTACATGGATAAGACAACCGGTAGGAAGATGGGAGAAATTAGACTACAGCTGTCAGATTACCAGATAAGCACTAGTTTTTTTTGGGAGGTTGGGGTCCGTTTTCTCCGTTAGATCCTCCAAAACATTTTTATTTTGATTTGTAAGAGGACAGCACTGCAGTGACCGGAGTTTAGAATCAAAATCAGGCTGATTTATTCTTTATATTTCTGTTGCAAGTGCTATTTTCCATTCCAGCCAGGCAATGTCTCCACCTTTACACAGGGCTTTCAGCACTTGAGTTATACAGGGGTTAAGTTTTGCTTTTGCCACTAGAGTTGTCATAGGGATAACTGTCTTGCAAGTCCAGAAGTCCTTTGGTTAAGGAGTGGGCTGGTAAAGTTAGGTCTTGTAACTAAAGAAATTAGACAAATTTGTCTTTTATAAGTTCGTCCTGCAAGACAGCAGTATATATTTGTATGAATTTTTGGAAGGGATTTGCATTTTTATTTGAGACTGTCCTGCAATGTTTTAAGTGTTTCCTGTGTTTTGAACTCTGTAACTGTGATTTATATGCGGAGTATTTTCTTGTTCTTTTATTATTTATTATTAAATATTAATGGACTGCGCAGTGGTAACATTGTCGCCTCACAGCAAGAGGTTCTCCAGTTCGATACTCTGCTGGGAGTCCCTTTTGTTTGGAGTCTGTGCTCCCTGCATTCCTGTGGGTTTTTCTGGGTACTCTTGTTTCCTCCCACGTTACAAAGACATGCATCTGGATTGTTTCTCCCTGGGCCGCTGCTGAAAATTGGTTTTGTTCCAAGTCGGACTTTGCCAGTAAATAAATGTAAAATAAATATATTTAAACCTTTCATTGTGGCTGATATTTGTGAGACGTATTTACATTCTGTGAGTACTTCCATATGGCCACACCGAATAGCTTTGCTCTTGGTCAAGCTACTATTTGTGTTGATAGTAACATTGCACAGTAAGACTGGAAACCCTTTAAGGGCCTTAAAATAGCTGATAAAGGAGCTGGTTGGTGGCAGTGATAGCTAACTTAGTCTGGGCAAAAAGGGGCATTGTTCATCAACCTGTGCCAGCCTTTCCCAGGTGAGTGTGTGTTTGTATATAAATCAAACCTGTGTGTGTGTCAGCTACTTGGACGGGGACAAAAAGCACTGGTTAGACAGGGTACTGAAGGTCTTGGCTTGGCCACTCATCTGAGATTCCAACCCTATAGCTGTGCCAGTGGAGAGTCTAATTGGGGATCGGGAGAAACCAGCACCAGACCAACTATGGTCTCTGTGTGCTCCTAAGGGAAAATGCACTTTACTATGTGTGTACTTGTCATCCCTCACAATGTACATCCCCCATTGGTGCTAGTGGCGAGGATTGATGCTCCTTGATTACTGTTGACAGTGGTGGGGTATCACAGTCTGTACCAGATATTTATTTATTGACATTTGATTACCAGGAAAGCCTGAATGCGCAGGAGCCCAGAATAAAAAAGCTTTGAAGTATTATATAATACTTAAAAGTAATTTTACAATCCGCATACAGTTTAAATAATTATACCAAATTAGACATATGTAAACACAGGTTAAGAATACATACAAGTTATATGACAATTTAATATTTAGAGAAAGTTTAGCCAGTTTATAGAGAAATTAAAAAAAAAAGTTAGTTTAATCCAAACAGGAATTGCAATATGAAGTGAGAGAAAAGGAGGATGGTGGTATATTTAGAGATGATGCCAAGGGAGAGAAATAGAAGCAAAAAGTGAGTGAAGAGAGAGCGAGCGAGAGCGCAAGGAGAGATTAAGTATGAATAGGTACAGATGGAATAAGCTTCTGTTAAGGCATTTCTAAAAGGAATTTTTCAAGTAATACCAACAAAGAATAGATATTTATGTGCCTTGTAATTGCAACTTTTGTTGCACAGGCCTACTGGCTTTACTTTGCTTTAACCCAAAGATAAATTTGATTTAAAATATCTCTCACAGCATGTTTGGCTGCAATCTGTCACTGTTGGCAGGTGTTTTTGAGTTACAAACTTGAATAGTTTCTTGTTATCCCAAAAGGGATAAAGACAAATTCAAATGCAAAAGCTGTCTCAATATTGACTCTACGTTTGTCTGTGGAATTTGCCATTCTTTTGCCGAAAACTACCGAAAGTACCAGAAAGAAGGGGAACGTGCTTTACATATGCTAGATGTGCCATGATAAGACGCACATTACACATTAATGAATTAGGAAAACCTGCTGAGATTTTTATTTTATTCAGGAAAGAAAAAGGCCGACTAGGCAAGAAGAAAAATTGCTGTAAATGGTTGTCACTCTGTGTTGTCTTTTGCTATGGCAAGTACACTAGATCTCTGCAAGGCACAGTGAACATATTCCAGTAGAGTATTGTTATAGCACATTTTGAAAATGGTTCTTGTAAGCTAGTTCAGAAGCTGCTATAGGGACTATTATCCCCAACTTCATAAAGTAGCTTTTTCTTGAATTTAATTTTTCGATTAATTCCCAACTCCCGTTTTCTAGATTTTTTTTGCATTTGCATCACCATCTTTGCTAAAACACTTTGATCTGATGTTACCCTAGTCACCATTCATCATGTATGCGTCAAGAATCTGACATCGGATTCAAGCAGGCACATGTGGACAACAGCGTAGCTCAAGCCCCTCCCATTATACTCTGCTGCGCTCTAACCCCTCGGATCTCATTTGCCACACTTGAAGAAGGCCGCAGATTGCTTAGCATCTCTAGTGTAGTCAAAATAGGTTAGTTTTCTTTGGGGTTGCTTTATCTCTGCCTTTTAGCCTTTTTCTGACTGACTTTAGTTTTGAATTTGAGTGTGTCTAGGTTTTCCACATTTACCGTCGTGTTCTACCCCTGCCATTTTGTGTCCCATTTGGCTCTGTTTTAGTTGTAGTTTTGTGTGAGCTTTTCCTCCTCAATGTTTGTTTTTTAGGAGTTTCTGTAGTTGGCTGTTGGTCTTTGTACTTTTTGTAAGTGGACGGATTTTTAGTGCTCAACCCTTGGCTAGTGTCTTTCAAATTGCGTTTTGCTTGTGTTTGTTTGTCTGGGATGTTTGACGAGCCATCGGGGTTTGAGGTGCTCCTGGTGCAGTCAGAAAATATTAATCTCGGGGGCGTGGCCAAGGATGAACACAGGATAGCAGCAGATTTCTTCAGCTCCACGAATTTCATTGCACTGACAGGAATTAATTACTTAAAAAAATAATTTTTGAAGTAATTTTCTTTCTAAATATGTTTGTTTTATATAGTTCTTGAACTATATCTATAAAAGAAAGGAAATCTTAATAATATTCCTGTCAGAAATCAATTTGGAAATTTTCCTGTCAGTTTATCAGTCTAAAATGAGTTCCAGTAAGACAAATTCTCAAGACTCCAGCATCAAGAAAGAACTTCAGTCTCTGATAATTATAATCCAGCAACTTACTGCTAAGATGGAAAAAATGGATACTAAAATAGACACTTTCATAGAAAAAACTACAAAACAAATAGACTTGTTACATATGGACCTGCAACAACAGAAGATCCAGATGACAGGCATAGAAGAAGCTGTGAATGACATGGAAAATAGAATACAAGAAGAGGAAATCAACATTGAGTTTCTGCTGAAACAAAATACACCTTTACAAACAAAGCTGGATGACCTGGAAAATAGATCTAGGTGCAATAACATTAGGATTTTTGGACTGCCAGAAAATATTGAAGGTAACAATATTACTTCTTTTTTAACAACATGGCTCCCTAAAACTTTAGACTTACCAGAAGCATTCTCTTTTGGTATCGAAAGAGCACATAGATCTATAGCTAATACTAACTCTAACAAAAACTATCCTAGATCAGTTCTAGTTAGATTTCTATCATCTTTTGATAGAGATGGTTCTTAAATCTGCTTGGGCTAAAGCTCCTGTTAAGATTAATGAGACAACTGTGCGTTTTGACAATGACTATTCTTCCATGGTATTAGCTAAAAGAAAAGTTTTTCTGCCACTAATAAGGGAGCTTAAAAAAGCACAGTTTAAAACGTACCTTCTGTTTCCTGCCAAGCTTAAAATCTTCCTTCCTGATGGTCCTAAAATTTTCGATGACTTAGACTCTGCTTTACTGTTTATCAAAAAAAATAAGATTTTGGAAAAAATAGAAGAAATGGAATGGGCTAGTCCTTCGTTAAAGAGACTGGCAACTGAAACTTCGTGGAAAACTTCAGAGAAGAAGAAGAGACTAAAAAACAAATGATTTGTACTATGTTTTTTTTTTCTCTCATCATTTTATTTTATTATTAATCTTTTTAAATATAGTTCCTGCATTTCCAAGAAGCAACAAATATTTTGAAAAAGATTTAATCAAAGTTATTCTCTGTGTGCAAAGAAATGTTTTGTTTCATAACTAGTCAAAATATCTGGAGATTAATGGCAAGCTGTGATTCAACTTGTTTCTCTTTCTGAAGAGGAGAAATAAGGTCAGTAATTTGATACATTTTTTTTTCCTTTATCTTTTCTTCTTTTCTTTGTTTAAACAATGACATTCTATTTAGATTATGTAGTGGGTAAAGGGTGGGGGAGGGCAGGGAGAGAAGAGTAATAAATATGATTAATAGAATAATAACATATTTATTCCTTGTAAAAAGTTTATATGTTCTTCAAATGCTATTCCTAATTATACTTTCTTGATTACACTGCTTAGGCTTGTTTGTAAATAATCTGTCATGCTTTAACTAATAATAATTAGAACTAAATAATAGTAAATAATGTTTTATTTTTAACTCTATTAATATAAACAGTAAGTAATATTCTATTGTATATACTTATAGCTTTCTCTTACATTTTTTTTTATTTCTGCCTTACACCCTTTTACTTTCTACTCTCTATTCTTTATTAATATATAGAAATGCTTTTGATCATATAGACACAGTAAATAAGATTTGCATAGGAGTTGAGTTGGGACAAAAATGTTGAGTTTTTGTTACTTATTAATAATTTTGGGCTTGATTTCACTTGCATAGAGTCTGTAATAACCTGTAGAATGCATTGTGAAGGTTTTGTCATGTTTAGATGCATTTACACTGCTAAATGAATGTTTGTCACTAGTTTTTAATAAGTTTCCCGCCAAAATGTTAAGAGAGACAATCTGGGATGTGGGCTGTCTCATGCACAGTGTCCATGAGCTACTTCAAAAGCTTCAACTCTCAGAATTCTCACAGAGAAGCTGAAGCAGCTAGTCTCACCTTTGACCTAGATATCACACTGACACATCACACTGACACATCACAGATACAGGAATGACTCTACCAGGAAATAAGAATAATACAAATGTGACTATGTGAAGGAAAATGAAGTTTTAACATCCAAGTGTGAGTTATTTTATATAATTACTTAAATATCTAGGTTATAATTCATAAAATATGTCAGTTATAATGAGTTTAAATGATACAGTTTCTTGTAGTAAGTAAATGTTTTATTTTAGAAGGCATAGAAAATGAAACATTTATTCAAGTGTTTTTGAAAATCTACTTAACAGCAGATTAATAATATGTGTTAAAAACCTATGTCCCAAACATATACATTACTATAACTCATTTAATTCATCTGATTGACAAGCATAAATAATTTTATAACTCTATACTGGAAGAAATTGCCATGTGATATATTTTAAAGCAGTAGTATAGCATGTTTGTAAAATCTGGTTACTAAAATGTGTTTGCTGTGCATTATTTTGTATAAAGCAGACAGATTTATTGAAGGGACAGCAATGTAAGATGGTGCTCAGTAAAGATACAACTCAGTGAGATCAGATATATATATATATATATATATATATATATATATATATATATATATGTGTATGTGTGTGTGTGTGTGTTTGTGTGTGTGCATGTGTATATATATGTATATGTATATGTGTGTGTATGTGTATATGTATATATATATATATATATGTATATATATATATGTATATATATGTGTGTGTATATATGTGTGTGTATATATATATATATATATATATATATATATATATGTGTGTGTATATGTATATATATGTGTGTGTGTATATATATATATATATATATATATATATATATATATATATATATGTGTGTGTATGTATATAAATGTTTCTGAGAATCTGCTTAAATATGAAGTATGATTTATAACAATTTCTATGAATACAATATTTTATTCTATTGGCAATAATGAGTTTGAGTAAATGCTCGTATACAAGCAATTCAAGGTTTTTTTTGGAAACTGTTAACTGTATTTACATGACAGAAAATAGATGCATCCTAATATATGTAATGTCTGAATCATATTAGCCAAAGTTTTTGATTTAAATGAATGTTAGAACTTATTTTTCTCTCCTCTTGATTTCTAACATCAAGATTATTTGAATGCTATTTGAATACAAGTGTTTTATATTACATGGATGTATATAGTAGTATGAACAGTTTAAAAAAAAAAAGGTTTATTTTAGTTTATATGATGCTGTTTTACCAAATGTGTAGTCTTGTCTTGCTAGATAATTGAATTGAAAACTGTTAACTTCGATTAAATTGATAAGGTGGTAGCTGATGTACTGCTGCTTAGGGTAGGGGGTTAACTTGAGTGGTAAATACTACTCTAAGTTGGAGTTTATAATTCCAGGCTGGATGCAAGGTTTAATTCTTACATTATTTTCACTTGTTCATTGTTATTTGTATATAGTTTTGACATCCACAATATATTTTGTACATTCATTGTCACTACAAACAAAATTGAATCCTATACGAAATCCCATAAGAGATTCAATAAATACAGCTATATTTAAAGGTACACCTAAAGGAGGAGATGTAACATTACTTATCTTATTTGTTATTTTGATGATAAGATTCTTAAGTTTTAAAAATGCCAAATGACATCTTTAAAAGGAATTTCTTTAAACATTAATGGATTGAATAATCCATGTAAAAGGGCAAGCCTAATAAGATACATTAATTTACATAAGGCCAACTTAGTCTTCCTACAAGAAACCCATCTCTTGAAAAAAGATATTGATAAACTAGCCACAAACAAATATACAGTATTGGTTCAGAGCACACTCAGAAAAAAAGAGGAGTGGCTATTTTATGGAATAAAAGTATGCCCATTCCTAAAACCATTAAGTCTTATCAGGATGACAAAGGAATGTTTTGTATGGTTACAATACAAATTAATGGGAAGACTTACACTTTAATTAATGTATACTGGATACCTGGAATTGGTATTAATACAGTGAAACATCATCTTGATAAGATCATATCATTCTCTATAGGAGATATTTTAGCTGGTGACTTTAATTGTATACTACATGAAAGTGATACTACCACTATAGGGAAAAGAAGAATTACATCTAATGCAAAACATTTAAATGATTTTGCTAATTCTTATCATTTGAATGATATTAATAATCGGATTCAAAATCATTACCATACACCTTTTTTCTAACAGATACAAAACTTATTCAAAAATAGATAGGGTCTTTATTTCTAACCAGATGGTAACAGATTTAATTAATTCCAAAATCATTTCATGTCCTATATCTGATCATAATTCAATTGTTTTTGAATTCATGATCAAAAATACTCATAATGTTCAGATCAAAAGGATACCAGCATACTTAACTCAACTAAAAGACTATAAAGAATATATACTTTCAGAAGTAAAACATTTTTTAGACATAAATAATACTCCTGAAGTCTCCATTGTTTATGTTTGGGATGCCTTAAAATCATATCTATATGGACAAAGTATCAGATGGTATAATAAAAGGAAATCTTGGGATAAGGAATTGTTAGATATTCAAAGTAAATTAGACTCTTATAAACATAATAATAAAGAAAATATTATGGACAAGAAAGTTATTGAAGAAATAAACAAACTAAATGAGAAATACAAAGAAATTTTAACTCCTAAAGTTAAAATAACTTTAGAGAAATACAAGTTTTTGTCTTATTCAATAAGCCCCAAATACTTACATAGACTTAAAAATAAAACAAAAAGGTTGAATAAACAAAACCATATCAAAGAAATCTTTTCTCTAAGGAAAAAGAAGAATGTTTCTAGTATACCAGAAATACTAGATGAATTTAGAAATCACTTTCACAAAATTAATCATAATAATATTAACATGGAACCTAAAGATAAAATAAAGGAGTTTATAACCACAAATGTGAATAAAAAGCTTAATAAACAACAGATCAAACTATTGGACAAGAGTATTTCATATATAGAAGTTATTACACAAATAAATAAGCTTAAATCAAACAAAGCACTTGGTAATGATGGTATTATACCAGAGATGTATAAAATCCTTTCTAAAAATACATATTCATTAATACATAAGGTTTTTATTTTGGCCCAAACTGAGTTAATAACCCCCCCATCTTGGCAATATACATTTATTTCGCCAATTTTAAAACCTAATAAAGATCCAACTAGATGTTCTTCATATCGGCCCATCTCATTACTTAATGTTGATTATAAAATGTTTGAGTATCTTTGCTGATAGATTGAAGACAATCATTCCCGGCATTATAGATCAGACAGGCTTCATTGTAAATAGAAATACCTTTGATAATATAAGAAGAACTTTAACATTAATAGATTTTGCAAATAGGAAAAAGAAAGATTTAACACTTATTAGTCTTAATATAAGTTCAGCATTTGATTCAGTAAGTTGGGACTATCTGTTTACCTTAATGAAGTGCACAAACTTCTCAGATGCATTTGTAAATCTAATTGAACATTTATACAAAGGAACGTTGGCTTATATTAAGGTAGGAACATATGTTTCACAAAAAATACCCATTCTTAAAGGTACAAAACAAGGATGTCCACTTTCTCCACTATTATTCACTTTAGTAATGGAGCCTTGGGCTAATTTGATCAGAAACAATACTGACATAGAGGGTTTTGAAATAGATGAAAATACAAAATCCAAAATTCAACTTTTTGCAGATGATGTTCTAATTACATCAGCAGGATCTAATTCTTCTATACAGTCTCTATTTGATAACATGATGAATTTTAAAAGTATTTCTGGTTTAATATTCAATGAAGAAAACACTAAAATACTACCTATATATACACGAAAAAATATTCTCATTAGTGATTTTACTAAATATGTACCCAATTCAGGTCAGATAACTTATTTAGGTATAATACTATCTAAAGATATTAAATCTATTATATATAATAATTATAATACCTGTTTTCTTAATATACAAAATCTTTTAATACCTGGAATAATATGTTTTTACTATGGAGGAGAGACTTACAATTATTAAAATGATAATATTCCCCAAGATTTTATACTTAATACAATCAATAATACTTCCACCTACAAAAATAATTATCAAGAAACTGAACACACTAATGTTAAATTTCTTATGGGCACCTAATAGACCTAGGATTGCATTAAAGAAACATACTAATAGCTGGTCTCAAGTGGGTATTTCTTTTCTAGACTTTAATTTATATACTATCTCTTCTATTGTAAAAGTTATTACTTTATTAATACATCAGTCATATGTCACAAAATGGAAAGATTATTGGGAGCTAATTAGTATACACTTCATGAAAATCTCCTTAACACATAAAAATATGATTGTAAATAACTCCATGTTATGGTTACTAAAGGAATTTTGTACTTCACCTATTACACCTAAACATATGGTTTTGTTACCCATTAAATATTATTATTAGTTATCGTAACTTTATATTCATACACCCTAACTATAGGGAATGGAATTTTATTGTATTGCCTATAATGTATACTCAGGGTATGCTTTTGTCATCTACTTCTGAAGGAACTCATTTAGCTATAGATAATGATCTAAAGTACTGGTATCAGTTGATATCTGATAATAAAGTTAAAAATCTAGATTTCTTAAAACAAGAATTTGATCTAAGAGAAACTTGCTGGTTAGAGGTTCAGACCTTTAGACAACATCTCATTAATAAATTAGATTTAATGTCTATAACTGTTAAAGAATCTATTCCAACACCGATTGATTACTTGATATTAAATTTACAACATAAAGTTTCTGATAAAGGTAAACTTTCATACATACATAAAGTTATCAGACAAGAAACTTTTTACAGTGTAGATTCATACTGGAATTATTTCACTTCTATTAATAGGGACCCACCAAATCAACAAGATAAACAATATATATTGGAATCTGCTTATAGAACTACATCTTCCATTGTCTGGAGACTTTATACATGGAAATTTTTATATAGATCTTTTTATACACCTTTGATGATGAATAAAATAAATAATAAAGATAATCTATGTAAGAGATGTAATGTAGAAATTAATGCTGACTGGGCTCATATGTTTTATGACTGTATAAAATTGAAAGAATACTGGAAGTCAATTAATGAATTTTTGCAGGCTCTTTTTACAGATAATTTCATTATTTCTAAATCTCTTATATTATTCAACACACCTGTACCTCAAAGTGTTAAAAAGTTTAAGCTTCCCTTGTTATGGTCTATTCTAGCAGTGGCTAGGAAAATAATAACTAGAAATTGGATTTCAGATACACCTCCTTCGTTCAATGAATTTAAAAATGTTATGAATATAGTGTGCCATATGGAAATAAACACAATTAGGACTAGAACAAATAGAAAAACATCTTATTTTATTGTATGGGATAATTTACAAAATTTGTTAAAAAAATTTTAATTTCAATAGCATGGTATTTTAGTTTAATTAATTGATCTGATTGTAGTGGATGTCTTTGTAAATACTTTAGTTGTTTTGTTGAATATTATAATAATACCTATTTTTAATTACTTGTATAAAATTGTTATGATATTTCTCTTATATGTTAAAACAATAAACCTGTTTTGAAAAAAAAAAGAAAATATTAATCTCCTACTCGCACGAGGAGTGCCTCTATTGCCTCAGCAGTGGCCACCTGGAGGTTGAATGTGGCATTTGTGTCTCATTCAACCCCAGGGCCCTGGTTGAGCACCAAAACAAGCTTTTACTCAGAGGGATGGTTCGGGGGGGGGGGTCCCTTGGTCAAGGAGTCCTCAACCAAGCAGGGATACTGTGAGCATAAGAGAAAAGCTACCTTTTCCTCCTATTTTGGGGAGGTCTCTAGTAAGAAATCTAGGCTGCCATATCCCAGGTCTCTGGATCAGACTCCAGCTTTAGCTGGGTCAGATCTGAGGATCTCTGATCCGAAGCCTTCCAGAGAGTTGACACCCAGATCTAAGGCCTCCGGTCCTAGGTCTTTGGATCTGAGGGTCTATGACTAGACTCCTGTATCCAAGGCCACCGAATCCATGCTGGAGCAGACCTGTTGTAGATCCAATCAGATTGGATCTGAGGAATTCGAGAGTGCTTCCCTTGGATCCTTCTGTTTTCTCTGGTCAGATACAGTCAGATCTGAAACCCATACATGTCAAGCAGAGTGCCTCTTTGGCCCTCTTCAAAAGGAACCTTGATGATTGTATGAGAGATGGGAAATTCACCCCAGGGATTGCATCATTCCCCCTGTTAGACAGGAAGCAAATACTTTTGGAAGAAATAGTCAGGAAAGTGTTATGGCTAGGCTTGTATAGGCCTTAGGGCCAATAGCCTAGTACCAACCTATGAACCGTGTTGGATCCTATTGTTGCTGGGGACCTTCCCTCTGATCCTCTGAGAGGGGATCATTTTTTTACTCCTCCGTGTAGGAGCCATTCCCTGGACCATCAGAGAAGGCCCTCAAGGTCCTGACAGGGGTCTTCAGCCAGGTCCTCTATTTCCTCCTGATCCTCCAGGAACATCCTCCCTTCCGATATGAACAGGATGCTGTGGTCCTTTTTGAAAGCTCAAATAGAGTTGGGGCTTTTGGCTTCCCCAGCCCACAGGACTGGGGGACCTTCTCCTACTTCACGGTTCTTTTCTCCTTGTCTGACCTTAGTGGAGATTGTGCAATACATGGGGGCAGTGGGGGTCTCTGGGATTCCCTTTGTCCCTACTGCTCCCCTTCTCTCAGGGCAGGTGGTGCCACCAGTCCAGGTTGTTGCAGTGGAGTCCATGTGGGCAGGTTTGGGTCCAGGTCCTTTGGACTGTTCCCTGCTCCTCGGTGCTTCAGCCCTTGATAGTTCTGATCCAGCTTTCTTCAGAGTGTTGGAAGTCCTGCCTGGGTCTGCTCCTTTCCTCCCTTGTGGTGTTGTCTGCAGGGAAGAGAGAGGGGGCTTCATCCAGTCCCTCTGCATTCTGGGTGTTGGAAAGATCTCTCTGCTACCAGAGTAACCTTCCCTGCTCTCCAGGCTCCATCCCAGCCTCAGATTTTGAGCAGACTCGCTCATTCTGCTCCTGGTCAGCCTGTCCGACCTAGCCTCTAGAAGGAAGTTATGCCTATCTGGGTCCCCACCTCTTACAAATCTTCCCCTGAGCCTTCTGTAGAGGAAGTTCCTTGGAAAAGGACATGAAAATCAATGAAGGGGATGGGTCCCCAAGGTCACCGCCCAATCACATCTCTTTTGGGACATTCTGGAGATTCTTAAGGTCAAGGGCGGGTTGGTCTGCCCAGCCCCCATCCTTGGAGGAAGCCATCTTTGTGGAGGCTTTCAGTATAGGCCTATCTATCACTTGAGCCCCCCCCCCCCCCGCTCACCCCTTGATAAGTCTCATTGCCAGCAGGGCTTAGAAAGAACTTGATACAGTGGAGCCAGTGCCAAAGTGAGTAAACAGTTTTTGAGTCCCCATTCTGACTAGGCTTTCTGGTGAAAGCAAGTATCAGTTGATGTGATTGTGATGGCTGCCACCACCAAGTAAGTCCTGGTGGAACAGAGTTCATCTGTCCATCCTGCTTATCAAGAGTCATGAGCGATTGACAGATTCAGAAATCAGAGGGTATCTCTCGGGTGGCGGGTACAGGCATTGCCATCAGGCATCATGCCTGGCTTTGCTTATACAGGTTTGCATAGGCCTTTAAGGTGGCATTCACCAACGCTCCCTTCGATGGTTCAAATCTCTTTGAACAAACAGTTAAGGAAACGTTAACCCACAGTGAGCAAGAGGGGAAGACACTGTCAACTGTAGGGATTAAGTTCTCTAACCCACAAAGGCCCTTTTCCAAAACCCATTGAGGGACCCGAAGATTTGGTTCCGTATGTTGCAGTCTTCCTTTCGGAAAGCTCAAGGAGATTGATCTTTCAGGGGACGTGGGAGAGGTTTCAAAGGTCAGTTCCACTCTAGGGGCAGAGGAGGCCCACAAAACCAGAGCTCCAGGTTGCCTTTTTCTGAGAAGCTGTTTCTGCACTCCCTACTGTCCCCCATTTATCTTTGCACACTTCAGCCTGGGCAAACATCACAACTGATCAGTGGGTGCTAAGGATTATATGCAGGGGCTACTGTATTCCCTTTTCTAACCCACTCACAAAAAAACTCTCCCCGATGTGCCTCCCAGTCAGAGAGATCTCATCTAAAGTTGACCAACCTCATTCTAAAAAGAGCCATTCTAAAGGGTCCCCAGAGGACAGAGGATCCAGAACTTACTGCCCCTTCTTTTGGTAACCAAGAAAATGGGGGACCTGGGTCCAATTCTGAACCTCAGTCAGTTAAATCTCACCGTGAAGAAGTCAGTTTCAGATGGTCACTGTACAGTCCATTGTGCCCCTTCTGCACAAGAATGACTGGATGTGCTCTGTTGATCTCCAGGATGTGTACTATCCTATCAAAATAGACAGGGAGTCCAGGAGATTTCTCAGCTTTCACTTAGGAGCCAATCATTTCAAGTTCAGAGCCCTGCCCTATGGACTCACCATAGCCCTCTGGGTGTTCAAAAAGTGTATGGCAGTGGTGGCTGCTCATCTCAGGCTGCAGGGATTCCAGGTGTTTCCCTATCTTGACGATTGGCTCTTCACAGCTCCCGCACAGCATCAACTGGGGAAAACCACACCCTTTCTTGTTCATCCTCTTTGATCAATTGGGGATAACAATGAATCTGGACAAGTCTTCCCTGACCTCATCTCAACACCTGAAGTTCATTGGCACTCAGTTGGACACTACCTCGAAGATTGCAGCCCTTCCCCTTTGACGTGTGCTTCTTATCCAGTCATATGTATGGTCTCTTCCAGAACAAATTTGTCTTCCAGGGTCACTTGTTCTAAGGGCTCTAGGTTCTATGGCAGCAGCCATTTATCTGGTTCCACTGGCCAGGTATTGCATGAGAGTTCTGCAGTGGACCATGGTGGTTCAATGGTCTGCCATCTCTCATTCTCTGTCGGTCCCTATACGGCTCACTCCAATATGTCATGGGGGATGCACTCTCCAGACCTCTTAGTGAACAGGTCTTTTTCCTCCCCCAATTCCAACAGCCACAGTTATCATGGATGCTTCTGTCTTCAGGTGGGGGGACACTTCCAGTGGAAAACTGTCCAATGGATGTGGTCCCAGTCAGAGAGCAAACTGTACATAAATGTTTTGGAGATGAGAGCAGACCTTCTTTCATTGCAAGCTTTTCAGAACTACCTTTCTCTAGGGACAATAGCAGTTCACACAGACAACATGACCGTTGTGTGGTACATTAACAAGCAAGGGGCACACTTTCTTATTTACTTTTGTTGCAAGGCCATGAGGGTTTGGGAGTGGGTGATGTCCTTGGGTGATTTCTCCTTGAAATGCACATTCATGGAGCTTCCAGTGTGCTGGCAGACAAGCTGAGCAGGGCTATTCTGACCCCTCACGAGTCATCCCTGACTCAGTTATTGGCACTGCAGATCTTCAATCAGTTGAGACCACTCGGCTGAGATGTTTGCTTCCCTTCTCAACCACAAATTCAGCAACTACTTTGCTCGAAGTCCCCCAGGGATGCTCTGACTCATGATTGGCCTCTGGGTCTCCTTTATGCCTTTCCTTCATTACCATTGATTCTGAGAGTTATTCAGAAAGCAAGATGCCTCGGGACGCAGTTAATCCTCATTGCTGCCTTCTGGCCTCAGCAGCTGTGGTTCTCTCTTCTACAGTCTCATCTGAAGTCAGCCTCCTTGGGTGCTCAATCCAGTACCAGATCTGATCTCCCATTCGTCACTACATCCGTTTCCAAATCTACAGACCCTCCGTCTGACAACTTGGTTTGTCCAGTTCCAGTGATTCTTGCCAAGTCCAGGCTTGTGTCCTCCTGTGAAGGACATTATCCATGCATCTCAAAAATCTTCTACCAATTGAGTTTACAGAAGTAAGTGGAAAAGATTCTCTATTTGGGCTAAAAGATGGAATCTGGATCCATTTTCAGTCCCTATTTCTGACCCTCTTTTCCTGGCTTCCCTTTTTCAGAAGGGCTCTAATTTCTCTGTGATCAAAGTCCAATTGGCATCGATTTCTAATTTTCATCTCCATCACAAACCTTTTTCTTGCCTCTGCAAAGCCTTCTTGAAAGGTATCTTTTTGCTGTGTACTCCAGTCATAGACCCTTCTCCAGTGTGACATCTTGCTCTGGTGCTGCAATCTCTAACTAGGCCTCCTTTTGAGCCTGCTGCATCCTGTGACCTCAGATTTCTTTCTTGGAAGACTGCCTTTTTTGGTGGTGGTAACTTCTGTGAAAGAGTGTCAAAACTGCAGGCTCTCACCATTAAGCCTCCTTATTTGATATTCCCGAACGATAGTGGCCTTGAGACCCAAGCTTTCCTTTATGCCAAAAGTGGCAGTTGAAGCAAACCTCCGTGAAACTATCCAACTTCCCTAATTGTTAACAGGGGGAATACATTCTGCATACCTTAGATGTTCATTGACAGTGTAATTTTTATTTGCACAGAACCACGTCCTTTTGACTCTCGGATCAATTGTTTACGGCCTTCTCAGTCAGCAGGAAGGGCCAAGCTGTCTCAAAACTTACCATTTCCCGTAGAATTTCTCAGTGCATTTCTTACATGTAGTCCTCCTGTGGTTCTCCTTTGCCTGGACCATTTGGTCCCTCTATACCAGGTCAGTGGCTACTTCAGCTGCCTTATCAGCTAGTTAGTCCTTGGATGACATCTGTGAGTGGCAACTTTTTCTCCTCATACCTTCATTTCTCATTACAAACTTGACGTAGTCTCTAGGGGAAGGGCTTCCTTTGGCTCCACTGTTCTTTGGCATGTCCTCCCATGAGGCCACTTGAGAATGTTTGGTAGCTGGGGACTCTGACCCATACATGATGAATGGTGACTAGGATAACATCAGAGTAATAGTTATGTTCTTACCAAAGACCTTCATATGGTGGGTGCAGAGAACTTTTGTCCCTAGCAAAAAAAAAAAATACATATATATTTTTTGCTCTGGAGAGATTTTGCTCGTTTCTAATCAGACTGTTTATATCTAGGTGATTTTTGTGTTGATTGTTCCTAATGGAACTTCCTAAAAGCTCTAAAAACACTACATGTTGAAGGCAAAGTCAAGTGGCAGGACAGGGATTTTGGCACTACTGTGTTACAAGGGATCTTGTAACTGTCCACCTCCCAAGCATGTCGTAAAACTGCTTGGAAGGAGCTCACAGTTTTATAACTTACTGTTACAGTGACCATCCTCAGAGAAAACAGTGGATCTTTGAGGGGGAGGTCACTAACAATAATACCACTACCTCTCCATTGTCTGAAGGGATATTTTACAGAGTTTTACAAGATAACCATTTGGATGTGGTACATGATTGTGTGAACAAGAGATGTCAGTCGAATATATTCTATAAGATCACAATGTTCTTCATCTCACATTGCTGCAGTCATGACCTATGGGTAGTCCGCTGTCCTCTGTCGGCCCGAATACCAAAGGGCTGGGCTGGCGTCTGTCATTGTCGCTTAGAGCTGATGTCAGTACGCAGTAGTACTTAAGCGCATGACCGACGCCATATCCTCAGTCTTTTTTGCCACGTGGTCCGCAGCAGAAGCTGTGTTTGCAAGTGCCGTTCGGCGTTCTGAAATTTTCATTTACCGAGTTTCAGACCAAAGACCGAGTTGGGCTAAGTACCCCGTTGGGGAAATTTTAGTTTTTTCTTGCCTCAGTTATCCGGATGTCAGAAAAAGTCAATAATTGCATTTCTTGTGGGAAACGGATACCTCATAGGGATTATCATTCTCTCTGTATTCCTTGCTTAGGGCCTGAGCACGACGTAGTCGGGTGTCGCTTTTGTGCTAGATTTAATAAGCGCACCATTAAGCGAAGGTTAGACTGTGCCAGGCTTGTTTTCGGTAAGCGGTGTAACTATAACATGCCGTCAGATCCTCCGACGCCCGCTACCGCTAAGAAGCGTAAGGATAAATCCTTGATCTAAACCGGATGAGTCGTCCGTTGCGGACGCCGGTTCTTCGGAGCCTCCGGTTGAATCTATGGATCCTGCCGAGGGTTCGGCTGAATCCCAAGGGGAACCTTTACTTTTACAGGAGTTGGCCTCTCAGGAGTTAGGACAGGCCGAGGGTGCTTCTCAGGTTTCAGTAGTTCCATCCTTACAAAAGGTTATTAGGCCTTCTACTTAAGTGGCTAAAGGCCATGCTAAGGCCAAACCTGGTCTTGCTGGACCTGGTCATTCTTCTAGCTCTCCAGCCCCTGTTCCTAAAAAACATGTTGAAAATGGCAGAGGACTTGATTACTTTGATCCGGGGTTCTATGCCCCCCCCCAGAGAAAAGGCCTAGGGTGGAGGCAGATTTAGAGGGAATGGATCATTCCTCGGACTACTCTGATTCCTCAGCTGAAGAAATTCAGGATTTTCCTTCCTATTCTGATTCTGATGCAGAGGACTCCTGTCCTTCTGCTTCTCCTCCAGAAGATTTTTCCTTTTCTGAAACTTTACATACCATGAGGGAGCATTTCAAGTGGGAAGGTCAAGATTTTTCAGTTTCTAGGAAAAGGCTTAGGGAATTTTTGTTTCTGCCACAACATAGGCCCTTGGCTATTCCTCCTGTCTTAGATGTTGTTCAGGATGTTTTTTCTGAAGCTTCCCTTAATCCTGATTCTCTGCCTCCGGCCCCTGTTAAGCCTGACAGGTATTAGAGTTCCAGAAGCACATAAGTACTTGTATAAGAGTCCTAGGGCTGATCCGGAAACCATTATTCAAGGCCCTAAGGGTGTTATGGCTTCTGTGGCTAAAAATCCAGTCCCTTTGGATAAAGATTCTAGGGCGTTAGACAGGTGGGGGAAAAAAGTGTACACCTCCTCTACATTAGCTATGAGGGCTTTGAATTGCCAATTTCATATGCTGAAGTATCAGAACTTTTTGTTAGGCCAATTGAAATCTAAGGTGGATGCTTTATCTGAGGGTATAGAGTGTAAGGAGCTCCAGGAGTTGGTTCATGCATCAGATCAAGTTGGCAAGCATTCTTTGCAGTGTGGTTTTGATGCTCTTCAGGCTTCTTCTAGGGTGGCTGCTACAGGTTCAGTTATTCGTAGGCATGCCTGGCTTAAGGATCAAAATTTGACAGAACATGTAAAGGCTTGAATTTTGGATGCTCCTCTTCAATCTGAAGTTCTTTTTGGTCCTCCTGTGGAATCAGTTTTGAAAAAGATGGAAGAGAAGGCTAAGTCTATGCAGACGGTCAAGGATTTTTTGCAGGTGCAGCCCCCTAAGTTTAGTAGGAATTGGCCTGCTAGGGGATGGTCTTATCCTTCTTCGGATTATCAGCCTAAGGGCAGGTCTAGACGTGGTAGAGGCAGGGCTCACACTCAGGGTTCCTTCAAACCTAGGACTTGAAGTTCTCCTGCACAGTCTTCTGGTGAGGGCAGGGGTCAGCCCTTTCATAAGCAGACCCAATGACCTGTATCTTCCGCTGCCAGACCCTCCATTACTGGCAGCTCCTCTAGGAGGAAAGTTGGGACTTTTCAAAGAAAACTGGGAATTGATCACCCAAGACAAATGGGTGTTGGATATAATAAATCGAGGTTACAAGTTTTATTTTCACACTTTTCCTCCTTTCAAAGGCATGCTGGATGTGCCTCCTCAGCAAAGGCTGGAGGCTCAGGAGCAGATTTCTTTACTTTTGCAGATGGAGGCAATTCAGGTGGTCCCTCCTTCAGAAGTAGGCCTAGGATTTTATTCCCATCTATTCCTGGTGCCAAAGAAAGGAAACACTTGGAGGCCAATTCTGGATTTGTCCATTCTCAACACCTACCTAGAAATTCCAAAGTTCAAGATGTTAACATTACAACAACTTCTGCCTATGATAGGCAAAGATCATTGGATGGTAACCCTGGATCTCAGAGGCCTATCTTCACATCCCTATCAAGCCCAGCTGCAGGAGATTCCTGAGATTTCGGGCTGGTACTTCACATTATCAATTCTCTGCATTGCCCTTTGGCTTCTCTATTGCGCCCAGGGTGTTCACAAAAGTTCTGGCTCCTGTGATTGCCTTCTTCAGACAGGGAGGAATACAAATTTATCCTTATTTGGACGATTGCCTGATTCTTGCTCAAAACAAAGACAAATTACTACAGCATCTCCAGTATGTAATGACAGTTAAGGTGCCTGGGGTATACTGTGAACGAAATAAAGTCCAGTCTAGTGCCCTCTCAGGACATGTGCTTTCTGGGTGTGAGACTGAATACAGCCTCTCAGATGGCATTTCTGACCCCGGACAAACAAAGAACTCTTCCTCTCTACTTCCAGCAGTTATCAGTAATGTCCAGGCTGACTGCAAGGACAGTCCTCCAAGCCTTGGGGTTCATGGCATCTTGCATTCTAGTACTTCCCAATGCCAAACTGCATATGAGGAAGCTTCAATGGTATCTCAAAAGTGTGTGGGCGCAACACTCCCACAGTTTGGACACTGTCATTCGGATTATACCTTGCATCCAGAAAGAATTACTTTGGTGGGCTCAGGAATGCCACCTAAACAAGGGACTCTCTGTGACCAGACCAGAGGCGAGTCAGATCCTAACGACGGATGCCTCGGACTTGGCTTGGGGAGCACACTTCAATGGAAAATGGATACAAGACATGTGGCCTCCCAAACTTCTACATTTGCATATCAACATGAAGGAAATGTTAGCAGTTCAATTTGCTTTGATGGCATTCAAGGAGCTCCTTCAGCCAGGACAGGTGTTGATACAAACAGACAACACAACAGTCATGTGGTACATCAACAAGCAGGGGGGTACCCATTCTTACCCTCTTTGCAGACAAGCAATGATTTTATGGGAGACTGCTCTGGGTTTGCGAATCAATCTTCAGGCAGGGTTTCTGCCAGGAGCACAGAACTCAATAGCAGATGTTTTGAGCAGACAAATGGTGGATCCCACGAGTGGAAGCTGGATCCTCAGATTTTCAAACAATTGACTGTGGCTTGGGGAACTCCAGACATAGATCTATTCGCTTCCCCACTAAATTTTCAACTTACAAAATTTTGCACAAAGATGTTCCACCCAGATGCTTGGAAAGTGGATGCTCTGTCTTTCAGTTGGAACAACCTTCACGTTTATGCTTTTCCTCTTCTGCCTCTTCTCCCCAAGGTACTCTTGAAAGTCAGACGGGACAAGCCTTGCATGATTTTAATAGCACCAGACTGGCCACGTCAGCATTGGTATCCTCTGCTGAGGAGTTTAATCCAGGAGCCTCCTTGGCCTCTGCCACAGATTCCTCATTTGTTGTCTCAGTCAAACAATCATTTTCTCAATGTTCAGGTGCAGTCCCTCCATCTGACAGCCTGGCGTATTCTGTGATGGAGCCGGTGGGGTCTCAGCTTCCTCAACAGGTTTTAGATGTCATTTTGGAAGCTAGGCGGCCTAGCACTAGAAAAGTTTATGCTGATAAATGGAGGAGATTTTTTCTTTGGAGCACTGCAAAGGGCTTTGATGTTTCAGTACCTAATTTGAGTTTTGCACTACAGTATCTTACTGAATTACTGGACAAGGGTTTGTCATTCTCTTCTGTGAAGGTTCATGCTGCAGCCATTTCTGCTCACTATGATTGTGACCCTCCTTTATTTTCCCATCCTTTGTTCAAACAATTTCTTAGAGGGGCAAAGAATATAAGACCCCCACGTAGAGCTCCTACTCCTTCCTGGGATCTCAATTTTGTGTTGGAGAAGCTTACTTTACCTCCTTTTGAACCTGCAGCTTCGTCTGAACTGAAGTTTTTGTCTTGGAAGACTGCTTTTTTGTTGGCCATTACTTCTGCCAGGAGGGTATCTGAATTGCAGGCTCTCATGGCAGTAGAACCTTTTTTGATATTTCATAAGGATAGTGTTTCTTTGCGGACTAACCCTACTTTCATGCCTAAAGTGATTTCTAGTGTGGCCTTGAATCAGTCTATTCATTTGCCTACTTTTTATACTGAACCCCAAAATAAAGGGGAAAAAGTCTTGCATTCTTTGGATATCCATAGGCAGTTACGTTACTACTTGAACAGAACTAAGGAGTTCAGACAGACTCAACAGTTTGTTTCTTTTGCTTTGAGTTCACAGGGGAAAGCTGTTTCTAAGCAGACTATTTCAAAGTGGATTGGTCATTGTATTGCCTTTTGTTATTCTCATCATGGGAAGGATGTTCCTGCTGGGATCAGGCCTCATTCTACTAGGGCTACTGCCACTTCCACTGCTTTTTTAAGGGGTGTAGCTACTAAAGATATTTTGGAGGCAGCTACTTGGAGTTCTGTACACACTTTCACTAAGCATTACCATCTCCCTCTCTATTCCAAGTCCAGGGCTGGGTTTGCCACTGCAGTTTTACAGGGCATGTTAGCAGCCCCTAATTTCTTGTAATTTGCCAGCCTCCCTTCTCCTTTGCTTTGGGATTCTACCCACAGGTCATGACTGCAGCAATGTGAGACGAAGAACATAGTACAGTTTTGTACCTACCATAAATGTAGATGTTCGAGGATCTACATTGCTGCAGTCCAATTTTCCCTCCCTCCTTCCCCTCTATAGGTTGGGGTTGCTGGGTTTTGTTTGGAGATATTCTTTACTTATACACTGGGGGTTGTTGGGCATTTTCTATTTTTGGCTTTGGCCTTTTCTTTTAGGCCTTCTGACATCTGGGGCAAGAAAGACTGAGGATATGGCGTCGGTCATGCGCTTAAGTACTACTGCGTACTGACGTCAGCTCTAAGCGACAATGCCCGACGCCAGCCTAGCCCTTTGGTATTCGGGCCGACCGAGGACAGCGGACTACCCACAGGTCATGACTGCAGCAATGTAGATCTTCGAACATCTACATTTATGGTAGGTACAAAACTGTACTTTTTCTCGAGGATATTTACATTATTCATTCATTCTGGCAGAAGAAAAATCTATTTAAAAGACGAATTGTTACATTATCTAGGATAGTTTCCAATTGCACGATTTTCCACAATGAATTGAATATTTTAAAATGTATGTTCTTTGAGAAGGTGCTATCCATGGAAGCTGATTAATTCAGTTGCCTCAGAGATTAACTTGAGCATAGCAGAGACCTTTCAACCAATTTTGATTATTTACAATAACAACTGGATATTTTATAGAGCTATCCTATACAGGGATGATATAATTTTTAGATTTTTTTTTATATGATAGAAATGGGTCTTGCTCATGTAGAGGGGAAAACTAGGAAACCAGACTGAACCACAGAGACTGTATTGTCAACTTGTACTTAATACCCTCCCCCCAGCTAAATGATTTAGTTTCTATTACTAGCGGGAGCATTCATATTATATTGCCCTCTTACTTCCACTCTAGTTTTCTTTCTTCTCCCCTTCATTTTTAGTGATTTTTTTAAAACGATTTTAAGTTCATATTTTACTACCTTTTATGAATTTTTATAAGGTATTTTGTTTTCATTTTTTACACTATATAATGTACTATGTAACACAGTAGTATGAATTTTAATGATGCCACAAGTATTAATTATTGTGGCCACTTGATTTGTTTGATCTCAATATATGGAGTGTTGTCTCTTAAATGAAGAAGTTCTGATTTCAGTTGTAATTTAACATAAGAATGAGCGCATTTCACTTGTGTTTGATTTGTTTATTTTATTAAAAGTTTCCTTTGTAGTGAGGTTCATTTTTTTTATTTCTAGATGTGCAACTTACATTAATTTCATCTGTCCTATACAGAATGGTTTGACATCAGTCTGTGGTTCTAACACTGCTCTCTTGGTCATCATTAAATATATAAAATCACAAGTAGACCTTGGTAACATTGTTGGATCTTGTTTCTTGAAGCCTTTTCTGTGTACTAAATACTATCAGTCATAGCAAGCTGCCAAGGATACAATTTTGTTTCTGTGCATTAAGTGGTTTGCAAAAGTCTCTTAAGGTGGTGATATCTTTCATTTCATTTCCCTCCCAGCTTTCTTTTTGTCTTCATTGTCTTGGTCAGTGACATGCCACTAGACTTCGTTAATACTAATTTAATACAGCTTGATGATGAGTCTACGTTTCTGCTTGTTAACAATTCCATTATGCTATTCAGTTCTGTTTTAAACATTTCATTTCAGTCTTAGCATAAATGATATGGCACGTCTTAATACATGTACAATACAAAACTTACTTCATGCATCTTACTGATAAATGTAGTCTAGAGAGGACAGCATCTTCTGATAATTCACGAGAGCTTTATCCATCATTTTCATAAATTATATTACTGAGGAAGTTGGCAACATAAATTTAGGCTCATCATTAATATTGTAGCTTTGGACAATCCATGGTTATTTAGTTTCTGTTGAAATGAAACTGATGATTGTAGCATGGAAACGTGATATCTACTTCTCGTTCTCTCTCTGTGTCTACTATGCCGTTTACTAACTAACCTTCATTCTCCACTTTTGCCCAAACTTGAGCACTCTTACAATAGGATTGGTAGATTTGATGCTATATACGTCTTACTAAAATGTATCGCTGCCTATCCCTGTGCACTGTACATTGGCTGGAATGTGTACATAATTTTCCATGATACAAATTGTTTGTCCTAAATTACTTCAAAGAGCACTTGCATAAGTAAAGTCTGCTAGTGTTCAGTGAATAAACCTCCAGTGTAGCCTTTTCAAATTTCAACATGGCACCTAATATTCCTAAAACAAAGTATGGAAAGCTAAACTATTCAGTCTCTTGTGATAGCTTCTAGAAGAAATGATCACTCGGTGCATTAGACAACTAACAAGCCAATACTCCTTTGCCTTCTGTAATGGAGTCTTGCAGTGCATCCTTACCTAAAAGTCTACTTTATTATTAATTATTGTCAGAATTTCTTGCACAACTTATTTCTTAGACTAATGTTAACATAGGCTTTACATTTGCTCTTTTACCATCCGTCATTCAGTAAGAAAATATTACTTTCTTTAAACTGAATATTTTATGCTCTCCATGTTTTCCAGAATACCTTGCGCATTATGTAACATCCTGGCTGTGCTCGGGCTCACTCCCCTTCCCACCATGTCCCCTATTCTCACCCACTCCCAGTAGTGCTAAATTTATACTACTATAAGCCATTCCCCTTATGCTAACCACCGCTCACTGCCACACACATCACTAAACACCGTCCCCTGTCAATCCATTTCTTTCTCTTCCTATCCTACTGACCCGGGTAGTAGTCAAACCCTGAAAATTGTCAATCCCCTTTTACATAATGCAAGCAAACCAAAACAATACTACTTACCTACTACCCCTACTATTTTAAGCAAAAATGTTATCCACATATCCATTACCCAAAAGCTCAAACAGCCTCCCATGACTTTTCACTCAAGACTGCACACTTAACCATCCTCCACACACCCAGTACACCACCCACAAAAATAGATCACTCATGTAAAGCCACAAAATCCAATCCCAAAGACAAAGGCTGTATAAAACTAATAAAATCCTAAAGCTTAGAGTATCCTGTCATTATAACCTTATAATACATGGGGACATTCATCCCAACCCTGGCCCACCTACATCCAATAACCTCCACTTCCCTACCACAACTCCCACAGTCAAGCTACCCCTATTTACTCCCACTAGCTCTCTCCTAGCATTTCACCTAAATATTCGAAGTATTAACAAAAAAATTCCCAACCTGCAGGCCCTCCTAGCAACCCACTCCCCAGACATTGTGTCTTACGGAAACTGGCTTAAACCAACTACAACTGACAATGAGATATTACCACCAGGCTATAATATACACCGACTAGACTGCACCACAAAGAAAGGAGGTGGGATAGCAGTCATGTACAAAAATAATCTGTTAATAGAGAAACTATACAACCGCCCCAGTTCAAAAATGCTCAACTCCTCATAATCAAAGTAGAGATTAACCGTAACAAATGGCTGTACATAGTCTGTGCCTACATTCCACCAGGTAACAATATAAATACCCTAGGCGATATCCTCTTTTGGCTATCCACTACCTATCCCCAAGAAACCATAGTTCTTGGTGACTACCGATTGGCAGTCCTGCTCCTCCGAACCCCCCATCACCCCTATAAACTTATCCAGGTTTAAGCAGATCATAACCTCTCTCACTAAGATCAGTAAGCCAACCAATAGGGAAAGTATCCTAGACTGGATCTTAGTAAATAACCAACCCCAACTGTACACAGCCGGGACTCTCGCTGATGACCTTGGTGATAATCTACTAACCTATGTCATAAAGCACAAGGCAGGCACCCCCCACCAGACCAACTACAAAACACTTAGAAACAGGAAGAACTTCAACCCTGCTATTTTCTTAAACAAGTTAAAGGTGGCTGATCGGTCAAATATAAAAAAATCTATCATTAGAAGAGGCCATAGCATATTTCAACACTGAATTCCTAAGCATCCTGGATTCCCATGCTCCAGCACGTATTATCAAAACTAAATCAAACCCAGCACCATGGCTCACAAAGGAGACCAAGTCAAAAATCAAAACTAGAAACAGAGTCTGGCCCTGCTGGTGGTCAACCAAAGCCCCACTTGACAATTTAAAATACTGCCAACTCCGCAGTTAAACAGAAAAATCTATCCTACTAGATAAAAACAAAAAAGCTACTACGAAAACCTCCTAAATAAACATCAAAGCAACCCTCAAAAGTTCTAGGCAGGCTTAAACCAGCTTCTTCATCCAGGTCAGTCAACCACTCCAACCTCTGCTAACCTTACCCATAATTCCCCAGAGACCATAGCAGGTGCTTATAATAGCTTTTTTCACTGAAACAATTCAATCCCTAGCTAATCAACTAACCCCCACAAATTTCAACCCCAGCTCCAATCTGCCCAGCGACCATCCCCAATTTAGCTTTCAACCTGAATCCACCACCTTTATCAAAACACTGTTAACGAAACTAAAATCTACTACCCTCTCTGCCGACCTCCTCCCTGCAGAGTACCTACAAATAGCTGCAGAGGCCATTGCATACCCCATATCTATACTGATCAATAGAACCTTGTCTGAAGGCGCTATCCCCTCCCTATGGAAAATATCCCATGTCATCTCACTCCATAAAGGCGGAAGTTCCACTGAATTATTCAACTATAGACCCATCGCCATTCTTTCCCCACTCTCCAAAATTATGGAGAAATGTGTACATAATCAACTAATGCAATACCTTGTACAGAATGACCTACTGTCCAACTCTCAACATGGTTTCAGACCACATCACAGCGCCACCTCTGCCCTCCTTTCCTTTACGAACGCCATAAACGAAACCAGGAATGAGAATAGGATACCCTCTGCCCTCTTTCTGGACCTATCAAAACCCTTCGATATGGTCATCCATGAACTCCTCACTCTCTCTCTAAGTCAATTTCTCTCTCTAAACAAACGCACAATCCAGTGGTTCCAGTCCTATCTGACTGGCAGACAGAGGCAGTATTATGGCAGGCAAATTATCCAGCCAGCTACCTCTCACTCTTAACGTCCTTCAAGGCTCCATACTAGGGCCACTACTCTTCTCTATTTTCATCAACAACCTCTGCACTGCTATTCCTAAAGGCACCTGCATTCATTACGCAGATGTTTCCACTCTCATCTGCTCAGCCACCTCCCCATCCAGTCTGCAAATCTTAACCCAAAACACATTTAACCATATTGAAAACTGGCTGTCCAACCAACATCTACTGCTGAACCCCAATAAAACTAAACTTCTGCTCTTCTCCCCCACTAGTAGATCCACCCCATTTTCATTCACTGTTGCATCCAACAATGGTACCACTATCTCCCCAGATACCCATACAAAGCTTCTAGGGGTTATTATAGATCATCTTAAATTTGACCTACATGTCAACAAAATCATGCAGACCCATCGATCAGCTCGGATCTCTGTACAGAAACAAGTCCTTTTTAACCCCACTGGCTAGAATTGCAATCACCCAGTCACACCTACTCTCTATTATGCCTCTCCTATACTCTGAAACATAAATAAAACTGAACTGAATAAGCTGTCCCATAGCTATAACCATATTGCCAGATTCGCCACTGGCTCCTCCTGTAGAACCCATCACTGCCAGAACCTGAAACAACTAGAGTGGCTAGAACTTCCCAGCTTAATTCAACTAAATCAACACTTAATAGCCCAAAAAATTCTTTACCATCCTGAAGTTACCCTTCACTCATAAATATTATAAAGCCATACAGCAGCTTTGAGGTAACCATGATCTGCTAGCAAACTATTGGTCCAAACCTACAAAGCTAATAACTCAGCTGGGGGAATCCCTGTTTGCCAACTTTGTTGGCAAAACCTGGAATTCCCTGCCAAACCATATAACCCTTCAATCCTCCATAAGTCTCTTCAAAAAAAGCATCAAACGGTATTTCAAAGTGAACTAGCTTTGTCCATGTACCAATCCTGATCAAGCTGTAAAAGGAAATCATATCTGAACTATATTTTAACTCGACTATGTACTGTACCGGACTGATGAGTTTTGCCCTAATCTGTCTGACCATTGTAAACTGAGTCCCTTTGAGAACAATACTAAAACATTGTATATAACTCTTGTCTTATATTTTATATGTAACTAACTTTGTGTAATCTTTGTAATATTGTCTGTTGGAGCTTTTCTCCCCAGGCCTCTGCTGAAAATGGACGTGTATCCAGTCGTACTATCCCGGTAAGCAATTATAAAATAAAATAAATCCTCATTTCCATTTCTAGTGTGGCATTTTTACTCATTTCTACTATGTATTATCAGTATGCATGAACTTATTGGTCATTATCGCTGTAATTAACTGTCATGGCTTTCTGATTTTGTTTATAGTCCTTGATATATTGTCTGATTTGTATTTGTCTTCACTAAATGCTGGCATAAAAATCTAATTAATTTATTTATATTACTGTTTGTATAAAAATAAAATTTCTCTTGTTTAATATAGGAGTGTTTGCATTTTATTATATTTGATTTATCTGTGAAGCTTTACTTCCAAGGACTATGTGACCAGGCATTCATAGTCAACATATGTAAATAAAGAAACAAATATAAATACATGCCTAGCACCTCATATGCAGCCATTTTCTAAGTTTGATTCTGCCATATTAATAAGTGTCACTGTTAGAGATGAAGACAATTTTCAGACTTTCTGTTCTTTTACAACAATCTGTGTTCCATGTGCGATTGGTACCTGTGCGCATCCGGTATCATTAATGTGTACTATGGGGGTCAGATATTGTTGGTTCATTGCTGGAGCTAATAGGAATTAAACCTCTGGTTGTGGCTATTTTTTGTCCCCTGTATGTAGCAGTGATGCCAACAGGGTGGTACTTGAGTAATGCATGATGCTGTGATGGAGAAGCACCTCTATCAGATAAGTGAACTGTACCAAACATCAGTGAAATTGTAGATTAGAACATTGTAGAAAATTACCTGCTTCTTTCTTAGACTAACATGGCTTAGAGCCAGAAGCGGCCCATCTTCGCCATGTTAGTCTAAGAAAGAAGCAGGAGCAGTCTATCTCATTCAGTCTTAGACTAACATGGCCTTGAGTAAGATGGACTGCTGGTATGGACTGGTCTGTAATCACTGGCAGCCCTATGTCAGAGGGGTACCAGTCAGCTGCCCATTAATTACTGTTGATGATAATGATTCCTCCTCAAACATATGAATATCAGGCAGTACTACAGCTGTCAGAGAGAGAGAGAGTCTGTCTTACATCAGTCATACTAAAGTGTCTGAATTACACAAAACTGTTCTTCTCTAGTTGTGTGTTACACAGTCCTCGGATGTGTACTGTACCACAAGCTTTTGGCAGTTATTTTAGAATGATAAAAACAAACTATATTAGCACTTTCATTTTAAACATTACATAATGAGTCTTCCTCAATTATGTAACAAATGATCTTAAAAAAATATTAAATGTTAACATTTTGTTTACTGGAAAAGTTGAACTGGGCCATGACGGACCCCGTTTTAGTGGAAACTGGAGGAGAACAGCTCAACAGTTAAATCTTATAAGATCTCATACAATACTATAAAATAAAATACAACATCATAAGACAAAATTTATGGATGGCACAGTGGTGCAGCGGTAGCTTTGTCATCTCATAGTAAGAGGTTCTCCGGTTTGATTCTCGGCTGGAGTGCCTTCTGTGCGGAGTCTGCATGTCCTCACTGTGTTTGTGTGGGTTTCCTCTGGGTGCTCCAGTTTCCTCCCACGTTTCAAAGACTTGTCTGGAGCATTTATCCCGGGTGTCTGCTTAAAATTGGCTTTGTTCCAAATTGGACCTTCCCCATAAATAAATGTTAATTATACCATGGCCCCCCCATTAATATTCCAAAACGTGCACGCTGATTGGCTAGCGTGCACGTTGTAAATCGACTTATACTAATGGAAAAAGGTCCAGTTGCCCGGACTTTTTCCATTAGTAGAAGTCTTTTTTTAAAACACTGTCTCACTATGTTAAAAGAGTTTAACATAGCGACACAGGTTTAAAAAAAGCAACGGAGATCTCCGTTGCTTTTTTTAAAGCTGTCTTGCTATGTTAAACTCCTTTAACATAGTGACACAGTGTGTAAAAAGCAACTGAGATCTTGATTTCTCCATTGCTTTTTTTAAAACCTGTCTCGCTTTAAATGGGTTTAACATAGCAAGACAGCTTTAAAATAAGCAATGGAGATCTCCGTTGCTTATTTTAAAGCCGTCTCACTATGGTTAAACCCATTTAACATAGCGAAACAGTAAAAAAGCAACGGAGACCTTGCTTTCTTCGTTGCTTTGGCCACAGCTCTGATGTACTACGTAGGCTTGCGCAGTACATCAGAACTGCCGCGGATACCAGACAGCTGCGGAAGGGCAGCAAAGAGGCATTATACAATGCCATTATTTAAGAAAAGTAATTGTTTCTTTTCTTAAATAATGTCATAGTATAATAGCAATAACCCACTTCTGGGTGTGGGTAATGTGGGATTTACCCATGGTTGTCTTTGGTCCCTCAGGCTTGGCCCTCGGGACCAAACAACACCAACCGTGGGTAAATCCCGCATTACCCACACCCAGGCGTGGGTTATTGCTATAATAAAACAGCAAATGTTAAATGTCACATAAGATACAAAAACTGGTATATGAAGAAAGAAAAAAACAGAAGTTAGATCCTGGAAATCATTATATTCCATAGTTTCATTTCAGTTTTACTGTAGAAATGATGATGTTAAGAACTTCCATTAGGTTAAAAGGTGCAATAAGCATGTAGGGCATTACTACTAGATAGCAGATTGTTTGGTAAGAATTTCTGTGGTTAAACTATTTGGTCTTCTGACGAAAACCCACAAGCTTAGATTAATTTTACAAAATTTAGTTACTCTTGATGGACTAAAAGCCCTGTCCTCAGTGCTGTACAGATTCCCAAAACTGTGATATCTGTTTAGCCCTTAATGCCATCTGTAAAGATAGAATTTTGTAGATAATTCTGTATCATTGTAAATATGAATCTAATCCTCAAGCTTGTCCTCTTAAAATGTAAGAAAACTGTGTTAAATGTTGAACTTCAAAAATGCAACCACAGTACACTCTGCTAGAAGAAAGCTGATAAGTCAAGCATTGTATGACTGTTTGATCTCTAAGTTCAGAGACCTAATGTCTGGACTGAGGAATTCCTTCTGTTGTTGAGACCAGAATTAATTGCTAGATTTTACTTATATAATGTATTTTATTGCTGTAGTTTTCTGGCCAGGTGCAAGATCAAAGAAATGTTAAAACTCTTGAGTTTTTGTTAGCCAGGAACCAGAGAAGAATGATGTAATGTAAAATGAGTCAGCAGTGATGTATTATTTTTAAGACTTTCTCAGAGAGAGAAAATCGGAGCATTTTGCATTTGTCTTCAGAACTGACCACTCACCAGTACTCTGATCTATATGTATTTTTATTTAGAACCATGCTTGCTCTTAGAGTTGGTTAGGAATTTATTCAGATTTAGTCTAGCTGTTTTCTGTATTTATGTCAGACTATTCTACAGTATTATTTTAAGCAGCTTCTTCTGATTTCTGAACTCTTGACTAGCACTGTGTTGAATGGAAAAGATATGTCTTTTGTTATTTATTATTAAATATTTTTAAACCTTTCAACTGTGGCTGTTTTGTGTAGAGATAATTTAAGCTCTAGAGTACATTGCATGCATATAGTGGTACTGTACAAATCTACTCCAAATAAGCCTTGCTGTTCGTCACACTTACTAATTGGATAATAATATTGCACAGTAATAATTGGACACCCATTGGCGAGTAGTTGGTGTCTGATTACTACCTTATAGCCTGGCAGGGGGTGGCATAGCTGGAGAACCTGCGGCAGCCTTCCCAAGGAGTGTCTGTGTGTTTGTATATAAACCAAATCTCAGTGTGTGTCAGCTACTTTGGCAGGGACACGAAGCACTGGTTGGACAGAGGGGGCACTGGAGGTTTTGGCTTGACTACTTGGCTGAGAATTGTACCTTATAGCTGTGTCAGTGGGAAGTCTTTTTGGGGCTCTGGAGAGAAAGGGAGAAACCAGCCCCAGAATGACCGATCTGTGTGCTCTTACTTCACTGTGTATTTATTTGTAATCCTTCCCAATGTGGACGCCCCTCACTGGTGTTTTTGGTGAGGATTGAGGCTCCTTGATTACTGAGCCAGTGCACGGGCATCACATATTAATTGGTGACAGTGGTAGGACATCCACATCACATATTAATTGGTTGGCAACTGGCTTGTAGTGGTATGGATAGTGTATTTCTGCAGCTTGTGTACAGTGATCATCTAAGGTGTTTTTTTACTCTAAATCAGCCATGCAGTGAATATTCAGAGTTCAGAACACAATTGTTTTATTTATTTTGTTAGCTTAGTCAGGAAGAGCAGACAAGCATGTCAGCAGAGGAGTATGGCAAGTTGACAAGGAGCCAGTTGGCTGAGATGTGCCAAGCTTAAGTGACTGGTGCATGGCTTTGATCACAGCTGCATCAGAAAACAGAAGGGGATCAGACTGGTTGTGGAGATGTACAACACTCAGAGAATGGACAGCTCAACCTTTCTGCAGAGGACTTAAAAATCCATCTGGAGCTAAAGAGACTTGAGTTGGAGGCCAAGCATTTGGAACCAGAAGCAGCAGAGAGACTGAGACATTCACAGGCTGAGGAGAATGAGAAACTGCTATGCATGGAAGCTGAGGAGAAGAAAAGGCAGAGGCAGCACAAAAAGGTGAGACTGACTCTTCACCAGAGTCATGGAGGTAATGGGGCAGGGAGTAACTGGACACCAGAATCACAAAAGGTCAGTAAATTTCTTCCGCAGTTTGCAGAGGGTGATCGTTTTGATAGTTTCATTCAACTATGTAAACGGTATGATGTTGACCCAAAGGCTGTGGGTACAGTTCCTGACCCCTTTACTCCATGGTCGTCGTCATCTTTTGGCTGTTCCCGTTAGGGGTCGCCACAGCAGATCACCTGTTAACATTTCTTCCTGTCCTCTGCATCTTTCTCTGTCACACCAACCACCTGCATGTCCTCTTACCACATCCATAAACCTTATCTTAGGCCTTCCTCTTTTCCTGTTACCTGGTAGCTTCATCCTTAGCATCTTTTTCCCAATATACTCAGCATCCCTCCTCAGCACATGTCCAGCCAACGTAATATTGCCTCTCTGGCTTTGTCTCCAAACCTTCCAACCTGGGCTAACCCTCTAATATACTTATTCCTAATCCTGTCCACCCTTGTCACACCCAGTGCAAATCTTAACATCTTCTGCCACATCCAGCTCAAACTCCTGCCTTTTTTGTCAATGCCACTTTCTCCAACCCATATAACATAGCTGGTCTCACTGCCCTCTTGTAGACCTTCCCTTTCACTCTTACAGGTACTAGTCTGTCACAAATCACTCCTGACAATTTTCTCCACCTACTCCATCTTGCCTGTACTCTCTTCTTCACCTCTCTTCCACACTCACCGTTACTCTGAACTATTGACCCCAAGTATTTAAACTCATCCACCTTCGCCACCTCTACTCCTTGCATCCTCACCATTTCTCTATCCTCCCTCTCATTCACACACACATATTCTGTCTTAGTCCTGCTGACCTTCATTCCTCTTCTCTCTAGAGCATATCTCCATCTCTCCAGGGTCGTCTCCACCTGTTCCCTACTCTCACTACAGATCACAATGTCATCTGCAAACATCCTGTCTGATCTAGTCTGTCAACCTGTCCATCACCATTGCAAATAAGAAAGGGCTCAGAGCTGATCCTTGATGTAACCCCACCTCCACCTTAAACGCATTCGCCACTCCACTGCAGACCTCACCACTGTCACATTACCCTTGTACATATCCTGTACCACTCTTACATATTTCTCTGACACTCCTGACTTCCTCATACAATACCACAACTCCTCTCTAGGCACCCTGTCATATGTTTTCTCTAAGTCTACAAAAACAAAATGCGGCTCCTTCTGACGTTCTCTGTACTTCTCCATCAACACCCTGAGCAAACCTTGCATCTGTAATGCTCTTTCCCGGCATGAAACCATACTGCTGATCACTAATCATCACGTCCTTTCTTAACCTAGCTTCCACTACTCTTTCCCATAATTTCATGCTGTGACTGATCAGTTTTATCCCTCTGTAGTTACTACAGCTCTGCACATCACCCTTATTCTTAAAAAACCCTTACTCCATGGTAAAGCTGTAATTGTACTTTCCAAACTGTCAGATGATTTCTTAAATTTTACTGCTTTTATGAATTGTCTGTTAGAATGTTTTTAGCTAACACATGAAACTTAAAGGAAAAAAAATTGTGAGTATAGACGCAAGGCAAAGGAAAGTGTGTGAATGTTACTGAACTGAGCACTTATTTTCATAGGTGGGTGAGTGGATGTCAGGTCACCACTTTTGAAGGGCTGGCAGAACTACTGGTGAGGGAACAAGCCCTTAGCACTTTGCCTGAGGACAAGAGGATCTGGTTAGCTGATAGACAATGTTCTACTTCAGATGAGTTGGGGAAGAAGGGACACCTATACCTAGCAAGCAGGGCATCCCTGCATAGGAAAGGGACCCACAGTACTGCTCATGGGTTTAAAGGAACCCATGGTAGGCAGCCTGGACTGCCCCAACAGAATTCGCCAGTAGCAGGGGAAGCCACTAATCCAGGTACATGCCCAGTACCTGGGGTTAAATGTGTTGAATGCAATCAGTGGGACCATGTGGTATACAGATGTCCATGGAGGGCAAGGTTGGGAACAAAAGGTTAGGTTGCCAGTAAGTGGGAAAGACAAAAGGCCAATGTAGGTTATCTGGGAGACGACAGGTGTTCCAAACTGCCATCCTGCAGATGTCCTGATAGAGAAGGATTTTGATGAGGCAGTACTCTGTGCTTATGCAGTTACATGCAGTCAAGCTAGGTTACAGCACGTGGGTCTGGTATCCTGGGGGAGAGACCCAGAGAGACTGCATACATGCAGCCAGGACTGGTGAGGTGATTACTTCAGGGAGGGAGCTACTCTGTAGCAGTGAGACTGAAGGTGACCCACAGCTGCTTGTGAGTACTGATGTTCGCTTGAACAGAGTGACTCCAAAGGTAGAGTTGAGTAGTAGTGCCCAGGCTGATAGTGAGGCACCACTGTCAGAGGATGCCAGACATCCTGTGGAAAGGTAGCTGGAAAGGGTTGCAAAGAGAGTTGAGACAGGCTCAGCTCTCCGACCCTAAGGCAGGTAGCTAGTGAGGTGTCTGATTCTCAAGGGTAGGGGGAATCTGTATATTGGGACAAAGGGTTACTGTATAGAGAGTGGACCCCTGAGGGAGGGCTAGAAGGTGAGAGGATACAGCAGTTGTTGGTGTCTAGAGCCTATCATTTGGTGCTTCTAGCCATAGCCCATAATATTCCCTTTGCAGGTTATATGGGCATAAAACATACAAAGAGACGTATTATGCAGAACTTCTATTGGCCTGGAATTTCCAAAGATGTAACAGGTACTGCAGGACCTGTGAGCAGTGCCAAAAGGTAGGCAAGGCAGGAGGCCAGGTGAGAGCTCCTTTGATGCTTGTGATGGAGGAGCCATTTCAGAAGGTAGCTATTGAAATTGTGGGGCCTCTGAGTACCCCAAGTTCTACAGGGAAAAAGTATATCCTAGTGGTAATGGATCATGTTACAAGATACCCTGAGGCAGTGGCTTTGTCCTCCATTGAGGTAGAAAAGGTGGAACATGCTTTGTTAGTGATTTTCAGCAGGGTAGGTTTCCCAAAAGAAGTACTGACTGACAGAGGTGCTAATTTCTTGTCAGGCCTGCTGGCTTGTCTGTGGAAGTGCTGTGTGGTGAAGCACCTGAAGACCACCCCCTACCATCCCCAGACTAAGTCTTGTTGAGAGGTTAAACTCTACAATCAATTCCATGCTATGGGCACTTGCAGACCAGTTTGAGGGAGTGGGACAAATATTTGTCCCATCTGTTTGCTTACAGAGAGGTTCCCCAGGAATCCACAGGGTTTTCACTCCTTGAGCTGCTGTATCGGCATAGGGTGAGAGTGCCTCTAGATTTAATTTGTGATGAATGTGAAGGGGAGTGTGAATCCCACAAGGAGTCTAAGGCATGTGTCCTAAACCTCAGGACAAGGCTCAGGTAACTCATGGGCTTGGACCAGGAGAACTTGGCAGAAGCCCAACAGCAGAAAAAGGTGTGGTATGACACGAATGCTCAAGCTGGAGAGTACGCTGTGTGGCAGCAGGTGATGGTTCTCATTCCTGTCAGACATGAGCTGCAGGCAGCCTGGGAGGGACCCTACAAGGTGGTAAGAAAGTAAGTGGTGATAACCACATGATAGAACTGCTAGGCAGGGGCACAAATTGTACCATGTTAACATGATGAAAACCTTATGATAGGGAGGCCCTTGTGCTGAGTATTTGCAGTTGATTGCAGGAGGAGTCTGAGGGTGATACGGTGACTGATCTCAGTGCGGCTCGGACTGACACCTCACTGGAAGGGGTAACAATGTCCCAGCAGCTGTCTCCTACCCAGGTTCAAGAAATCCAAGCAGTGTTACAGGAGTTTGGGGACATGTTCACTGCGAAACCTAGGTGCACCCACCTGGTGCAGCACCGACCCCAAAGGCATATTAGGCAGGGCCCTTATAGGATGCTTGAGAGAGTTAAACAGACTCTGAGGGAGGAGATAAAAGGAAATGTTGGAACTAGGGGTAATTAGTCCAACAGTCCTTTGGCCTCCCCAGTGTTGCTGGTGCCAAAGAAGGCATTACCTCTGGTCTGAAAACAATAGAAGGAATTTCTCAGTCCAGACATAGTCTCTGAGCTTTGAGATCAAGCAGTCACACAATGCTTGACTTATCAGCTTTTGTCCAGCAGAGTACACTGTGGTTACATTTTTGAAGTTCAACATTTAACACAGTTTTCTTACTTTTAAGAGGACAAGCCTATGGATTATATTCATATTTACAGTGACATAGAATTTACATACAAAATTCTAACTAGCTAGCCTAGCAGCCTTCACATATATCTTCACACCATCTTTGAATTATTTCACCTAAGCAGAACCGTGGGTAAAGGACCTATCTGCACCTGATACCTGAATGTATGCTGCCATCCCAACATCATTAGATCACATGACAGGTACATAACCTATCCCATCCCTGTTTCTGCACGAAGCTGCTCTTCAACATCAAGCAGAAGTCTTCCCTAGCAACCTTTAAAACCACTGTGGATGATTATGCATTTTCATCTGGGATACATGTAGAAAATTTGCTCAATGAGCCACTGTTAATCCCCCACCAGTACTGGGTGATGTGGCAGACCACCTGAATGGGCTCCTTGGCCATAAGCAAAGGAAGAACCTAGGAAATTGATTACAAACTTGGTAGTATTGCCCTTAACCTAAAGGACATCACACCACATTCAACCAGCACTTAACATTATATATGAATGGTGAATTTGAAGTGACTTGGCCCTTTTGATATGATATAAAAAACACATAATATCCAATATCTATAATTAATACCAAATGTTAAAATGTCTTTAAAGGCAGTTTGGAGAGAAATTTTATCATGTTAATCTTTATATATTTATATAAGATTTAATGTTTCATATTTATATAAGATTTAATGTTTCATCATTACTACATAATGAACCACATTTACTTGTGTCTGTGGTTTAATGGGCATGTTACTTCATTCTGATGAAATCTTGTGCAATGTTTGAGATGGTCACTAAGCACTTGTGTGTGTTCTGTAATAAAGCAAAACTTTATTACACAAGTCCACTGAAATAATTGTAAACCCAAATAAGATCTTAACAATAAACCTTGAAACGTAATTGATAACATGTCAACACTACAGCATTGCATAGCCTAAATACATCTAACTTGTTCCACCTAATGACTTACATGAACATCAAAGGCAAAAAAAAAAAGTTATGATATGACATTTATAAAATTTGAACCATCTGGCCAAACAGTGAGGCTAATTCATGAATCAAGTACTTTGAGAGTAGGACTAATAGCTAATGAAAACTTGAGCAGTTAACAGCCTATAAATAAATCCTCTGTCAAGGATAATGATGTCAATGAAACACATATTAGTGTTATGTTTTACAACCAAGTTTTATGTTTTTTGTTTTAATTTCCATTTTTGGACATTTTTCCACATTGGTTTGCCTTTTTAGTTCATATTGCAGAATGATGCCAGCATGTATAACAAGCTTCTGCAAGCAAGTACCTAAGATAAAAGAATACCTCTCAACTGTCCCTATTTTTGCAGAATGTCCAGAGATGTATGTGACAAACTGAAATGCTGCCAGCCCAGTTAGCTGGAATTTTGTAAATAATCATATGTCATTTGTGAATATTAATATGATCCATAGGCTTGTAACTGCGGTGGTGGTGCTGTGGTAGCATTGTCTCCTCGCAGTAAGACGTCCTGTTAGATTCTCAGAGCGTCTTCTGTGTGGAGACATGCATGAATGGGTGTACCTTCGTTGAAGGTTGTGCATCAGGGCTGGCAACTCAGCACATAAAAATCTATTGCCAATCATTAGCGGACCGGAGTTCTGCTGTGGCGACCCCTAACCGGGAAAAGCCGAAAGACACAACAATATGATCCATAGGCTTGTCTTACAAATGTAAGAGAACTATATGTTGTGTGTATTAAACTTCTTGTGCAAAAGTGTGTGAACTCTGTTATGTACTGAGCTTCAAGAATGTAACCACAGTCTACCCTACTGGAAATTAACAGAAATGTATATTGAATATGTGCATCTGCAAATGTGTGTTTTCATGGTAGAAGCTGGAACATACAGAGTTAACTTGCAAACTCTCAAGAAAATAAGTGTTTTATGATGTGCTATATAAAAGTTAGTTTCAGTGCAGCAAGTAGACAGAATGTCTAGAGCTAGCTATTGTCTTGAAATGGAATTAATTACTAGGTTTCAAATGTATAGTGTTTTTATTGCTCTGTTACTTCTTAGCAGCTGCACATCTGAGAGAAGTATTCTTTTTACTCAATTTTTTATTGATTTTTCAAACAAATATATATTAATATTTTAACATACCTTAGTAATACCTTATCTAACAACTGAAATAAGTCTATATACAATATTTACATTGGCTTGAAGTTTGATTATATAAAAATCCAATCCAGTCATAATAATATCACATAAAGGGAAAAGCATTTCCTCTTTTCTTTAACAAACAAGAATAGTCTGTATTAAAGTTTAAAGTCTCCATAAGAAATAATACTTTTTTACATGGATTATTGTTCCATCATTTATGTATAATCCTTAGTTCTTTAACTTTAGTTTCCATGAGTGCAGTTTCTATCAGTAGTGACCAAAATTCTTTGAAGGTTGGTTCAGAGTTCGATTTCCATTTTTGGGAAATACATTTTCTAGCATTCGCAGTAATGTTCCATAGTAAATAAAGATTGTTGTTTAATTCTAGATTCTCATTGACATTTAACAAAAATAAGGATCTAGTTATCGCAAATGAATCTGAAAATATTGCTTGTAAGAAGTTGCCAATGTCTTCCCAAAATGTTTTAACTTTAGAACAATCATGAAAAATATGTATCCAATCTGCTTTGCATGTTTGTAAACATCTTTGATACATGGCAATATTAGAAGAATTTAATTTTATTAACTTGTTGGGTGTCTATAAAGCCCTATGCAGAAATTTTCACATGTAATTTCTACAGAACTGCATATTAGATGTTAGTTGAATAGAATTTAATATTTGAATCTTATTTTTCATGGATAAACTTATTGAATGTCCTCTAGTGAAATTCCAAACTTTTGATTAGTTTTGACATTATAATTTATTAAAATATATAATTTTGATAAGTTTTCCCAATTTTGATTATTATAAATTAGTTCAAATTGTTTTATAATTTTAGGTCGGTCTCTGAAGGATGAATTAGTTGTCATTCTGCATAGATCTTGTGAATATGTTAATATATTTTGAAGTGTAAGACAATCTGACATAGAAATTTCATACTTTCTTATTATATGCTGGCTTTCTATAACCGTTTGATTGTTAATGCATTGTTGCCAACAAATAAAGTTTTTTGCTTTCCAAGTAATGAAGACATTGTGCATTTTATTTTGAAAGTTTTTTGTAACACTGAAAGGATATAGTAAATAACTTTATATCTATATTATAATTTACAAATCTTCTAAATAAATTGTATGTCATTTATAAATCTTAGTTTAGTTGGTTTTGTTATGTTATATTGAAGACTGATGCATAAGATCTGTCATGGCTTTGTAATTGGTACACAAGATATGCCATGGCTTTGTAATGTGATCATTTAATATTTTTTTTTAAATGGAGTTTTCATTTGAGTAAATAGTGTGTAGAGATTTCCAATTAGAAGAATAGTTTGGATCTATCCAATTTATAATAATTTTAAAAATGGAGGCTTTATTATAGGTTTCACCATCTGGAAAATTTATCCCCCCTTGTTCCCAGGGTCTAACATGATGAGTGAGAGCCATTATGTTTTTGTTAGGATACCAAAGAAAATTTAATAGTAATGTATTTATTTCTTTTAGAAAAAAAATATCTGGTATTACTGGAATGGTTTGTGCTATATATAACATGTTTGGCAATAATATCTTAATTGTAACCTATCTTCGAATATTAAATCTGTCTTGTTCCATTTTACTACATTAGCTTTTATTGTATTTGATATTTTCATAATTTATAGTTAAGGTTTCTTCTAAGTTTATTCCTAGTATTATACCTAAATTTAGAGTGGGGACTTGTTTATCAATTATTTGAGTATCATCTATCCAAAACTTTTATTTAATATCATGAAATTTGATTTTGTTTTATTAAAATGTAGTCCTGAAATTAAATAGAATATTTCAACTTGTATATCCAACTCTTTTTTTAAAGATTTTTTAGAAGTGGTTAAAGTAAGAAATATATCATCTGCAAACAACATTATATTTGAATTATATTGACTGTAGATGTTTATACCTTCAATTTTGGGATTATTGCGTATTGAGGAGGCAAATAATTCAATAGCTAATGCAAAAAATATAGGGGACATGGGGCAACTTTGTTTTGTACCTCTTGTTAGTGTTATTGATTCAGAAGTAAATGGTCCTAATTTCACAAAATTGTTTTTGTATATATTCTTTATCAATTGAATAAAGGAGGGGGGGAAATCATAAAGTTCTAATACTTTAAATAAATAATCCCATTTTTAGAGAATGAAATGTTTTGTCTATATCCAAAGCAATTAATAAGGACTCTTGTTTCCCTCTATTTAAAAAAATAAATAAGGTTAATATTCTTTGTATATTATCATAGGTACGTCTATTATAAATCCTGTTTGATCTTCATTTATAATTTGCGTCAGATTTTTTGATTCTATTGACTAGAATAGCCATAAAATGTTATCATTAAGTAACAATATTGGTCTGTATGAGCCACATTTGGTTAGATCTTTATTTCCTTTTATTATAGGAGTTATTAATGAATATCTCCAAGATGGTGGTATTATATTTTGTGTTTGTACTTCAAGTAATGTTTGTAATACTGAGGTTATTGATGGCGGGAAGATTTTATATATTTCAATTATAATACCATCCATTCCTGGAGCTTTATTATTTTTACTTTAATTTTCTGTAATACTACTTTGTGTAATTTGTTTTTGAAGTTCTAATTTTAACTTCTCTGATATCTTTTGTTTGAGTCAAATCTAAATTAAGGTTGTTTATTTGATTTCCATGCTTTGTAAAATGTTCATTATAATGATATTTGAAGGCATCTAGTATGTCACGAATATCTGAAACTTTTTTTTTTGTCTAGCTTCATGAATAATATTAGTAATGTTATTTGCATTAGTTTGCATATTAACTCTTATTGCTAAATTGTGCATATGTTTAGGAGATACAGAATATGAATTTATTCATTTTTCTAGTGCTAAGTTGGTTTTATGCATTAAAATGTCATATTTTTATTTAGTCAATTTTCTTATTTGTAGACATATTTATTATGTCACTATTTATTTTTGTGAATTGATTTTGTATGTTGAGTAATTCCGAGTCCCATTTTTTTTACTTGTTTTTGAACCATGTGAGAATTTTGCCATAAATATAAACTTAAGGTATCCCATATCATAACTATATTTAGTTCATCAGATAAGTTGGTATCTAAAAAAATGTAATTCTGTGATTAGCAAAGGTTTAACTTCTTTCAACTTTGTGATATATGATTGTATTCTAGTCATCTGTATAAATTATTTAAAGTCCACTTAAATTCTAAGAAGAGCTCTGTGATCTGATACTGGAAATGGTATTATTGAAACTGTATTTATTTTTGTATTTAGATCTTGGGATGCATACATTTTATCAATTATTATTTGAGTACCAAATCTATGGTCTTAGTGAGAAAATGAGTTGTTCTCTCTATATGTAAATGCGTCTAATAAATTATGATTTTCATTTCATTTTTTGAGTAATTTTGCTATTGAAATTAATCGCACACTTCTTTAAATTAGTGGTTTCAGTATTATCAAGAATACAATTAGTCTCCACTTATCAAGTTACCTCTGTATGTTTTGCCAATGAGATCTAAATGTTTTTTAACTGTTCCTATGCCTGGAGAGAAGTAGCTTTGACAGAGATGTTGGTTTCTGTGAGACTGGGAACTGACAACAGGTGACAGATTGATGTCACCCAGCTGACCCAGCAGTAATGTTTTGATATTAATTTGGGAACTCTCCCAGAGACTGGGCATTTTGGATTTGTCTTTGGACCTGGAAACATCCATCTTCAGCACTTTGCCTGCCATGTTAATAGCAATAAACTAGGGAAAAGTAATTTCTTTTAGAGAGTGAATAGTAAAATTAGTTTAGATGTTTTCTGTATTTATTTGAGACTGTCCTGCAATGTAGTTTCAAAATATTTCCTGTGATTCTGAACTCTGTAGCCACTGTGAGTTGAGTATTGTCTTGTTTTATTAAGTATATCTAAACCTTTTAATTGTGACTAGTTTGTTTAGAGATACTTCAGTGCTTAGAGTACTTGATGTATTTGCTGACACTGTACAGGACATTCTTAAATAGCCTTGCAAGTCTTGATCACACTTAAGACTTGGATAATTGTGACATTACACAGTAAGGTTGGGCACCCTTTGGTGCAAGGGCCATTATAGTAGCTGATAAGTGGTGGTTGTTGGCAGTTATAACTACCTTAGCCTGGGCAGAAAGGGGCATAACTACTAAACCCATGCCAGCCTTCCCCAGGAGTGTCTTGTCTGTATATAAATCAAATCTCTGTCTCTGTGTGTCTCTGTGCATGCGTCTTTGTGTGCGTGTGTCTGTGTCAGCTACTTGGGCAGGGACATGAAGCATTGGTTGGACAGAGAGGGTGCTGGAGGTTTTGGCTTGACCACTCTGCTGAGATCTTAACCCTAAAGCTGTGCCAGTGGAGAGTCTTATTGGGGATCTGGAGAAAGAGGGAGAAACCAGTCCCAGACTGACTTTGATCTCTGTGTGTTCATTATGAAAATTATACTTTGTGTGTGTACTTGTCATCCTCTCAATGTGTACATCCCTCACTGTTGACAGTGATATGGATTAAGGCTCCTTGATTACTGGGCCAGTGCAGGGGCATCACAATATACTTAATTTTGGTCCGTCTCATAAAATCTGTGGTTTTCTGGCAAATCGCTGGAATGATCTGAGGATTAAGGCACTAAGTAATGATGGACATTGGCATTTCAAAGTTCATATTCTTCAGAAATATGATACTAAGACAAATACTTTTATTTTTATCAACTTTCTATGTTTATAAGAGCAATATTTAAAATTCTGTTTTGTGTTTTTGCCCCCTCCTCCCATTATGTAAGCCTTTGTCCAGATGTCTTGCACTAAGAGGTATGGATAAAAGATAAATGCTCTGACACAGATAAGTAGGTTTCTATAGGAAGGGGTGGTAGTGTCTAAATGCCGGATAAATGTGATGTCCCTAGGGAGGATGGTAGCAATGTCTAGATGCCAGACAAATGTGATGTCCCTAGGAAGGGATGGTAGCAGTGTCTAGATGCCAGACAAATGCGATGTCCCTAGGAAGGGATGGTAGCAGTGTCTAGATGCCAGACAAATGTGATGTCCCTAGGAAGGGATGGTAGCAACGTCTAGATGCCAGATAAATGTGATGTCCCTCATCACACGTATTTACTTAAAATATCACCAAAACATTTGTATGTTGCAACCAGAGAGCAGCATATCCTTCAGGACAATATTGTGCCACCTCATCAGCTGCAGTCACCTATTTCTGAGGCCTTACTTATATTTTTAATATCTTTGCATAGAACTGCCAGTAGAGCCATATCCTGGCACTACTGTATCAGTGTAGTAACCTTTGCATTTCATATTAAAGTCCTATACTACTGAAAATGAGCAGTAGTGGTAATGCAAGTGTTAATGATTCAGCACATCAGCTTCAGATTCACTGTATATCCCAGGCAATCCTTCACTTTTTAATACTCTGGCTGTCATGTGACTCTGAATATTACAGAAAATAGGGACAGAGAAAGAATTTAGGATATGCAGCCAGTCTTTCACAAGATACACACACACACACTCTGGAAGATTAGCAGCCCACCCTTTCAGCAATGTCTTTGTAACATGGGGGGGGGGGCGGCAAAAGATCACCCATGTCAATGGCGAAGGTTATACAGACTCTGCAGAAGAGACCCTAGCAAGAAGTGGAATTGCAGAATTAGGCAATGTGGGGCAGCAGTGATAACCAGAATACCTGTGTACCACCCAGTTACCCCTGCCATGTAATGTCTTAATTCACAGGCTGTTGGAATTTTTACCTGCTGACCATCAAGCCTTTTCTCAACAGATATTATGCTGTTGGAGATAGGCATCAGCCAGTTGGGCTATATGGGTCTTTGTGCTTCCATTAGCATCCTAGCAATAGCATTTTCCTTTTTATGGCCTAACTCCAACCTGGGGAATGACTTCACTACAAGGGTCACCTATGCCCCACTATCCACATATGCCAGTAAGTACTACTGTCAATAGCTTGGTCACCCATGTGTACATACTCGTGACATCAGCTGACTATATTCTGATGGGTTTCCACTTTTAAAATGAGGCCATATCAGCGGATATGGGGTTTGAGCTGGGTGGAAACCAAAATACCCATCTCACTCAGAAGGGGCACGTCCATCTTGCTTGCCTGGGTCATAAAACACCCTGAGCGACTATGGTCATCTGGGCTGTACTCAATAATTTAACCCTTTGTCACCAGTCCAGGCTGCATTCATTTTCATTGCTAGATTTTTGCTCAGAGGTTTCATATGCACTTGTATTTCATCACCCAAGTTTAATACTTAGAGTTTTCTGATGAAATGTGTTTCCTTATGAAAGTCCATTCTTAACACATTGACAAGTTCTGGGACTGGCCAATGTCTTGTTCAGTGTTATGTTTTTGTAATGACTTTTCTATCTGAGTGACTAGTTCTGTAATCTAATATTTTCAGATTTTGTAACTGGTAACATCAGTAAATTGATTTGTCACAGAAATTCTCCAGTAATAATCAAATTTTAACTTTTTTCAGTAAGGCGTTTAAGAATATGTAAAGCACTTTATCTTTAATGTTCTTGCACAGCTGTGAAACAATAAGGTATTATGTAGTTATGAATTTTCCCCTCTGAATACCATAGTGAAGCTTTTGATTTAAATATTAGCTTTATGCTGGTTTAGCCATTTTGATTCCTGCAAAGCCCTTCAAACATCTTTTCCTATCATGATACACTACGAAGTGTGCAAATTCATTAATGGAGTTTTTGATTTGCCTTGTCTATGCAAGTGTTAACATTCTGGATGTGGGCTTTTATTATGGTTACCAGTGACCTGCTTGAATTTGTGCAATGAAGTAAATTGTTATTAATCTTTTCTTTGACAGGAAAATGTTTCACTTGCTGACATACTGACACTGAGAGATAGTTGCCTTTTGGAGGAAGAAATATGGGCATTTTGCTTGGAGTGTTGTCTCTCTTTGAAGGACATCTCCCATTCGTCGCTATTTCAGATGCTTTGCATTACGCCAGACACCTTGGCTTTTAATGCCAATGGCAATGTCTGTTTCATGGAACAGCTGAGTGGTAAGTCTTTTGATTTTTCTTTAAACATTCAACAAAGTAGGAAATCTTGTATGCCAGCAATGTAGTCATGCTTCAGTGAGTATTTTTTCTTGCCACTTTACCAGCTGACTAAACCATTCACGATTCTTGCATTATGTAAGTTCATACCTGTTTTATACATATTAGTTAAATCTATACTTTAGCCCAGTTTTTCAAAATTGTGCTTTGACATAACTGCTCCTACAACACATTGCCCTACAGCCATGGTCCAACATACTGGACAAATACATGATGGGGTAAGTTGATAGTAAATAATGTAAACATATGCTTCAACTGGGGCACTCATTCCACTGTGTTCTACAAATCCATTTATCTAAATGGCTTTTAGTAACAATGTTGTGTTTTCATAAGTTTCATAGGTTTGAACTAGGCATTTGTTTCAGTAAGACCATAAAGACCCAGCCACTCATTTTCACGCTACTTGCAGCCCAGTCTGTTAAGACCTGAGAAAGTAGCATGAGGCTTTATTTACTGACCCCTACCACTCATTACGGTTGTCTCTAAAGAGAATTAGAGCCTGCTTTGCTTGTTATGGAATGGGAGTTTATTCTGTAGGAAGAGTGTCCTTTGGAAGAGATGCATGTCCCTTCAAGAGATTCACTTAATATTGCCATGTAAATTTAGCTTCATAGAGTAGGCATTGACAGAATTATCAGTTTCTAAAATATGTAAAAGGTCAAACGGTAATGAGTCCTTTATAGCCTTGTATACCAAGTGGATGCCACTGTACAGGAGTTTGTAAGACACTGAATAAAAGTGACAGAAGTTCTAGCCTCTGCTTAATGTAAAGAGCTATTACTTGAGATTTTCTTGGTCAAGATTTGTTGTGATTTTTCAAGGTGGACAATGTTTAGTGACATATTGTTTGTTAATTAGTTGTGCCAGGTGAAAGGATTTCCTACTAAAGAGATATGTGGTTGTCAAGAGTTCTCATTGAGACTTTCTAAGCCTTTGTGCCACCTCAGAATAGACACTCAGAATGCATGCTATTTATTGGGACATGTTATCATGCCAAATAAATGCACATGGCAACTTAGGATTTGAAGTGGAACAACTTTCCTTTCCTTTCCAAGGTTGTAAGGAATAACAGCCTGGGTGTGTAGCAATATATGGGTTCAGCTTGGTTACCAATTATATATTCTCACCATCTTGCGGTGCCAGAATAGGGAGACTATCCTAGACATGCCTTAATTAAGGTGCTTTTCAAATGGAACAAAGCATTTTAATTAAAAATGCTTATTGGAATGTATAAAAGAAATTTATATTGGTCTTGGTTTTCAACATTGAAGAAGAAATAGCATTTAAGTTTTACACATATATATATATATATATATATATATATATATATATATATATATATATATATATATATATATATATATATATATATATAAATGCTACTATATTTAAATTTCACTTCAAAAGTTATTGAAATACATGTCCATACTGACGTTTACAGGTCAGGGCCATAAAATAATGTGCTTAATTGTTGGAGTAACTGCATTTATTGAGGAACATGCCGGGAAGGATACTGTGGGAATTCCATCTGCCCTTTTGTTTTTACTTGGTTTGGATGCCTTGGCAGTGAATATGTAGTTTGGTTTGATCAGGGATTGGAAACTGTTAATGCAGAAAAATGAAGAGAGTGGAGAAGGACACACAGCGTTACCGTGGACGATTTAGTATCCCCACATGCTTCATCTTGGAAAATATTTCATATTGGAGTATATTCATCTCGGGGGGGGGGGGGTACAACTGAGAGAAGAATTGAGGGATTTTCTTAATTAAGGTCTCAGCCATGCATCAAATAAATTTGACAGGCATGTTGTAAGTAAAATTGTACAACTAATGAGAATAGACTGAGTGATTAACATGAAGGGTTTTAAGCCACGTTTTAGATGAACAAAAAAATGTCTGAAACTCTGACAAGTCATGCTAAAGAAACACATTTATTCAGGTGCTTAACACCCAAGATCTAGAAAGAAGGTTTTAAATCTACAGGTCTGGAAATTGATTAGAGAAGATCTAGAGTAAAGGGTGGAGTAAGAAAAACCATGGTTCTATTCTGTTACCAGACAGAAAGAGAGCGCTGTCAGAAAACCTCCTTTATATAGCAATAAGATATAAAAAAAAAGCTTCTTACAGAAAGAGAGAGAAGAAACCGTAGAAAAGGAGGAAATGTGTAAATCTGTCGAGTTTGAAAGGGATTAGGGGAATATCTGTAGGACTTTAGCTCATAAGTCTTAAAACACTTGCTATAAAAATAGGTGGGTGAATGATTACATCTCATATGGCTTCATACGAGATAGGAATACACAAGGTTGCTCCTACTAGACGGGGACACATTTTATCATTTCACTGTGTTGTGATATGGAGTAACTTGTATGATCTGGAAAAGTGAGGGATGAGCTGCATAGTGAGTTTGTGAAGAAAAGGTAAAGTTGAAGAGTGTATTGCAAAGAGTGGGGGAAGGGTTATGAAATGGAACAGACTGAGTAGAGACGTAATAGAAATAGACACCTGCATAAGAAATGACAAAAATAAAGAAAACGGAGGTAAAAGTCGTGACCAAGCTTACTACAGTACAAATGGAGACAATACTAAGAGAATGAGAGGCAGACAAAAAATAGTTGAGATAATACAGAGTGAAAAGTGAAGTTCACATGTGAACTTCATTGCCAGTCACGTAAGACCCCACAGAAGGAGCTGCCCAAAAGAGAACTAGCTAATATAAATAATTGAGAGTTCGTAACTCCACTAGAAAAAATGTTTATAAATCACTACAGATTATGGACAGAAAATAGCACAAATGTACAGTTACATAGAATACATGTCCATGAGATGGGGAGATGAGAGGCTGGCATGGTAAATAATTAGTTTAGCTGCACTGTGAACAGATATGAGCGACTGAAAAGTTTATGGTCAATATGCAGCATAAGAGCGATTATTACTGTCTGATTTTGTATGGTTGTAAGCTTAGTCTGCCTTCTACCCTAGTGGGTTGGACCATTCACTTATCATATCCTCCTGCATCCAGCTCTGGTTTACAACATTTATGAATGAATGAAACCACCCACCTTCTTCCATTTTAAGACATTTTGTTTCAATTTCTAGGTTCTAAACTCATTCTACAAAACAGTTCTCTGACAAATTGGCTTACAAATCTGGTAACATTCAACTGAATTGTCATCGAATTAATTTTCATTCGAAAAATACTTTTCTTAGCTCGATACTTATTCCTTCCTCAGTAGTTCACCAGATCTATCTTCTAACGAACCTTAACCGGTGGTTGTATATCTTTGCTTCTTAATATGCTACTGTGGAAAACAGACCAAGCAGTGTACAGCAAACATGCCAAAATATGTGCTCCATATTTTGAATCTCACTGGAATAATGCATGGTTCATGGGAGTGAACAGATATGTTGTGTTCCATGACTACATGACCAAGATAAAGTGCTGCATATTTCAGAACTCTAATCAGTTTTGAAAAACTGTTTTTAAAACATTTCCCCCTGCACCCTCATGGGATCATTGCCCGCTTCTATCTTGTCTCCAAGTAAAATGCCCTACAATTTGCTGTTTCAGTTGAAGGGGCAAAATCAGAGGTTTAGCAAAGCAAATTGCTGCCAAAAAAGTGGTTTGCAAAGTTGTATAGTGAAATATTGTCTCCCAAAAGTGGCACATATTAAATATTGATCTATAATGTCACATTTAAAAAGCTTTCATTGCTCTTCATCATAAATAGACACTTAAAAAAAAAAATTTGGAGATAAAATAATATTATGATTGTCTAAAAAAGCTAGTAGCTTTTCTTTTAACAATGTATAGTGCTAGATCTTGTTTAAGCAAACCTTGCTGAATTTTACATGATTTTAAATATAGCTGAGATTTTGTGTTCTACGTACTCGTCAAAGATGGAAAGATGAGATAAAAAAAGCAGGTATGTACAGATGTCACTAAAGCCACAGTGTTTCTGCGTTAATACACAGCAAGTGAACTAACTATAAAATAACTTTTTAATATTCTGTAGCTCACATTGTAGTACTTACTGATTCAGTAATGCAGAAACTGTTCTGCAGTTTAGCATGCTAAAGAAATAGCAGCTAGCCAAAATGTAATACAAGCTGTTTTTTCATCACATGTCAGATAAGTCCAGATTATAAACGTAGCAAACAAAACTGCAAGTTGTAAGGTGATGATTATTATGTGGAACTTCTTGTCCAAGTTGGTCCAAATTGGCAGTCTGTAGAAATACTGTTGAAATAATCATGTCTTTGGAAGGAAATGCAACCTCTGTCAACTAATCAGACTCCATCTGAACTAAAATAATGAAGCTGACCAACACAAACTGCTACCCAAAGCTGAAGACTTTCCATTTGGCATTTCTGCTATTCCCAATAACAGCTGTAAAAAGTGTGTTGCCTGAATGCAGTAATGCCATAGACTGAGAGCCAACAAATGTTGCATCTCTCAGGAATATGTCAGGAGGGCACTGCCAAATTCAGCTACTGCTGGGGAAAGAAGTTAAACCCTTTTTAAATGTTCTTTTTTTCAACTCTGTCAAACTTCAGTGCGTGTCTTGCTATTTAGAGATATGTGCACACCCACACACATACACACACACACACACACACACACACACACACACACACATCATCATCATCATCCCCCCTTGTTCCCATTTACATGGGGTCGGGGTATCGTATTAACTGTCGCCAACTCTCTCGATTCAGTGCCACTCTTCTGCCTTCAACACTCATGCCTGACTGTCGCAGATCTTCTTTCACACAATCCATCCACCTCTTTGCTGGACGTCCTCGCTTCCTCTTACCTTCTTCCTGTCTGTCCCAAATCTCCCTCACCAGATTGTCTTCTGCTTTTCTACACACGTGCCCATACCATCGTAATCTGTTCTCTTTGATCTTTTCTGCAATTGGAGCTACTCTGGCTTCTGCTCTTATGTGATCATTTCTTCACCTGTCCCGCAGTGTGCATCCTACCACCTTTCTCAGGCACTTCATTTCCATCACCTCTAGCTTCAACTGTTCTGCCTTTACTGCCCAGGTTTCTGTACCATACTGAAATACTGGTTGCAACACTGTCTTGTACACCTTACGTTTCAGCTTCTTTGGCATTCTTCTGTCATATACTACACCTGATACTCTATGCCAGTTGGCTGCAGCCCCTCTGATTCTAGCTTTGACCTCTTCATTCAGACGACCCTTCTCCTCAACCACCCCTCCCAGATACTTGAAGCTGTTTACCTGTTCCACTATCTTCCCATCTATCTCTATTCTCAGCTTCTTCTGATTTCCCCAATCTGCTGCCATTACCACTGTCTTATCTGTGCTTAGTTTCATCCCATGTGCCTTCAGATTTGCATTCCATTCTCCTATCCTTTGTTGAAGTTCTAGATCAGAGTCTGCCTGTACTGCCACATCGTCTGCATACAGCAGCTTTGTTGCTCTGACCCCTCCAACCTGTTTGCTGATGTAGTCCATTACCAGTATGAACAGTGGGCTCAGAGCTGAACCCTGGTGTACACCCACTCCCATTGGGAACCCCTCAGTGAGGCCAAACACTGTTTGTACTTGAGTCACTGGGTCCTTGTACATAGCCTGTACTAATTCTACCAATGTTTCTGGGACTTCAAACCACCGCAGTACTGCCCAGATCAGCTTTCTTGGGACCTTATCATATGCTTTCTCCAAGTCTAGGAAAGCCCAGTTTGACTCTCTCCTCTTCTCTAGTTTCTTCTCAAGTATCTGTCTCGATGCAAACATTGGGTCAATTGTGCTGCATCCTGATCTGAATCCGAACTGTTCATTTCCCATCTTGCATTCTACTATTCTGCGTATCCGTTTATCAATCACCCTCTCCAGAACTTTCATGCAATGTGGTAGGAGTTTGATGCCTCTGTACTGTACACAGTTGTGGATGTCCCCTTTGTTCTTGTACACTGGCATGAGTATGCTTATTATCCAGTCATCTGGAATACGCCTTTCTCTCCACACTGCAATTGGTACACTCAGGAGCCATTTCGCCCCTAGCTCACCCAGCATCTTTCATATCTGCTGTCACCTCATCTGAGCCTGCTGCTTTCCTTGACTTTATTTTCCTTAGTGCTGCTCTTACTTCTAAGCTGGGCTCCTCTTCTACTCTCATTGTAGGCGGTTTCTGGGGCAGTACCGCTTCTGTGGGGTTTTATTCATTCAGAAGCTGCTGGAAATACTCCTTCCATCTGCCTTTGATGTCCCCTGGGCTGGTAAGCAGGTTGTTGCTGGAATCCCTTATGAAGGGTGTCTGACTTCTTCTTTATCTTTCTGTCTTTGCCTTGCAACCTGGTATAGTTTCTTTGTGCCCCTTACTGAGTCACTTTCCAGAAGCTGATAGAGTGCCTCTGATGCCCTATTCTTTGCTATTACAACTTCTTTCTTAGTTTCTTTGTTAGCCAACCAGTAGTCCTTCCTAGCCTGGTCAGTCTTTTCAATCTCCCACTTCTTCCTGCACTCCTTCTTTCTTTTGATTACTTCCTGCACTTCTGCATTCCACCACCAGCTTTCCTTATGTACCTTATTTCCATACCTGGCTCGGCCACATATCTTTTCTGTAGTCCTAACACATGCTGTTTTAGGCGCTGCCACTCTTCTTCAACTCCACCTATTTCCTCCTCTTCTTGGGGTGCTGGAGCCCTGAGTAATTCCTTGAACTGCTGTACTTTCTCTCCAGTCAACTTCCAGGTCTTCAGCCTGGTCTCTGTTGACCTTAGAGCCTTCTCTGACCACTGCTTGCAGCTGATTGTGGCAACAACTGGTTTATGCTGTGAACCGACTGTTTCACTGGGGATGACTTTGCAGTCATGGATTCTACCCCAGTGCCTTTTCCTTACTAGGAGGAAGTCTACCTGAGTTGCATGTTGGCTACTCTTGTATGTGATCTTGTGACTGTCTCTTTCTGAACCATGTGTTGGCTACTATCAAGCCATTTGCCAGACAGAAGTCTAGAATCGCTTCTCCTTTATTCCTATTGCTCTACCCATGTGGACTCAGACAGTCCTCATATCCTGTACTGTCTGTCCCGATATGTGCATTTAGGTCACCCATTATCAACACCAATTCATGTTGTCCTGCTTTAACTAGAAGGTCCTGCAACTGCTGTCTGAATGCACTCTCTTCCTCACCATCACAACCCTGCTGTGGGGCATAGGCTGAGATTATGAATACTGTCCTATCATTACACTGGAGTCTGATTGCCATGAGTCTGTCATTAATTCTGATGAATATCCCTCACTGACTTCTGAAGCCTCTATCTCACCACAAATCCTACACCATTTCTAGACTGTCTACCACCTGAATAGTAGAGTCTGGATCCCAAGCCAAGTGGCTTTGTTGCACTGCCCTTCCATCTCGTCTCTTGGATACATAGGATGTCCAGTCTCCTCCGTATAATCATGTCATCCACTTCTAAACTGCGTCCTGTCAGTGAACCTACATTAAGCGTAGCAATTCTTAGTTCATGTTTGGCAGGTTGGTTGGTTTTATGTCCAGCTTTCACTCAACAGAGCTATCCCAGGTAACCCAGGCTGGTCAACTAGACACCGGCCAGCCAGTAGCCTATTGACCCAGGGCTGCTGAGCTTTTATGACGGGCACACACTGGCCAATAGGGGCACATATACCCCTCCCACTGTTAGCATGGGTCCCTGGCATGGCTCAGAGAGTAGGCCGGGTCCTCAACCCACTTATCACCGGTAACTACCCATGCCCATTTTTGGCGACAGTCAACATGACCGAATCACCTAGAGCCATATTTTACACCGTCGGGTGGCTAGCGCTGCCATGGCATGCAGTTTGTGAAACGTGTTTTCCTATCTTGAGGATACTGCGCACCACAACAGATGCCCAAAGCGGTTGGTCTTTTTACAACTCTTCCCCTCATTGGGCACCATGTAGAGTCTGTGCTGCTGCCCACAGCTCCATTCACTGGAGAGTTTGAGATGGAAACACTCAGCATGTTTTTCGAACATGGGAGAAACCCCACGGAGACTCAGAGAGAACATGCAAACTCCAAACAGGCATTAGTCGGAGGTCAGAATCGAACCTTGTGCATTGGAGGCGAAGACCTTAACCACTGAGCCATCTGGTCTCTACTATATATATATATATATATATATATATATATATATATGGGTCTACTACTAATTACCGACACGACGATTCCCCGACGGAAAACTCCCCGACGCCAGATGACCGACATCACACAAACCCGACAACGCAAAACACCGAACACCATTACACACGGGCGTAAACAACCGCGACACTACATAGCCCAGCCTAATAATGTCCAACTATACCTTACCTCCC